>NC_084568.2:39995000-40127500 GCF_033978685.3 Nerophis lumbriciformis | reverse complement strand
TAGACACTTTAGACAATGTTCACACGAAACAGTATTAGACACGTTAAGACAATGTTAAGATGAAACAGTATTAGACACTTTAGACAATGTTCACACGAAACAGTATTAGACACGTTAAGACAATGTTAAGATGAAACAGTATTAGACACTTTAGACAATGTTCACACGAAACAGTATTAGACACGTTAAGACAATGTTGAGATGAAACAGTATTAGACACGTTAAGACAATGTTGAGATGAAACAGTATTAGACACGTTAAGACAATGTTGAGATGAAACAGTATTAGACAGTGTTAGGATGAAACAGTATTAGACAATGTTAAGATGAAACAGTATTAGACAATGTTAAGATGAAACAGTATTAGACAATGTTAAGATGAAACAGTATTAGACAATGTTAAGATGAAACAGTATTAGACAATGTTAAGATGAAACAGTATTAGACAATGTTAAGATGAAACAGTATTAGACACTTTAGACAATGTTCACACGAAACAGTATTAGACACGTTAAGACAATGTTGAGATGAAACAGTATTAGACACGTTAAGACAATGTTGAGATGAAACAGTATTAGACAATGTTAAGATGAAACAGTATTAGACAGTGTTAGGATGAAACAGTATTAGACAATGTTAAGATGAAACAGTATTAGACAATGTTAAGATGAAACAGTATTAGACAATGTTAAGATGAAACAGTATTAGACAATGTTAAGATGAAACAGTATTAGACAATGTTAAGATGAAACAGTATTAGACAATGTTAAGATGAAACAGTATTAGACAATGTTTGGATGAAACAGTATTAGACAATGTTAAGATGAAACAGTATTGGACAATGTTAAGAGGAAACAGTAGTAAACAATGTTAAGATGAAACAGTGTTAGACAATGTTAAGATGAAACAGTATTAGACAATGTTAAGATGAAACAGTATTAGACAATGTTAAGATGAAACAGTATTAGACAATGTTAAGATGAAACAGCATTAGACAATGTTAAGATGAAACAGTATTAGACAATGTTAAGATGAAACAGTATTAGACAATGTTAAGATGAAACAGTATTAGACAATGTTAAGATGAAACAGTATTAGACAATGTTAAGATGAAACAGTATTAGACAATGTTAAGATGAAACAGTATTAGACAATGTTAAGATGAAACAGTATTAGACAATGTTAAGATGAAACAGTATTAGACAATGTTTGGATGAAACAGTATTAGACAATGTTAAGATGAAACAGTATTAGACAATGTTAAGATGAAACAGTATTAGACAATGTTAAGATGAAACAGTATTAGACAATGTTAAGATGAAACAGTATTAGACAATGTTAAGATGAAACCGTATTAGACAATGTTAAGATGAAACAGTATTAGACAATGTTAAGATGAAACAGTATTAGACAATGTTAGGATGAAACAGTATTAGACAATGTTAGGATGAAACAGTATTAGACAATGTTAAGATGAAACAGTATTAGACAATGTTAAGATGAAACAGTATTAGACAATGTTAAGATGATCAAGTGAAGGCCTACCTTGACTTGCCTTCAAGCAGCTCTCACACACAAGAATAAACAATTGTGTGTGTTTGGGTTGTGGCTACAAACAATCACACTGAATGGGTCCTAAGAAACATTTCCAGTGAAGCCTGAAGCACTGATAAAGGAAATGGAAACATGTAATTGTGTCTTCCAATAAGACGTGAGGGTAATTGTCTATTAGACACACACATCACGGCACAGTGGGCGTCAGGCAACAACATTAATGGCTCTTTTCCTCCCCCAAAACAATCTGAATCATAAACACAAAGCAAATGATGAAATGTTCATTAGTTTCTCAGAGTAAATATCTATAACAAACAGTAGAGTGTTGGGAAAAAGGCCACAAATAAACAAGGTGCTTTTGTGTAGCAGAACTTTTAAAGCAGAACTTTTAATAAAAACATTATAAACAAAAATATACATGGACATGGTTGAACTGTCACTAATATACAATAATTCAGTCTTAAGTCCACACCTGGTTGGCCCACACATGGTTGCTGTGCAGCCAGCGCTGGGCCGAGGCCAGGCTGAGAGTGAAGACTTGCTCCTGGGAGGAGTTGACAGCAGTGTAGTGGAGCAGCAGTTTGGGCTGAGGGATGCACGCCGCAGCCAGCAGGCGGCTGCCGGCCAGCAGGTAATCGCTCTCGCTCACCTGAGTCCTGGTGGAGCAGGGACTAATCATTTGGGGTTGTCAAATAAAGAAAAAAAATGTTTGAATGAATTGAGATTCTTATGCGTAAAGACTCTTAATTGGTTCAAAAAAATTACATTTCCAGCCATTTTATGAAACGAAACCATTTATGTAATATTAGAATGTATCTATTTTATGTAGTTAATCATAGACCTGGCACCCAATGTTATTGAAGAAGTACTTATGTTGAATGAAGAATGGATTCTGAATTGAATAGTTAAAGTTAAAGTACCAATGATTGTCACACACACACTAGGTGTGGCGAAATTATTCTCTGCATTTGACCCATCACCCTTGATCACCCCCTGAGAGGTGAGGGGAGCAGTGGGCAGCAGCGGTGGCCGCGCCCGGGAATCATTTTTGGTGATTTAACCCCCAATTCCAACCCTTGATGCTGAGTGCCAAGCAGGGAGGTAATGGGTCCCATTTTTATAGTCTTTGGTATGACTCGGCCTGGGTTTGAACTCACAACCTACCGATCTCAGGGCGGACACTCTAACCACTAGGCCACTGAGTAGTTCTCCCGAAGAACCAAATGGAATCATGCAGTGGCCAAAGATTCCAATGGTTATGCAGTTACCTCTTGAGGGTGATGCTGAGGGTGGAAGGTGTGGTCTCTGAGAGGGGCAGAACAGCATCGGCGTTGACGGTGATGAACATCTCGAATGCGAGCGCCAGCTCCTCTTCTACCAGTTGACTGGGGACCATCAGTGCCATCGACCCGGGGGCGGCGGATATGGCGGGGTAGTAGCCAGCTGTTAGAGAGTCTTTTGAGCACACAGATAGTGGGAGTGAGTCAATAGCATACCTGCCAACTTTTGAAATCAGAAAAACCTAGTAGCCAGGGTCCAGGGGCCACAGGCCCCGGTAGGTCCAGGACAAAGTCCTGGTGGGGGGTTCAGGCTTCGCCCCCCGACGCAAAATGATTATTAGCATTCAGACAGGTTAAAATGTTGCTAAAACCATCACTTTTCTATCAGTCACAGTGACTTTTCAAAACAAAAATATTACAGCAAAAATCATATGGGTTGATTGACATGTTTATTCTGTAAGCTAACTTCAATAGTTTGAAATTATTTTGACAGTTAATGCCAGTTATCCTGTCAACCTTTCACAAGACTTCAATTTGTTCATTGAAAGTAGAAACAGTATAAACACTTTTTACAGTAAACAAATGGTAAAACAGTACTAAACAATTCCATTAAAAAAAAAATTGGTGTCATTATTAACTTTCTGTCCAAGCTTGTATAATCTACTGCCTTGTTCAATTGTAAAAAATATTCTGTGCCTAAAATTCACATTTCTATCACAATTATCATACTGTAAACATGGTAAGCTAACTTCATTAAAATTAATAGTCCTGTCAATAGCATGGAATCACAATTCAAATGTAGTTTTTTTGTAAGCCTTTCAAAAGAATTCAAAATATGACAAATTAATGAAAATTAATTTAAGCCATTAGACATTTGAAAAGTGGCACATCACATCTCTAATGTAATCATTTGAACTTTTCAACAGAAATAGCACTGCAAAAATATTAAGGACATACTTCTGTATTTTGGTAGTTATGCTGTCAACATTTAACAAGATTTCTTCAACTTGGACTTGAAAGCATAAATAGTATAAACACTTTTAACAGTATAACAGTACTAAACAATTCCAATAGATAACATTGGTGTCATTACCTTTTTGTGGCTAAAATCCAAATTTATTCTATCAGATTGATCATACTGCAAAAATGATATGGTAACTTTATGATAAGTTTACTTGAAGTGGCATAAAACACTGAAAGTCATTGTTCCTATAACCCCTTTGTTTCAAATGTTTGTTCCACTTGTGGCAGTCGGGCACCAGCATACCGTCTTTGACAACTTGAAGTGGCATAAAACACTGAAAGTGATTGTTCCTATAACCCCTTTGTTTTAAATGTTTTATGCCACTTCAAGTTGTCAAAGACGTGCTGTGAAATACAGCCAACAGGATTGCGCACCAAACACGAAGCAAGGCCAAAGTGCATGCATGGTGCAGGAGAACAAAGGACTTCTTTCATTTAAGGTTTGTGATAAACCATCAAACTCATTCGTTAAAAGGACTCTATAGTAATATAAAGTGAGTTTTTCTGGACACTATCATGCAAGAAAAGTTTATTTTTGGGACCGCGATCACCGCGTAATGATTTTTAAAGGTTGCATTACATTATTAACTGTCCCATGTGATCAGCCAGTGCGATTGGAAGTCCATGCTCAATTATTGCCTCCGTAAATAAAACTTCGGCATTTATCACATCCAAAGAATCTGTTTGGGCGACGAAAAACGTTGAAAGTTTTCCACTTGTATCGCTAGCAACGGCATTAGACTTGTGTTTTTTTGTCCCAACGTGGTCTTTTACATCGCTAATTCCTCCGTGTCCGATCGAAAAATCTTGTCTGCACAAGGTGCAATTCGCGTAGTTTTCACCCTTTTTTTTTTTTTAATTAATGAAAAACCGTATTTTTTATCACTGCAACCGTAACCCGGAATAGGTTGATGAAAACCGTACTAATTACGGGAAAACCGGAGTAGTTGGCAGGTATGCAATAGTGAAGTGATTTATATTTATATAGCGCTTTTTCTCTAGTGACTCAAAGCATAGTGAAACCCAATATCGAAGTTACATTTAAAGCAGGTGGGTCAAGTGTCTTGCCCAAGGACACAACGGCAGTGACTAGGATGGCGGAAGCGGGGATCGAACCTGCAACTCTCAAGTTGCTGGCACGGCCACTCTACCAACCGAGCTATACCTCTTTACTTCAACATTTGTACACTACAGCGTTCCTGTTGCAGAGTTTGGACTACAAATGATGGGTTCCCACTTCTCTGTGAGCGCTTTGAGTATCTAACAATAGAAAAGCGCGATATAAAATCTAATCCACTATTATTAGGGCCCGCATGGCCCATTGCAAAAGGACCTTATGCAATGGGACATAAGGACCTATTGAATTTGTAAGGTTTTATTCTTTATTATTATTATTATTATTATTATTATTCTTCCGCAACTTTGCGCTGTAATTTGACCCCCTTAACATACTTCAAAACTCACTAAATTGTACACACACATCAGTAATATACGGCAAAACTTTTTATCAAAAAACCAAACCTCAAAATTTAAAATTGCGCTCTAGCCCCCTACGAAAAAAAAAAAACTAGACTGCCTGTAACTCCCACTAGGAAGGTCGGAGAGACATGAAACAAAAACCTTTATGTAGGAGTGACTCAGACCTAGTTCTCATAATAGTACATCCTCGGGCAAAAATCAACAGGAAGTTGGCAATTCCCCCTTCAAGACAAAAAAGTACTAAAAACAGTCACTTTTGCCTCTTTGAGCTGTAATTTGACCCCCTTAACATGCTTCAAAACTCACCAAACTGAACACACACATCAGGACTGGCTAGAATTGTGATTTAATGAAAAAAACCTAACCCCAAATCTCAAAATTGTGCTCTACCGCAATTTTTTAATAAAACGCAGAAAAAACTGCTCCTCGGAAGAAAACAAATGACAAAACTGCCTGTAACTCCCACTGGGAAAGTCAGAGAGACATGAAACAAAAACCTCTATGTAGGTCTTACTTAGACCTACTTTTCATAGATTGACAACCCTCAGCAAAAATCAACAGGAAGTTTGCAATTTCCCCTTCAAAACAAATTTTTTTTATAAACCGGTCACTTCTCTTCAAACATTATCTCCTCTGAGCGCGTTTGTTGTCTCGGCTTCAAACTAACACAGGAGAGAGATTGAACCCTTCCAAATAAAAGCTTTCGAAAGAATTTTTCTAACTGCTCCGGTTTTGATTTTATGAGCCTTCAAAGATTCGCTGCGCTGATGCTGCTGCGCTGCTGTTTTCTCAAGATGGCTGCTTAAAAGCAGGAAGCACCAACATGCCCACACAATGCAGACAAGGTAGGTACACTAGACAAAAGTATTGGGACACTTCGGACTAAAAGTAGACAAAAGTATTGGGACACTTATGACTACCACTGGACAAAAGTATTGGGACATTTAGGCCGAAAACTGGACAAAAGCATTGGGATACTTGGGACTAAAACTTGACAAAAGTATTGGGACACTTGGGACTAAAACTTGACAAAAGTATTGGGACACTTAGGACTAGCACCTGCCAAATATGCGGGCCCGACCAATGCTGCTTGCAGCTTTAATTATTATTATTATTGTGATTGACCGTGGCGCCACACCACAGCAAAATAATAGTTACAGTTACTAGTTACTTTATTTCAAAAGTAACTCAGTTACTAACTCAGTTACTTACACCAAAAAGTAATGCGTTACTGTGAAAAGTAACTATTTAGTTACTTCTTCTACTTTTTGTTTTTAAAGCTCCCATTATCATTATCATTTCAGTACTGTTATTGCACTGGAGAATAATACAATCTGTTGATCAACTTGACATACATTTGCATCACTCAACTCTGCTAAGCAATGTGGTCTACATACAACACACAAAGACAAAGATATGTTTCAAAGGGCCAATTTATTTCAGGCCAGAACAAACTGATAAAACTATTTTAAATAGCTGCAACATAACATACATAAGTAACAAACAGCATAATAACACTAACACTAACCACGTTAAACCCAGATTCCAAACTAACAAAGGTCTTAACTCATTCTCTTTCTATGCCACTTCAATATGGAATCCACTCCCAACAGGTGTAAAATAAAGGGCATCTCTATCCTCCTTCAAAACCGCACCAAAAGAACACCTCCAGGCAACTACAACCCTAAACTAACACCCTCCTTTCCACATAATACCTCTTCGGATTGTAAATAATCAAATGTAGACACTTTTTCTTATACTTTCTGATCCCTCTCTCTGTGTCCACTACTTGCTGTACATATCCTACCAAGTCAGTCCTACACTGTTTCAATTTTCCATTTCTCTGATGATGCAATTGTTGATGCTGATTGTTGATGACAGAAGTGTTGATACCAACCAAACTTAAATATACCCTGATGATTATCTTGTGTGATGACTGTATTATGATGTTAGTATATATCTGTATCATGAATCAGTGGACGCAGACTTAAACAAGTGTAAAAACTTATTGGGGTGTTACCATTTAGTGGTCAATTGTACAGAATATGTACTGTACTGTGCAATCTAATAATAAAAGTTTCAATCAATCAATCAATCAACAACATAGCTGTAAAGCTGGCTTCACCTAAGGAAGGCACACGTGACATACACAGAGCCTAACCAGGCAGATTTGAATTGTTGTTTTGGGCAGGAGACGGGATCTTTGATCCAAGACACAACTTACATTTAACTAAAATGTTCTTTTCTTTGTGCTCGACAAAAGAAAAGAAGTGAGAATATCTCATACTTGCCAACCCTCCCGAATTTCAGTGCCTCTCCCCGGGACAACCATTCTCCCAAATTTCTCCCGATTTCCAGCCGGACCTAAGGCACGCCCCCTCCCGGTCCGTGCGGATCTGAGTGAGGACAGCCTGTCGTCACGTCCGCTTGGCCAACCAAAAAGTAACCACAGAACACTATACCGTATAGTCGTATAGTGTTCTGTGGTTACCGTATTTTCCGCACTATTAGCCGCACCTAAAAACCAAAAATTTACTCAAAAGCTGACAGTGCGGCTTATAACCCGGTGCGCTTTATATATGGATTAATATTAAGATTCATTTTCATAAAGTTTCGGTCTCGCAACTACGGTAAACAGCCGCCATCTTTTTTCCCCGTAGAAGAGGAAGTGCTTCTTCTTCTACGCAAGCAACCGCCAAGGTAAGCACCCACCCCCATAGAACAGGAAGCGCTTCTTCTTCTACTGTAAGCAACCACCCGCCCGCGTAGAAGAAGAAGAAGCGCGCGGATATTACGTTTCATTTCCTTTGTGTGTTTACATCTGTAAAGACCACAAAATGGCTCCTACTAAGCGACAGGTTTCCAGGTTCATGAAAAGACGCAATCTCTCCATCCGCACACGGACTACTATTTCACAGCAACTGCCTAAAGACTTTCAAGAAAAGCTGGCTA
Source organism: Nerophis lumbriciformis (assembly GCF_033978685.3). NCBI lineage: Eukaryota > Metazoa > Chordata > Actinopteri > Syngnathiformes > Syngnathidae > Nerophis > Nerophis lumbriciformis. The sequence continues at coordinate 40,119,213 of NC_084568.2, read as the reverse complement.
CTTTCCGTGCATATTGTAAAAACAAGATAGCTGAAAAAAAGATCCGGCCAGAGAACATTATCAACATGGACGAGGTTCCACTGACTTTTGATATTCCTGTGAACCGCACTGTGGATACAACGGGAGCACGTACGGTGAATATTCGCACCACAGGGAATGAGAAGTCATCCTTCACTGTGGTTCTAGCTTGCCATGCTAATGGCCAGAAACTTCCACTCATGGTGATATTCAAAAGGAAGACCTTGCCAAAAGAGACCTTTCCAGCCGGCGTCATCATAAAAGCTAACTCGAAGGGATGGATGGATGAAGAAAAGATGAGCGAGTGGTTAAGGTAAGTTTACGCGAAGAGGCCGGGTGGCTTTTTTCACGCAGCTCCGTCCATGTTGATATACGACTCCATGCGCGCCCACATCACGCTGGTTTTTAATATATTATTAAAGTTTGACTGACCTATCTGACTGTTTTTTTGACATTCCTTTAGCGCAGTTAGATGCGGCTTATAACACGGGGCGGCTTATAGGTGGACAAAGTTTTGAAATATGCCGTTCATTGAAGGCGCGGCTTATAACCCAGGGCGCCTTATGGTGCGGAAAATACGGTACATCTATAAAGCAGGAGTCACCAACCCATACATTGCGATCCAGCAGTTGATCTTTGGGATCCTACCGGTCGATCACAAAAATATCAGAAAAACAATATACAATTCATTAATATGACATCAGCAGCCCCTGAACAGGCCGCTCTCTACACGCTGCAACAATGCATTCAGGCTGACTGTTGGACATTTTGTAGCATCCAACATCAAACACCTCTTTCCTCAATCACGAGTCCTTGACTATCGTCACTCGACTGCGGCGGGAACTAACGAGCCACATAATAAGAGTTCATAAACATTGCTCCAAAGTACGAATTTTGTGTTGATTTATTGTGCTTACAAAAGTAAACATTGACATGTGCAAAGGCAGTAATGCATGATAAAACAAGGCGGCAGCTAAAGAAGGAAAAACCCGCCTGGTGAACAGCTGATTTTTCTACTATAAGCTGACATGTGCGACCAAAGGAGGAACAAATATACTACGGTACTAAGAATATAATAGCTATAAACAGTTAGCTTCTACAGCTGGGGTGCCAAAGTGCAGCATCTGTGGCCCGTGTCATTGGCAAAAAAAACACCCACAAAAATTGGGAAAACAGCAAAAAGCACAATGAGAAAAAAACTAAATGTTGACATCAGCCAACAATAACAAAGCTTTGTCTTTAAAAACAATAAGAAAAGAAATACAAATAAATATGTATACATATATAAATAAATAAAATATAGTTGACGCAGGGGTAGATCTTGCTTTGGGTTTTGGCAGACATCAGCATACCTGCCAACTTTTGAAATCAGAAAAACCTAGTAGCCAGGGTCCAGGGGCCGCAGGCCCCGGTAGGTCCAGGACAAAGTCCTGGTCGGGGGTTCAGCCGACGCAAAATGATTGATTGCATTCAGACAGGTTAAAATGTTGCTAAAACCATCACTTTTCTATCAGTCACAGTGACTTTTCAAAAGAAAAATATTACAGCAAAAATCATATGGGTTGATTGACATGTTTATTCTGTAAGCTAACTTCAATAGTTTGAAATTATTTTGACAGTTAATGCCAGTTATCCTGTCAACCTTTCACAAGACTTCAATTTGTTAATTGAAAGTATAAACAGTATAAACACTTTTTACAGTAAACAAATGGTAAAACAGTACTAAACAATTCCATTAAAAAAGAAATTGGTGTCATTATTAACTTTCTGTCCAAGCTTGTATAATCTACTGCCTTGTTCAATTGTATAAAATATTCTGTGCCTAAAATTCACATTTCTATCACAATTATCATACTGTAAACATGGTAAGCTAACTTCATTAAAATTAATAGTCCTGTCAATAGCATGGAATTACAATTCAAATGTCGTTTTTTTGTAAGCCTTTCAAAAGAATTCAAAATATGAAAAATTAATGAAAATTAATTTAAGCCATCAGACACTTGAAAAGTGGCACATCACATCTCTAATGTAATCATTTGAACTTTTCAACAGAAATAGCACTGCAAAAATATTAAGGACATACTTCTGTATTTTGGTAGTTATGCTGTCAACATTTAACAAGATTTCTTCAACTTGGACTTGAAAGCATAAATAGTATAAACACTTTTAACAGTATAACAGTACTAAACAATTCCAATAGATAACATTGGTGGCATTACCTTTTTGTGGCTAAAATCCGAAAAACGTTGAAAGTTTTCCACTTGTATCGCTAGCAACGGCATTAGACTTGTGTTTTTTTGTCCCAACGTGGTCTTTTACATCGCTAATTCCTCCGTGTCCGATCGAAAAATCTTGTCTGCACAAGGTGCAATTCGCGTAGTTTTCACCCTTTTTGGAACGGATAATTATTCCCGGATAGGCTTTTGAATATTCTTCACGGAATGACTGCAGTTTTCTTTTCGGTTTAAGACTCGTTTGCGATTTTTCTCCGGCTGATTCCATGATCGTTCGCTTGTTTGGAAACAATGGCAACAGGTGCCTCGTGCTTGGCAGCGGTGCTATAAATAGCCTCCCGCATGGCATTCGGAATGGCTCGATAGGAAGTTACGGGAAGCAGTGTCGATTGTGATTGTTGTTCCGCGATTTCGTGAAAAAAACTTAAAAAAAAAAAAAATGTAATTAATGAAAAACCGTATTTTTTACCACAGCAACCGTAACCCGGAATAGGTTGATGAAAACCGTACTAATTACGGGAAAACCGGAGTAGTTGGCAGGTATGCATCAGGGATCTTGGGCTCACAAAAGGTAGGTGACCACTGCTCTAAAGGCTGCCTGCTTGGTTTTTATAGTTCTTCCGTTGGGGGTGACTTGTGAATTGTAATTCTCTTTGGGTCGTTGACTGGATATTTACCTTTTTGTAAAGAGTGATGACAGCCACAGCATCAACATCTCTGTTGATCATTCAGAAGCATCGGTTTACTTTTAAATGGACATTTTACTCTAACGAGAGGAAAAGACATTCATGCAGTTTTGCAACACTATTGGACCGTTCAGGAAATGGGACAAAAGAGAGCTTGTAACTGAAAAAGAAAGAAAACTGTTAAATAACCATTTTAACAACCTGCTGATAGTATTTTTTATGTTGATGTGTTATTTTTAGACCTCTCAGGTTTGCGAATATACATGCCATAAAAGATATTGACGGAGAATGAGGAAGTGTGTGTGGGAGAAAAAGATGCAGACATACGAGAAAAAATAAGTGTCGGAATTGAACCTGTTAGCACACGATTGGCAATAAAAGTTAAAAACAGTGTTACTTGTGTGACCTCTTTTGTCATCTGCGGTCCCCTCCAAGGTTTCTCATTGTCATCCCATTGGGTTGAGTTTTTTCTTGCCCTGATGTGGGATCTGAGTCCAGGATGTCGTTGTGGTTTGTGCAGCCCTTTGAGACACTCGTGATTTAGGGCTACATAAGTAAACTTTGATTGATTGATGCAAAGAACTCCGAAAACATTTCCCATTTGGCAACTCTATCCTGTAGTAATATGTCAAAAATATACCTTATCGCTGGCTACTAATAAATACTGTAGAACTATAACTGGTTTGGAACTAACAGTGTTTAAAATGTAATCATCCATGTGTTATTAGAAGCACAGTGAACAGCCATCAAGGTTGTGGTTGGAAGAGCCAACGGAGAAGATGGTTAGCTCATACCTGCCAACTTTTGAAATCAGAAAAACCTAGTAGCCAGGGTCCAGGGGCCGCAGGCCCCGGTAGGTCCAGGACAAAGTCCTGGTGGGGGGTTCAGGCTTCGCCCCCCCGACGCAAAATGATTATTAGCATTCAGACAGGTTAAAATGTTGCTAAAACCATCACTTTTCTATCAGTCACAGTGACTTTTCAAAAGAAAAATATTACAGCAAAAATCATATGGGTTGATTGACATGTTTATTCTGTAAGCTAACTTCAATAGTTTGAAATTATTTTGACAGTTAATGCCAGTTATCCTGTCAACCTTTCACAAGACTTCAATTTGTTAATTGAAAGTATAAACAGTATAAACACTTTTTACAGTAAACAAATAAACAAAGTAAACAGTACTAAACAATTCCATTGGTGTCATTATTAACTTTCTGTCCAAGCTTGTATAATCTACTGCCTTGTTCAATTGTAAAAAATATTCTGTGCCTAAAATTCACATTTCTATCACAATTATCATACTGTAAACATGGTAAGCTAACTTCATTAAAATTAATAGTCCTGTCAATAGCATGGAATCACAATTCAAATGTAGTTTTTTTGTAAGCCTTTCAAAAGAATTCAAAATATGAAAAATTAATGAAAATTAATTTAAGCCATCAGACACTTGAAAAGTGGCACATCACATCTCTAATGTAATCATTTGAACTTTTCAACAGAAATAGCACTGCAAAAATATTAAGGACATACTTCTTCCGTATTTTGGTAGTTATGCTGTCAACATTCAACAAGATTTCTTCAACTTGGACTTGAAAGCATAAATAGTATAAACACTTTTAACAGTATAACAGTACTAAACAATTCCAATAGATAACATTGGTGTCATTACCTTTTTGTGGCTAAAATCCGAAAAACGTTGAAAGTTTTCCACTTGTATCGCTAGCAACGGCATTAGACTTGTGTTTTTTTGTCCCAACGTGGTCTTTTACATCGCTAATTCCTCCGTGTCTGATCAAAAAAAATCTTGTCTGCACAAGGTGCAATTCGCGTAGTTTTCACCCTTTTTGGAACGGATAATTATTCCCGGATAGGCTTTTGAATATTCTTCACGGAATGACTGCAGTTTTCTTATCGGTTTAAGACTCGTTTGCGATTTTTCTCCGGCTGATTCCATGAACGTTCGCTCGTTTGGAAACAATGGCAACAGGTGCCTCGTGCTTGGCAGCGGTGCTATAAATAGCCTCGCGCATTTAAAAAAAATATTTTTTTTTAATTAATGAAAAAACGTATTTTTTATCACTGCAACCGTAACCCGGAATCGGTTGATGAAAACCGTACTAATTACGGGAAAACCGGAGTAGTTGGCAGGTATGTTAGCTAACTAACAAGCGAGCTTCTGATCAGCTCCCCATCTTGCAAGAGGAACAGCGAGCGTTCAACAAATTTAGTTTAGAACGGACTTCTATTGATATTTCATTTAAAAAACGTGTGAGTGATATTTTGATGTGAAAATGAATTATTACAAATGCAGATTTTTGTCTTTTTGCTGAAAATTCACATGCTTCTGATTATCAGCACAGTTACAGTATGGCTATACTGTATATTTCTGAATGAAATAATCATCTGCTGTTATCACATGCCTAACATTTCTTAAACTGAATTTAAAAGCCAAAGGCTAAATGGAAGCCATTGAATCTGATTAGTCGACTAATGGCTAAGATAGTCGATGACTAGTGGCAGATCCTAGCATTGACATTCACTTGTACTTTGCATCCCAGGTCTATTATTTTCTGCAATGTGTACCTCTGAGAAAGGAAAAAGAGGGGATGCTGATTTTGAAAAGAAGAAGAACAGTGAAGGGAGAAGTCTTACGTTTGAAGACCTGGCGTGCACGCAGCCAGTGGTTCTGCTTGGCCAGTTTTTGAATGAGCTTCTGCAGCACGGCGTAGTCCACCAGCAGCTTCTTACAGAGCATGAAGTCCACCGTGTCAGACGCAACAGGAAGCACGTGTCGGTCCACGCACACTTGCAGGTGGGAGTTAAAGAGGGCAGTGTACCTGAAGACCTCAACCTGGTCTGGACAAATCAAATCAAATCAAATCAACTTTATTTATAGAGCACATTTAAAATTTACCACAGGGGTAGCCAAAGTGCTGTACAATGAACAGGTTAAAAGATAAAACGAGTACCGAGCAAACACAACACAACACAAACAGAACACGATAAAAAAATAAATAATTAAAATAGAATTAATAAAAACATAAAAACAGGATCACAGCAGGTGTATTATGGGGCGCCATTGCAGGATGGATATCACTCAGTGTTAAAAGCCATTGAATAAAAGTATGTTTTTAAGAGAGATTTAAAAACAGGAAGAGAGGAGGCTTGTCTAACACTCAGGGGTAGGTCGTTCCAGAGCTTGGGAGCAGCAACGGCGAAAGCTCTGTCACCTCTAAGCTTCAGCCTTGTGTCAGGGACCGTCAACAGCAGCTGATCGGCTGATCTTAAGGATCGGGTGGGGCAGTAAGGCTGAAGGAGGTCGGAGAGATAGGTTGGCGCGAGGTTGTTTAGACATTTAAAAACAAATAAAAGGAGTTTAAAATGTATTCGGTAACGCACAGGGAGCCAGTGAAGGGACGCTAAAATAGGGGTGATGTGCTCACGTCTGCGGGTCTGTGTTAGCAGACGAGCAGCAGAGTTCTGCACGAGCTGCAGGCGGGCGAGGGAGGCCTGGCTAATGCCAACATACAGGGCATTACAGTAATCAAGACGAGTCGAGATAAAAGCGTGGATTAATTTCTCAAGATCATGTCTTGATAGAAGCGGTTTCACTTTTGCTATTTGGCGTAATTGATAAAAGCTTTTTTGAACGACGCTGCTGATTTGTTTTTCGAATTTAAAATCTGAGTCAAACTTTACCCCCAGGTTTGTGACACAGTCGCTGAGATACGGGGTCAGAGTGCCGAGGTCAACGTTGGGGGAGGGAGAGCGACTTGGACCGAACAACATAACTTCTGTTTTATCTTCATTTAGGCTCAGGAAGTTAGCTGAAAGCCAGACTTTGATGTCGTGCAGGCGGTCAATAAGACGTTGAACCGTGTTATTTTGTGCCATGGGAAAATAAATCTGGCAATCATCGGCATAAAAATGAAATGCAATACTGTACTTCCTAAAAATAGAACCAAGGGGGAGAAGGTAAAGCGCAAATAAAATTGGGGCAAGGATTGAGCCCTGGGGGACCCCATGTGGTAAAGGAGCTGTGGACGACATAAAACTGTCTACTTTTACACAAAAACTCCTGTCGGTTAGGTACGACCGGAACCAGTTGAGGGCGGCGCCCTTAATGCCCACACAGTTCTCAAGACGAGTGATTAAGGTGGCGTGGAACGCAGCAGACAGATCTAAAAGCACCAGGACAACATATTTACCAGAATCAGTGGACAGGAGGATATCGTTAAAAACTTTTAGAAGCGCTGACTCTGTGCTGTGGAGGGCTTTAAAACCGGACTGGAACAGCTCAGTGATACCATTATCCTCTAAGAAGGGCAACAACTGACTGTAGACAACCTTCTCTAATATTTTGGAAATGTATGGAAGATTAGAGATAGGTCTGAAGTTAGAGAGGAGAGAGGGGTCGAGGCTGGGTTTTTTAAGTAGAGGTCGTACCACTGCATGTTTAAACTCTACTGGAACTATTCCAGAAGAGAGGCTACTATTGATAATGTTAAGAAGAAAAGCAGCAAATATCTCCAAGGGTTCAGACAGCTGAGATAAGTGGGCCTCACCACTGGGCTCTTGGATTCCGGGGAGATTGGAGAGGACCTCCAGTGTGTCTCTGTGTGAGCTCCTCTCAGCCAGGTGTATGAGCACACGGCTTCTGCTCTCCAGGTGAGCAGGCGGACACGGCCACAGGCTGGAACTCAGGAACCACTTGTTTTCTACGCTCACGGACACAACTTGTCAACAGGTGCTGGCGTCCTTCAAGCAGCGCCAACAGTACCTCGGAGTGTGTTGAGCGCTCCTTCCAGGCTGCCGCTGAGCAGGAAGAGCTCTGTTGCCATGGTGATCAAAGAGCAGCGTGAGCCGCCATCTCCGTTCCCAAATAAATCTTTCAGCATGGAGTAGCTGACTTTGGAAAGGGACAGCACCTCCACCACCCTCCGACCCTGCACAGGCCAACAGATAGATTTACTGCCATTATTTGCTCTTTTCCAAACCATTTTGGCTTTGTTCAATGAATTACTCAACTTCCCAGTGAGATGCAAACAGATTTTTGTCATGCTTTCAATTGCCATCATACTTTGAGTTATGAGCATTTTCACAATTGTTTAAAGTAATAATTGGAACAATATCCAATCCAATCCAATCCACTTTATTTATATAGCACATTTAAACAACAAAATTTTTCCAAAGTGCTGCACAACAATATTAAACACAATTAAAAACAATATAAAATAAATATGATTAAAAACAATTTCAAAGGGTAAAACCAATTAAAACAGTAAATAGAAAGCAAAATGTTAAAAACACAGGACAACAAAGGACCACACAACTCACGTAGTGTTAAAAGCCAGAGAATAAAAGTGGGTCTTAAGACGAGACTTAAAACACTCCACTGTGGGAGCAGTTCGAACATGGAGGGGCAGAGTGTTCCAGAGCTTAGGGCCGACCACAGAGAAGGCCCTGTCTCCCCTGGTTTTAAGTCTCGTCTTGGACACCACGAGCTGGAGCTGGCTCTCGGACCTCAGAGCGCGCACAGGATTGTAAGTTTGGATGAGGTCCAAGATATACTGAGGTGCCAGTCCATGTAAAGCTTTAAAAACAAACAGCAAGGTTTAAATATAAAATAAAGAGATAATGTATTGTTTCACCTTGTTTCCTGCTTCTTTTTGATTAGGCAGGTGACGTGTGTGCTTACGCGCCGCCCAGAGCTCCACATCCTGCCCTCCAACCACCACAACTGAGAGTTGATGTATGATTATTTGTTTTGAAAAACAATTATTCTATGATTTAATATTTCCATTTTTTCCTCATTGTAATTTTCTGCAAAGCACTTTGAAATATGAACTGTGCTCTATTAATAAACTTGCCCTGCCTGCAAATGCAATTTTTCATTCCAAATTCATCGGTTCGCAGCCGAGTGTGAAGCGACTGGGATGGGAATCAGCACCTCCAAGTCCGAGTCCATGGTTCTCTCCCGGAAATAGGTGGAGTGCCATCTCCGGGTTGGGGAGGAGATCTTGCCCCAAGTGGAGGAGTTCAAGTACCTCGGAGTCTTGTTCACGAGTGGGGGGAAGAGTGGATCGTGAGATCGACAGGCGGATCGGTGCGGCGTCTTCAGTAATGCGGACGCTGTATCGATCCGTTGTGGTGAAGAAGGAGCTGAGCCGGAAGGCAAAGCTCTCGATTTACCGGTCGATCTACGTTCTCATCCTCACCTATGGTCATGAGCTTTGGGTCATGACCGAAAGGACAAGATCACGGGTACAAGCGGCCCAAATGAGTTTCCTCCGCCGAGTGGCGGGGCTCTCCCTTAGAGATAGGGTGAGAAGCTCTGTCATTCGGGGGGAGCTCAAAGTAAAGCCGCTGCTCCTCCACATGGAGAGGAGCCAGATGAGGTGGTTCGGGCATCTGGTCAGGATGCCACCCGAACGCCTCCCTAGGAAGGTGTTTCGGGCACGTCCGACCAGTAGGAGGCCACGGGGAAGACCCAGGACACGCTGGGAAGACTATCTCTCCCGGCTGGCCTGGGAACGCCTCGGGATCCCCCGGGAAGAGCTGGACGAAGTGGCTGGGGAGAGGGAAGTCTGGGCTTCCCTGCTTAAGCTGCTGCCCCCGCGACCCGACCTCGGATAAGCGGAAGAAGATGGATGGATGGATGGAATTCATTTGAATGTAATCTAACAATACTTAAGTTTTAAAAATTGCTGCCAATTTGACCATTTTATATTTGTCCTCCAGATGGCGCTACTCGTTCCCATTCAAAGCATGCAGCAACATTTTTTCTACTCTTACCGTTTTCTGCATGGGGCCTTGTTACTGAAATGAGTGTATTTGTATTGTTTGGAATGCATTTTATGTAAAAAGACATACATCCCATCTTTCATGAGCTGAACTGAAAGAAAGATCTAAAACGGAGTCTTTTCTAGGAGCTGAAGTGATCTGTGTCAGTGAGCAACATGTTGATGACACAGCATGTGCAGTTTCATCACTCAACACAGATGTTGCAGGTTAAAAAGAGCGTGTACTCAGCGTTACTTGAAGGTTTATGTCTCTACCGTAGACACACACTGCAGCAATAATTGCTTTGCATGAAAGAATCTCCGCACCAACTGTCAAAGTGTCTCAGGGAAGCTCATCTTCCTCACATTGACTGCAGATTGTAGTCGTAACCCACTTGAGCGGCGTGTTGATGGATGAGCAGTTTGCTGGCAGTGGGCTTGTAGTATGAACAAGTGAATTTTACAAATACAATGAACAGATTCTTAGGCCTTATGTGATGCCATTCATTCACAAACGTCACTGTATGTTGCAGCATGATAATGCACAGCCCCATGTTGTACAAACCCCGTTTCCATATGAGTTGGGAAATTGTGTTAGATGTAAATATAAACGGAATACAATGATTTGCAAATCATTTTCAACCCATATTCAATTGAATGCACTACAAAGACAACATAGTTGATGTTCAAACTCATAAACTTTACTTTTTTTTTTTGGAAATAATAATAAACTTAGAATTTCATGGCTGCAACACGTGCCAAAGTAGTTGGGAAAGGGCATGTTCACCACTGTGTTACATGGCCTTTCCTTTTAACAACACTCAGTAAATGTTTGGGAACTGAGGAGACACATTTTTGAAGCTTCTCAGGTGGAATTCTTTCCCATTCTTGCTTGATGTACAGCTTAAGTTGTTCAACAGTCCGGGGGTCTCCGTTGTGCTATTTTAGGCTTCATAATGCGCCACACATTTTCAATGGGAGACAGGTCTGGACTACAGGCAGGCCAGTCTAGTACCCGCACTCTTTTACTATGAAGCCACGTTGATGTAACAAATGGCTTGGCATTGTCTTGCTGAAATAAGCAGGGGCGTCCATGGTAACATTGCTTGGATGGCAACATATGTTGCTCCAAAATGTATGTACCTTTCAGCATTAATGGCGCCTTCACAGATGTGTAAGTTACCCATGTCTTGGGCACTAATACACCCCCATACCATCACACATGCTGCCTTTTACACTTTGCGCCTATAACAATCCGGATGGTTCTTTTCCTCTTTGGTCCGGAGGACACGACGTCCACAGTTTCCAAAAACAATTTGAAATGTGAACTCGTCAGACCACAGAACACTTTTCCACTTTGTATCAGTCCATCTTAGATGAGCTCAGGCCCAGCGAAGCCGACGGCGTTTCTGGGTGTTGTTGCTAAACGGTTTTCGCCTTGCATAGTACAGTTTTAACTTGCACTTACAGATGTAGCGACCAACTGTAGTTACTGACAGTGGGTTTCTGAAGTGCTCCCGAGCCCATGTGGTGATCTCCTTTACACAGTGATGTCGCTTGTTGATGCAGTACAGCCCGAGGGATGGAAGGTCACGGGCTTAGCTGCTTACGTGCAGTGATTTCTCCAGATTCTCTGAACCCTTTGAGGATATTACGGACCGTAGATGGTGAAATCCCTAAATTCCTTGCAATAGCTGGTTGAGAAAGGTTTTTCTTAAACTGTTCAACAATTTGCTCACGCATTTGTTGACAAAGTGGTGACCCTCGCCCCATCATTGTTTGTGAATGACTGAGCATTTCATGGAATCTACTTTGATACCCAATCATGGCACCCACCTGTTCCCAATTTGCCTGTTCACCTGTGGGATGTTCCAAATAAGTGTTTGATGAGCATTCCTCAACTTTATCAGTATTTATTGCCACCTTTCCCAACTTCTTTGTCACGTGTTGCTGGCATCAAATTCTAAAGTTAATGATTATTTGCAAAAAAAAAAATAAAGTTAATGAGTTTGAACATCAAATATGTTGTCTTTGTAGCATATTCAACTGAATATGGCTTGAAAAGGATTTGCAAATCATTGTATTCCGTTTATATTTACATCTAACAATTTCCCAACTCATATGGAAACGGGGTTTGTACATAATTCCTGGACGCTAACAACCTCCCATTGAGCATGATTGGGATGTTCTGGATGGGCGTATGTGTTCCAGTTCCTGCTACTAATCAGCGACATTGCACAGCCTTTGAAGATGAGTAGGCCAACATTCCACAGGCCACAATCAACAACTTGATCAACTCAACAGTGGTCACACCAAATCCTGACCTTCCCACCAATGGAGTAAAATGCCTAAGGCATGGCTGGGTAATACATCATGCTGCCTGATTAGGGATGGGTTCCATAATGGCACTGTGCACGGTAGAAACCAGACTGAAAAAAAAAAGGTGGCCATCAGGGCCTCATTTGGGTGCTAAAATGCAATGACAGTGTCACAACCAGAGGTGGGTAGTAACGCGCTACATTTACTCCGTTACATCTACTTGAGTAACTTTTGGGATAAGTTGTACTTCTAAGAGTAGTTTTAATGCAACTTACTTTTACTTTTACTTGAGTATATTTATAGAGAAGAAACGCTACTTTTATCTACATTCAGCTCGCTACTCGCTACTAATTTTTATCGATCTGTTAATGCACGCTTTGTTTGTTTTGGTCTGTCAGACAGACCTTCAAAGTGCCTGCGTTACTGGTGACGCTTGACTCCGTTCCACCAATCAGATGCAGTCACTGGTGACGTTGGACCAATCAAACAGAGCCAGGCGGTCACATGACCTGACTTAAACAAGTTGAAAAACTTATTGGGGTGTTACCATTTAGTGGTCAATTGTACGGAATATGTACTGTACTGTGCAATCTACTAATACAAGTTTCAATCAATCAATCAAAAGTGTGAAGGAAAAAAGACACTTTTTTATTTCAAACGTACATCCCGTCACAAGCCTAAAGACTGACTGCACAGTTCCTGTCTTCACAATAAAAGTGCCGCTCCATCGCGCCTGCGCTTTCAAAATAAGAGTCTCCGAAAGCCAGCGCAAACAAGCTAGCAAGCTACGGAATTTGCCGCCAATGTATTTCTTGTAAAGTGTGTGAAAACGAATATGGAAGCTGGACAAATAAGATACCAAAAACCAACCACTTTCATGTGGTATTAGACAGAAAGGAGGAACTTTTTTTCTCCTGCATTTGAAAACGTGGACGTTAAGCACTTCTGTCTGATTACAATCAATGCAAGTCATCAGAATCAGGTAATACACCAACTTATATTCTTGTCAACATGAACGAAAGGAATCTATATGTGTTAAACATGCATGTATATTCATTAAAACACCTTTAACATGTAAACAAAAACGGCAAAATAAATCAATATAAATGATATACTGTATATATGTATGTGTATATATGTATATATATATATATATATATATATATATATATATATATATATATGATATGTGTGTGTATGTTACTCATCAGTTACTCAGTACTTGAGTAGTTTTTTCACAACATACTTTTTACTTTTACTCAAGTAAATATTTGGGTGACTACTCCTTACTTTTACTTGAGTAATAAATCTCTAAAGTAACAGTACTCTTACTTGAGTACAATTTCTGGCTACTCTACCCACCTCTGGTCACAACTCAGTCTGATGAAACGTTATTAACATGCCAAGCAACAGCAGTTATTAGAAGAACCAAAGCAAAACTTCATGGTTAAGGCTAAGAGCTGAGCTAGTTGTCAACTTCCAACAGAACAACACAAGTGTGTTTTGCTGTAAGACGACAATGATGAAATGCATCAGGCAGAAACTCAAAAACATTTTATCTGAACACAGCCTTGTTTCTCATTAAAACACGGCAGCTTCTGGCCTTCACAATAAAAGTGCATCTCGCTAACCAGTGTTGGGACTAACGTAACGCCGTTAGATTCGGCGGTAACTAGTAATCTAACGCGTTATTTTTTTATATTCAGTAATTCAGTTACCGTTACTACATGATGCGTTACTGCGTTATTTTACGTTACTTTTTTTGTAGTATAAAGTGTGTTTTATCTGAGGGCTGCTGTGTCATCGTTCTGATTCTTCTTGTGTCACAAGCCGGAGAAGAGAGAGAGACACGCGCTCTGTGTGTGAGTGTGAGTGTGTGGAGGGAGGAGAGGGGGGAGGGGGGCGTGTCTGATCATGGCGGAGCCAGAAGTCGAGTTTGCTAACATAGAGATATTTTCACTACTTTTCTTTTGTCGAGCACAAAGAAAATAACAATTTAGTTAAATGTAAATTGTGCTTTGGATCAAAGATGCCATCTACTGCCCAAAACAGCAATTCAAATCTGCTGAAACAAGCTACATAGCAACATGCTTCCACGAAGCTAGTAAAGAGAGACAGAGACTCCAATGACACTTCACCACGTAAGGATTAACTCTGCCTCTGCTCATCTTTCAGAACTGAAGGTACACACACTCTGTCAATCATAAAGAGGGATGCTAGTGGGCCAGGCCAATCTTTCCTTATCTCTAAACTAAAACTGGGGAAATGTGTAGAGTGTTCTGGGCTTCAGACATGATTTTGTGTCAGAATTTCTTGAGGAAAAAATGCCTGGTTAGGCTTTGTGTATGTAGTGTGTGCCTTTCTTGCTTTACAGCTATGCTGTTATTATGCTGTTTGTTACTTATGTATGTTATGTTGCAGCTATTTAAAATAGTTTTGTCAATTTGTTCTGGCCAGAAACAAATTGGCCTTTGTAACATATCTTTGTCTTTGTGTGTTGTATGTCGACCACATTGCTTAGCAGAGTTCAGTGATACAAATGTATGTCAAGTTGATCAACGGATTGTATTATTCTCCAGTGCAATAACAGTACTGAAATAAAGGCTAAAAGGGCATTAATTGGAGCTTTAAAAAAAAGAAAAAGAAAAAAAGAAGTAACTAAATAGTTACTTTTCACAGTAACGCATTACTTTTTGGTGTAAGTAACTGAGTTAGTAACTGAGTTACTTTTGAAATGAAGTAACTAGTAACTATAACTAGTTACTGTTTTTCAGTAACTAACCCAACACTGTCGCTAACTGACAAAATGAGGGACTCCGTAAAACAAGCATTTTCTTTGCACATTTTGCTGTGCTCTGTAATTATGTTTTGTTTTGTTGTACTACTTATGTTACAATTGCTGTGGCTTGTAATCTCCATTGTTGAATTACTTAACATTTTCTTTACATTACTGAAGTATCTCAATTACAATGCAGTAGGGATGCATACCAAATGCATACTTTTCGCACCGTCCGAATCCCGCCGGTCCTACCCCACACCAATTAGCTTAAAATTCAATGGTGCTGTCACGCCAAATTTCTTCCCCCTACAAACCCCCCCCCCCCCATTTACTTCCAGGGTCATTTCCTCTTACTTACGTCATTTCCTCTTACGTCATTGACAGCGATCGATAGAATCCAAATCTCCTGAAAATGGTGGTGTCACTGAATGACATTTGCCGATTGTATTGTACCATATGTCCCGGCAAGAAATCTGCGTTCAAAGAACTCCGGCTTATTAGTGATTCCCAGAGCCCCAAAAAAGTCTGCGGGCTGTAGAGCGTTTTCTATTCGGGCTCCAGTACTATGGAATGCCCTCCCGGTAACAGTTAGAGATGCTACCTCAGTAGAAACATTTAAGTCCCATCTCAAAACTCATTTGTATACTCTAGCCTTTGAATAGCCCCCCTTTTTTAGACCAGTTGATCTGCCGTTTCTTTTCTTTTCTCCTCTGCTCCCCCCTATCCCTTGTGGAGGGGAAGACACACAGATCCGGTGGCCATGGATGGGGTGCTGGCTGTCCGGGGTCGGGACCCGGGGTGGACCGCTCGCCTGTATATTGGTTGGGAACATCTCTGCGCTGCTGACCCGTCTCCGCTCGGGATGGTTTCCTGCTGACCCCACTGTGGACTGGACTCTTACTGTTATGCTGGATCCACTATGGACTGGACTCTCACAATATTATGTTAGACCCACTCGACATCCATTGCATTCGGTCTCCCTAGAGGGGGGGGTTACCCACATATGCGGTCCTCTCCAAGGTTTCTCATAGTCATTCACATCGACGTCCCACTGGGGTGAGTTTTTCCTTGCCCTTATGTGGGCTATACCGAGGATGTCGTTGTGGCTTGTGCAGCCCTTTGAGACACTTGTGATTTAGGGCTATATAAATAAACATTGATTGATTGATTGATTGATTTATCTTTCCCAGGGGACTTA
Source organism: Nerophis lumbriciformis (assembly GCF_033978685.3). Lineage (NCBI taxonomy): Eukaryota > Metazoa > Chordata > Actinopteri > Syngnathiformes > Syngnathidae > Nerophis > Nerophis lumbriciformis. Next base: position 40,103,198 of record NC_084568.2, on the reverse strand, counting down.
TGTCAAACACCAACAGGCTTCGAAAAATTCCAGGCGGAGTGTTAGGGAAAATTCCAGGCGGAGTGTTAGGGCCGCTGCTGGGAACTTCTGTCAAAATGAATCAAAAATCGTTTAATTCTCCGTCAAATGTGCAGTCAGGAATATCCTCAAGTTAATTTGTCCGATTAATACAGACGTTTTGTTAACGCTATATTATTAAAAACAAAACAAAACAAGTATCCTTCCAGCGACGGGCAGTCAAAGCCGAAGTGTTATCGATCGCTGTCGATGACGTAAGAGGAAATGACCCCGGAAGTAAATGGGGGGGGGGGGAAGGTTTTTGTAGGGGGAAGAAATTTGGCGTGACAGCGCCATGTTTCGGTACCAGGGTTGCCCGTGACTTCACGCCCTCTTCTCACGTTGGCACTTGGCTATCAATCCAGCAGCACTGAGAGCGCACTCAGCCTAACTACCTCCAAGTAATTTTGCAATTTTCATTGACTCAAAAAACTTTTCAACATACTGTAGGTTAAGTAAAGCTCCACCTTTATGCTAATACATTGGCGATTTTTGCGTGGCGATTTCAACACCTCCAAATTTGTAAATGAAAAAAAAAAACTAAGATGCACGTTACAATCAAACATCTGGTGTGGGATAAAAACAATACTTACAGTATTAACACCTTTTGGGCACAGCAGAAGACTAAATTCAGCAAAGACGAAAGTGACTAGCCAACACACCGTAAACTATACACTACTCTCATTCAGAGGTGGGTAGTAACGCGCTACATTTACTCCGTTACATCTACTTGAGTAACTTTTGGGATAAATTGTACTTCTAAGAGTAGTTTTAATGCAACATACTTTTACTTTTACTTGAGTATATTTATAGAGAAGAAACGCTACTTTTACTCCGCTACTTTTATCTACATTCAGCTCGCTACTATTTTTTCTCGATCTGTTAATGCACGCTTTGTTTGTTTTGGTCTGTCAGACAGACCTTCAAAGTGCCTGCGTTTCACCAAATACAGTCACTGGTGACGTTCACTCCGTTCCACCAATCAGATGCAGTCACTGGTGACGTTGGACCAATCAAACAGAGCCAGGCGGTCACATGACCTGACTTAAACAAGTTGAAAAAACGTATTGGGGTGTTACCATTTAACGGTCAACTGTAGGGAATATGTACTGAACTGTGCAATCTACTAATAAAAGTTCCAATCAATCAATCAAAAGTGTGAAGGAAAAAATACACTTTTTTTTCCAACCGTACTTCCCGTCAAAAGCCTAAAGACTGACTGCACAGTTCCTGTCTTCACAATAAAAGTACCGCTCCATCGCGCCTGCACCTACAAAATAAGAGTCTCCGAAAGCCAGCGCAAACAAGCTAGCAAGCTGCGGAGTTTGCCGCCAATGTATTTCTTGTAAAGTGTATGACAACGAATATGGAAGCTGGACAAATAAGATGCCAAAAAACAACCACTTTCATGTGGTATTAGACAGAAGGAGGAACTTTTTTTCTCCTCCATTTGAAAACGTGGACTTAATCAAGTCATCAGAATCAGGTAATACACCAATTTATACTCTTGTCTTCATGAAAGAAAGGAATCTATATGTTAAACATGCATGTTATAATCATTAAAACACCTTTAACATGTAAACAAAAACGGCAAAATAAATAAATATAAATTATATACAGTATATATCAATGTATATATATATATATATATATATATATGTATGTGTGTGTATATATATATATATATATATATATATATGATATGATATGTGTGTGTATGTTACTCATCAGTTACTCAGTACTTGAGTAGTTTTTTCACAACATACTTTTTACTTTTACTCAAGTAAATATTTGGGTGACTACTTCTTACTTTTACTTGAGTAATAAATCTCTAAAGTAACAGTACTCTTACTTGAGTACAATTTCTGGCTACTCTACCCACCTCTGCTCTCATTTAACATCTTGGACTTGCAACTGTAATTGAGACTCAGAAATGTCACAAAAAAACAAGATACAACAACTAGGCCTGGGCTGATAAACTTTGCTGGACAATCCATGGCACTACAAATGACTGCAGATAAACAATATTATTGCCATCATTTGTTTTGAAACCAAATTAACCACTGATGTAATAATAATAATGCACGTATATATCCTTTCAAATGCAATAAAACTTGTATTTCTTGCAACATTGTAATTTGAATGTAAACATTTCAATCTCCAAGGTAAATAAAACAACAATACAATTGACTTTGTTAGCAACATTAGCACACTGGAATGACCACAACTAAAAGCAATTAAATATGTTCAGGGGAGGCCTCAAATATACACAAGCAAAACAATAAATAAAAGCACTGACAAAGAAAGTTGCACTTCACTATGGACAGAGTTGTACATTAAGACCAGTAACAATATAAACACGAGAGTACAAGCAGATGTATTAACAAGTCATTTGCAGCACTTGGGTCATGGTGGTTGTGTTTGTCCTGCTTCTCTACAATCGTGTTCCAGCGCATTTGGCAAACTGGATCCTCGCTGTTGATATGTTCATCTTGTTCCAAATATTCCCACACTGGTGTGATGGCATGTTGTTATGGTTTTGTCCATTTTGGCTGCTGTTGCACTGTGTGATGCTAGCCACTAAGTCATCCCCTTCTTTCGCACCAAAAGCACACAGCTGGTGGAAGCATGCCCATTGATCTTACCCACTTCATTGTTATCTATCCTCGGTTTATTGACTTATTCAATATCGGCCCAGGCCTAATAACTGGACCGCACTTATAACTTACTTACTTACTTAGTCCTCTTGCACTTCAGGGCGCGTAGAGCCGACCATAGCAACCAGGTCTCTCCATCTGGGTCTGTTGTGGGCAAGGTGTTGAGCTTGTGCCATAGTCACATTGCAGGCCTTAAGGTCCTGGGCTAATACATCCAGCCAGCGAGTCCTGGGGGCGCCTCTAGGGCGTCTCCAGCCAGCTCGCTGCGGGTTGAAGTCCAGGATTTTGCGCGTGGGGTGTTCCCCCGGCAGGCGGATGACATGGCCATACCAGCGCACTCGCCGCATTGCTGCGAGGCGAGAGGCTGGGAGCTGTTGGGTTAGCTCTCTTAGGGTCTTGTTGGTGACATGCTGGCTCCACGTGATGCCTTCTATCCTCCTGAGGGCTCTGGAATCAAAGCCATCTAGCCTGGCCGCCAGGATGTTATTCAGCGGCCATGTTTCCGAGCCGTACAGAAGGACAGAGATGACAGAGGAATTGTAGACCCTCAACCTGGTGTCCCGAGATATGTGCCGGTGTCGCCACAACGGTCTCCACAGGGACTGCATGACGGAGGCTGCAAGGGCGCGACGGCGGTCCACCTCTCGTTTGAGGTCGCCGGTGTTGGTGACTGTCGAGCCGAGGTATCTGACGGTAGGGACAAAGTGGACAGGGGTATCCTCAAATAAGAAGGGTGGTGGGTCTGGTCCATCGCCGATATGCATGAGTTCGGTTTTGGACCAGCTGATTTTCAGGCCGAGCTGTTTGGTCTCCTCATCAAACACACCGAGGGCCTCCCTGAGCTGGTCAGCGGTCTCACTGAACAGGGTGGTGTCATCGGCGTATTCGAGGTCCTTTAGGGTGTAGTTTCCAAGTGACACCCCGGGGACTCGCACACAGACTCTGGACATCAGGTGGTCGATGACACAGTTAAATAGTTCTGGTGCGGCAACACAGCCTTGCCTGACCCCGCTGTTGATGGCGAACCACTCAGAGTCTTTACAGCTCACACGCACACAGCTTTCTGCACCCTGATACAACTGCTGAAAGAGTGTGGTGATTTTAGTTGGGACTCCGAGGGACTTCAGGATGTTCCAGAGGGACCCGTGGTCCACAGTGTCGAAGGCAGCCTTAAGGTCAATAAAGGCAATGTAGAGGTGCCGGTCCTTTCTGAACTCCCGGGCCTTTTCTATTAAGAGCCGGCTTATAACTTAGCTCATTTTTAAATGTTGCAATAAAAATGTGATTTTGTCATCAAAAACAATACCGTATTTTCCGCACTATTAGCCGCACCTAAAAACCACAAATTTACTCAAAAGCTGACAGTGCGGCTTATAACCCGGTGCGCTTTATATATGGATTAATATTAAGATTCATTTTCATAAAGTTTCGGTCTCGCAACTACGGTAAACAGCCGCCATCTTTTTTCCCCGTAGAAGAGGAAGTGCTTCTTCTTCTACGCAAGCAACCGCCAAGGTAAGCACCCGCCCCCATAGAACAGGAAGCGCTTCTTCTTCTACTGTAAGCAACCACCCGCCCGCGTAGAAGAAGAAGAAGCGCGCGGATATTACGTTTCATTTCCTTTGTGTGTTTACATCTGTAAAGACCACAAAATGGCTCCTACTAAGCGACAGGTTTCCGGTTCATGAAAAGACGCAATCTCTCCATCCGCACACGGACTACTATTTCACAGCAACTGCCTAAAGACTTTCAAGAAAAGCTGGCTACTTTCCGTGCATATTGTAAAAACAAGATAGCTGAAAAAAAGATCCGGCCAGAGAACATTATCAACATGGACGAGGTTCCACTGACTTTTGATATTCCTGTGAACCGCACTGTGGATACAACGGGAGCACGTACGGTGAATATTCGCACCACAGGGAATGAGAAGTCATCCTTCACTGTGGTTCTAGCTTGCCATGCTAATGGCCAGAAACTTCCACCCATGGTGATATTCAAAAGGAAGACCTTGCCAAAAGAGACCTTTCCAGCCGGCGTCATCATAAAAGCTAACTCGAAGGGATGGATGGATGAAGAAAAGATGAGCGAGTGGTTAAGGTAAGTTTACGCAAAGAGGCCGGGTGGCTTTTTTCACGCAGCTCCGTCCATGTTGATATACGACTCCATGCGCGCCCACATCACGCTGGTTTTTAATATATTATTAAAGTTTGACTGACCTATCGGACTGTTTTTTTGACATTCCTTTAGCGCAGTTAGATGCGGCTTATAACACGGGGCGGCTTATAGGTGGACAAAGTTTTGAAATATGCCGTTCATTGAAGGCGCGGCTTATAACCCAGGGCGCCTTATGGTGCGGAAAATACGGTATGTATTAACACACACAAAAGTACCAGTATTGATTCCCAGGTACTGGGAATTGGTACCGTAACGTTTCAAGTGTACAACTTGCGTGTCAGAAAATTCATATGATAAAATGCATTGATTTAAACAAAATGTTTATGTTTGTGCAAGTACTGGTAAAAATGTCAAGTAAAGCCATCAGCATCCTGATATGAGGTGGATGGATTCTCCCAGCAAAGGAGAAGTGCTCCGCAACATATTTAGGAACAATATTTCAAGGGTTAGACCCTTTGTCTACATTGACAACGTTTTAGATGTTTGACTTTAGCTCATTAAAGATGAGAGCTTTGTACTTCTGTTTAATTTGGACTTTGGCTTAGTTTTTTTGTTTTTACAATAAAAGCAGTGGAGTCCTAAAATCCAACATATGATTCCTATTTAAGATTTTCATATTGATTGAAAGAACATTTAGTGTGGTGAGAGTGAGACTTCTGATGGTGTAGTTGACATACCTTAGCCCACTGCTTTCTTTTATAGTATCTTAGCATGAGGGACACTCCAATTCTTCCAAACAAACTCATCAACACAGACTTTGGACTTTCTTTTTGACAAACTGCAAACAAATGTCATCAGATTGTGATGTGGTTGTATTCACGAGGCCAACAAGACATGCAAGTAGAATGTTTGCAGCGCTTACTTGTCTCAGCGAAGGCGGCAAAGGGCAGAGACATCTTGTCTTTGCTCTCCCACAGAAGTGCCACACTGATGTGACTGCTGATGCGCTCCAGTTGGCTGCCATCTTGGCAGGACGCGCAAATGGAGCAAAAAACCTCCGCCATCTGGCGCCAGTTCTCCAGCTTGGCACTAAGCTGACATAAATGATAAATGTTGGCAAATACACATCCCATTCCATATATGTACATGTGTATATCTATCTATACATGTATCTCTACATATATATATCTTTGTATATCTATAGATAGACATACCTGCCAACTTTTGAAATCAGAAAAACCTAGTAGCCAGGGTCCAGGGGCCGCAGGCCCCGGTAGGTCCAGGACAAAGTCCTGGTGGGGGGTTCAGGGGGGCCGAAGCCCCCCGACGCAAAATGATTGATTGCATTCAGACAGGTTAAAATGTTGCTAAAACCATCACTTTTCTATCAGTCACAGTGACTTTTCAAAACAAAAATATTACAGCAAAAATCATATGGGTTGATTGACATGTTTATTCTGTAAGCTAACTTCAATAGTTTGAAATTATTTTGACAGTTAATGCCAGTTATCCTGTCAACCTTTCACAAGACTTCAATTTGTTAATTGAAAGTATAAACAGTATAAACACTTTTTACAGTAAACAAATGGTAAAACAGTACTAAACAATTCCATTAAAAAAAAAATTGGTGTCATTATTAACTTTCTGTCCAAGCTTGTATAATCTACTGCCTTGTTCAATTGTAATAAATATTCTGTGCCTAAAATTCACAGTTCTATCACAATTATCATACTGTAAACATGGTAAGCTAACTTCATTAAAATTAATAGTCCTGTCAATAGCATGGAATTACAATTCAAATGTAGTTTTTTTGTAAGCCTTTCAAAAGAATTCAAAATATGAAAAATGAATGAAAATTAATTTAAGCCATCAGACACTTGAAAAGTGGCACATCACATCTCTAATGTAATCATTTTAACTTTTCAACAGAAATAGCACTGCAAAAATATTAAGGACATACTTCTGTATTTTGGTAGTTATGCTGTCAACATTTAACAAGATTTCTTCAACTTGGACTTGAAAGCATAAATAGTATAAACACTTTTAACAGTATAACAGTACTAAACAATTCCAATAGATAACATTGGTGTCATTACCTTTTTGTGGCTAAAATCCAAATTTAGCAGCGGCATTAGACTTGTGTTTTTTTGTCCCAACGTGGTCTTTTACATCGCTAATTCCTCCGTGTCCGATCGAAAAATCTTGTCTGCACAAGGTGCAATTCGCGTAGTTTTCACCCTTTTTGGAACAGATGATTATTCCCGGATAGGCTTTTGAATATTCTTCACGGAATGACTGCGGTTTTCTTTTCGGTTTAAGACTCGTTTGCCATTTTTCTCCGGCTGATTCCATGATCGTTCGCTCGTTTGGAAACAATGGGCAACAGGTGCCTCGTGCTTGGCAGCGGTGCTATAAATAGCCTCGCGCATGGCATTCGGAATGGCTCGATAGGAAGTTACGGGAAGCAGTGTCGATTGTCATTGTTGTTACGCGATTTCGTGAATAAAACTTTAAAAAAAAAATGTTTTTTTAATTAATGAAAAACCGTATTTTTTATCACTGCAACCGTAACCCGGAATAGGTTGATGAAAACCGTACTAATTACGGGAAAACCGGAGTAGTTGGCAGGTATGGATAGATATATAAAGTTATATCAATATATATATATACATACATATCTTTGTATATCTATAGATCTATCCATCTATCTATCGAGAGAGGGGTAGAGAGAGATATCTATACACGCAAGAACACACACACAATTATTTTAATACAATGTGGTCCCTGAGGATAGAGATCTAGAAAGATCTATCCACAGACACACACACACACATTTTATAATCCAATGTGGTCCTGGAGTCAAGGTTTGGGGACCCCTGTTCTAGTTGATTGAGGGGGGCTAACCTCTATCTCAACAATGTAGGACAAGGTCATGTAGTCCAAAATGGGCACACTGCTGGATGAAGCACATAACCTTCGACAGCAAAACAAAAATCAGAATGCATTTCAATATAGTGCACAGAGCAAAACGTTGAGGTAAACAAACAAAACCTACCAATGGTTTGTGGAAGTAGTGGGAAACATAATCTGCTGGAATTCAGGATAGTTTTTAACGCTGTCAAAGCAATCCAAGCTCAGCAATAAGTTTGCACAGGCCATCTGTGGATAAGGCCAAAGTTGAAAATGCATAGAAAGATCAGATGCTGAGATCTTCATGTACCTTGTAAGAAAGCTGTGTGAGTTGAGCTACAAAGCTGCTCAAACTTCTCTCTCTCACAACATTGAAGAGAGCGCGCAGGAACTCATGGGTGGGCTACCAGAGGAGAGACAATTTGTCTATCATCAGCATGCACAAAAGCAAGCTATGGCGCCACCTACTGGTTGGCAACACGCATTGCACCCACTGACCGCTATGTTGTGAGCCAAGCTGACGCTGAGAACTGACAAGACATCAGACACCAGGCCTGCTTTGAGCAGGGCCCACAGGAGCGATAGAAACACTGGCATGGAGAAAAACCTCCCTGGAGCATTATTCTGGTAGTAGCCTGTGAAGACAGCACCTGGAAAACACGGAATATGCGCAATGCATCATTTTGGAGCTGAGAAGGTACGTTAAAACTCCTACCTGCTTTGTGGACGCACGTTGGATTTCCGCTGAAGCGCGTCACAGTGTCCACACACAACTGGAGAGCAGAACAAATGTGATCAAGTCAAGCTTCACATCAAACTAATACATTCAAGCATGCCTCCACTTCAACACAATTACAATCATACAAAAAGAAATAACCTGGAATTATTTGTATTATTCCTACAATAGCGTATAGGAAGTGTTTGTCCAAAATATAGCCGTGATGCTGAAATGAAAAAAGTGCTTATGGTAAGTCCTCCTGCAGGGGTGTCCAAAGTCAGGCCCGCAGCGACACCTGTTCAAAATATTACCACAAAAACCATGGAAAAGTGGAATAAACAGGTGGAATGTAACAAGAAAATGTTGCAATATTGACATTAACACAACTCCGCAACGTAGCCAGTTTTTTTTACTTTGAAACTGCTGTTGCTCCAAAAAATTATAAAAACTTAAACTAACCGACAAATCTGAAGTTGATCGAAAGATTTCAGCGTTGAAAGTACAAATGAAATACATTGACATTTAACTTATTTTTAACACTTTTTGAGTGGGGGCCTTTTGGATTCCAGAGACCTTTAGATTTTCCTTAAAAATTAATAATGAACCAAATATAATATTATGGATTATTTATCTATTTAAGGCTCCAACTACTTCACATGAAATATTCCACTTTGAAATTTTTTTGGGGGAAACTATTGCCTATTTTGTCATTTTAAATCGATGTTGTTGACAAAGCCATAAAAATGTTTAAACTTTACGTCAACGGATAGCGCTGACGATATATATATATATATATATATAGATAGATATACTGTATATCTATCCATCCATCCATATTCTACCGCTTATTCCCTTTGGGGTCGCTGGAGCCTATCTCAGCTACAATCGGGCGGAAGGCGGGGTACACCCTGGACAAGTCGCCACCTCATCGCAGGGCCAACACAGATAAACAGACAACATTCACACTCACACCCTAGGGCCAATTTAGTGTTGCCAATCAACCTATCCCCAGGTGCATGTCTTTGGAGGTGGGAGGAAGCCGGAGCACCCGGAGGGAACCCACGCAGTCACGGGGAGAACATGCAAACTCCACACAGAAAGATCCCGAGCCTGGGATTGAACCCCAGACTACTCAGCACCTTCGTATTGTGAGGCAGACGCACTAACCCCTCTTCCACCGTGCTGCCCTACTGTATATCTATATATATGGATTTTGAGAACGACATGCTCAAAATGATACAATCAGTCAAATTCAAGCCAATCCGCAACCCACTCCTCACCAAGCTGAAAAATGACAAGGAGCGCATCAAGAAAGTAAACAACCTCATCATAGCTGCCGATAAAACCACAAACTTCTACAGAATGGACATACCAGAACATCACACCTTACTGGACAGAAGCATCACCAAATCATACAAAAAAGCGCAACCCAACACCTTACAGAACATCCACCTGGAAAATAAAAGGATCGCAGCTGAACTGGACATTGAGGACAGGGTGGACGCCACAGCCAACAAGGAAGCCTTCATCACATTGAAGGACCACAAACCCAACTTCGCAAATAACCCAACATGCCGACTAATAAACCCAACTAAATCTGAAATAGGAAAAATCAGCAAAATAATCCTGGACAGAGTCAACACCAAAATCAAGGACAAAACACCACTCAACCAATGGAGAAATACAGCAGCAGTAATCAAATGGTTCAACAACATCCAAGACAAACAACAGCACAACTTTATCTCCTTTGATATCGAGGAATTTTACCCTTCCATCACGCAAGACCTACTGACTCAAGCACTAGACTTCGCCTCAGACTACGACTCAATCACAGGCAACGAAAGAAACATCATCATCCACGCAAAAAACTCCATTCTCATCCACAACAATACACCATGGCAAAAAAAGAACAATGCAACATTTGACGTCACTATGGGAAGTTTTGACGGAGCAGAAACGTGTGAACTCGTTGGGAGTTTCCTCCTCTCCCAGCTCGCTAGCCTCAATCTGAACCTTGGTATTTACCGTGATGACGGACTGGCAGTGTGTCGCGCCTCGCCAAGGAGCAGCGAGAATACCAAGAAGCGCATATGCCAAATTTTCAAAGAGAACGGCCTACGGATCACGATTGAAGCCAACAAGCAAACCGTCAACTTCCTTGACGTCACTTTCAACCTGAGAAATAACAGCTACCAACCATTCACGAAACCCAACACAACACTCCAATACGTGCACCATGACAGCAACCACCCACCCACCACCACGAAAAGAATACCTACCGGAATTAATAAAAGGCTATCGATGCTGTCATGAAGCAAAGTTGAATTTGACCAAGCAACCCCCCCGTACCAAAAAGCCCTTGATGAAAGCGGATACAATTTCACCCTCACCTATGAACCCACGCCAGGAAACCAGCCAAAAAAGAACAGAAAACGAAACGACATCATCTGGTACAACCCCCCATACAGCAAAAACGTCTCAACTAACATTGGACACAAATTCCTCAATCTGATTGACAAACACTTTCCCAAAGACAACACCCTAAGAAAAGTATTCAACAAGAACAACATTAAATTGAGCTACAGCTGTATGAACAATATACGACAAATCATCTCAAACCACAACAAAACAATTGCAAATGAGCCGTCGGCCACCGGACAGAGCGACTCCAAAACCAACAAAGGCTGTAACTGTCGAAAGAAACCTGATTGCCCTCTCAACGGGGGGTGCTTACAAACATCAGTTGTCTACCAATCTAAGGTAATACGCAAGGACATTAACACATCCGACACATATGTAGGATTAACCGAGGGAGAATTCAAAACCAGATGGAACAATCACAAGGCTTCTTTCAGGAACCAAAACCTGCGGAATACCACAGAACTCAGCAAACACATTTGGGACCTCAAAGACAATAATGTTGAATATTCAATAACATGGCAAATTCTTGCATCCAGCACACCTTACAATAGTGGTAATAAAAGATGCAACCTATGCTTGAAAGAGAAACTGTTTATTATTTACCGTCCAGACCTGTCATCCCTCAACAAGCGCAGCGAAATTGTAACAGCATGCCGCCACAGACGGAAACACCTCCTAGGTAACACATGAGCCAATCACCACGCCCCTACACCAGCCTGTACCCACCCACTCTGTGCCCTATATAAACCATGGTATGCGAATGCTCCCATTAAAATCTCCTGATGATTGAGGGAACACCCCCCCTCATGAAACAGGCCTGTAGAGATGAAATAGTCTTGTGATTTTTTTTCCCACACATACATATATTGCGCTCTACTACGGTATCGAGCACTATTTTTTGGATAACCTTATTAAGACATATATATATATATATATATATATATATATATATATATATATATATATATATATATATATATACTGTATATCTATCCATCCATCCATTTCTACCGCTTATTCCCTTTGGGGTCGCGGGGGCGCTGGAGCCTATCTCAGCTACAATCGGGCGGAAGGCGGGGTACACCCTGGACAAGTCGCCACCTCATCGCAGGGCCAACACAGATAAACAGACAACATTCACACTCACACCCTAGGGCCAATTTAGTGTTGCCAATCAACCTATCCCCAGGTGCATGTCTTTGGAGGTGGGAGGAAGCCGGAGCACCCGGAGGGAACCCACGCAGTCACGGGGAGAACATGCAAACTCCACACAGAAAGATCCCGAGCCTGGGATTGAACCCCAGACTACTCAGCACCTTCGTATTGTGAGGCAGACGCACTAACCCCTCTTCCACCGTGCTGCCCTACTGTATATCTATATATATGTATATCTATATATATTCAAGCTTTGGGGGAAAAAGCCCTATTAAAATCGGATTATTATTATTTTTTTACATTTGTTTATTGAATTTTTGTGATAAAACAGCACAGAAATACAATTCAATACAAATCAAATGTTTTTAACTGTGCAATAGTCTTATTTGGCATAGAACAAGGTAACATTAAAGAATGGCACAGGAGGACACAAACGTTAGCAACACTGAATAGACTAATATCCATTATATTCATAGGCTCTAATATCGGCGTGAGGATGCAAATATCCAGATGTATGCAGATGACACGATTATTTACGGTTGCCAGAAAACTTCCAGCAGCCATGGAAAAGGTGGCAAGATGGCTACACGACTCTTGTCTTACATTAAACATTAAGAAAACGGCAACAATGTATTTTGTAAACAAATATAAAATGTCATCCTTTCCAAATATAACAGTTAATAAGGAAATAATACAACATGTTAGTGAATATCGTTACCTGGGTGTCATTTTAGAGCCAACACTTGGCTTTAAAAAAACATATCAAACAGATGTGCCAGAGTCTTAAAGGCCTACTGAAATGCGATTTTCTTATTCAAACGGGGATAGCAGGTCCATTCTATGTGTCATACTTGATCATTTTGCGATATTGCCATATTTTTGCTGAAAGGATTTAGTAGAGAACATTGACGATAAAGTTCGCAACTTTTGGTCGCTGATAAAAAAGCCTTGCCTGTAGCGGAAGTAGCAGACGAGTAGCGTGACGTCACAGGTTGTGGAGCTCCTCACATCTGCACATTGTTTACAATCATGGCCACCAGCAGCGAGAGCGATTCGGACCGAGAAAGCGACGATTCCCCCATTAATTTGAGCGAGGATGAAAGATTGGTGGAAGAGGAAAGTGAGAGTGAAGGACTAGAGGGCAGTGGGAGCGATTCAGATAGGGAAGATGCTGTGAGAGGCGGGTGGGACCTGATATTCAGCTGGGAATGACTAAAACAGTAAATAAACACAAGACATATATATACTCTATTAGCCACAACACAACCAGGCTTATATTTAATATGCCACAAATTAATCCCGCATAACAAACACCTCCCCCTCCCGTCCAATACAACTCAAACACCTGCACAACACACTCAATCTCACAGCCGAAAGTACCGTTCACCTCCCCAAAGTTCATACAGCACATATATTTCCCCAAAGTCCCCAAAGTTACGTACGTGACATGCACATAGCGGCACGCACGTACGGGCAAGCGATCAAATGTTTGGAAGCGTACTCACGGTACCGCGTCTGCGTATCCAACTCAAAGTCCTCCTGGTAAGAGTCTCTGTTGTCCCAGTTCTCCACAGGCCAATGGTAAAGATTGACTGTCATCTTTCGGGAATGTAAACAATGAAACACCGGCCGTGTTTGTGTTGCTGAAGTCGGCCGCAATGCACCGCTTCCCACCTACAGCTTTCTTCTTTGCTGTCTCCATTGTTCATTGAACAAATTGCAAAAGATTCACCAACACAGATGTCCAGAATACTGTGGCATTTTGCGATGAAAACAGACGACTTAATAGCTGGCCGCCATGCTGTCTCAAAATGTTCTCTACAATCCGTGACGTCACGCGCCGACGTCATCATACCGAGACGTTTTCAGCAGGATATGTCGCGCGAAATTTAAAATTGCACTTTAGTAAACTAACCCGGCCGTATTGGCATGTGTTGCAATGTTAAGATTTCATCATTGATATATAAACTATCAGACTGCGTGGTCGGTAGTAGTGGCTTTCAGTAGGCCTTTAAATACAACATCAGAATGTTCAAATGGATCAGGAATTCATTAACACTGGAGGCAGCTCAAACTTATTTTAATGCAATGATTATGTCTCCTTTTTATTATTGTATAACATGTTGGTCCCAGGCAAGCAAAACGACACTGAGGCCATTGGAAACTTTGCACAAACAATGGCTCAAAATCCTTGACCTAAAACCACAACACGACCATCACTGTTTAGTTCCCCAAAAACATACTGTTACATTTAGCTAACATTCAAAGATTAGCATCAACACCAATGGCCCATGGAATCCTAAATAACACTGCACCAGCGCCACTTAAGCATTTTGTCCAGTTTACATCTGCTGTGACAACTAGAAACACAGGAGCCTCCACCAGTGTAGCGTACCCAAATGTAAAACTTATTTTGCACAATCAGCCTTTTCATATAAAACCATCAAGGAATGGAACAACATCAAAACAATTAACTAACAGATTACTCTTCATTCACAATTGGACGGCGTGGCGCGGTTCGGAGAGTGGCAGTGCCAGCAACCTGAGGGTTCCTGGTTCAATGCCCACCTTCTACCAACCTCGTCACGTCCGTTGTGTCCTTGAGCAAGACACTTCACCCTTGCTCCTGATGGGTGGTGGTTAGGGCTTTGCATCCCATCAGTGTGTGAATGGGTGAATGTGGAAATAGCATACCTGCCAACTTTTGAAATCAGAAAAACCTAGTAGCCAGGGTCCAGGGGCCGCAGGCCCCGGTAGGTCCAGGACAAAGTCCTGGTGGGGGTTTCAGGTTCGCCCCCCCGACGCAAAATGATTATTAGCATTCAGACAGGTTAAAATGTTGCTAAAACCATCACTTTTCTATCAGTCACAGTGACTTTTCAAAAGAAAAATATTACAGCAAAAATCATATGGGTTGATTGACATGTTTATTCTGTAAGCTAACTTCAATAGTTTGAAATTATTTTGACAGTTAATGCCAGTTATCCTGTCAACCTTTCACAAGACTTCAATTTGTTAATTGAAAGTATAAACACTTTTTACAGTAAACAAATGGTAAAACAGTACTAAACAATTCCATTGGTGTCATTATTAACTTTCTGTCCAAGCTTGTATAATCTACTGCCTTGTTCAATTGTAAAAAATATTCTGTGCCTAAAATTCACATTTCTATCACAATTATCATACTGTAAACATGGTAAGCTAACTTCATTAAAATTAATAGTCCTGTCAATAGCATGGAATTACAATTCAAATGTAGTTTTTTTGTAAGCCTTTCAAAAGAATTCAAAATATGAAAAATTAATGAAAATTAATTTAAGCCATCAGACACTTGAAAAGTGGCACATCACATCTCTAATGTAATCATTTTAACTTTTCAACAGAAATAGCACTGCAAAAATATTAAGGACATACTTCTGTATTTTGGTAGTTATGCTGTCAACATTTAACAAGATTTCTTCAACTTGGACTTGAAAGCATAAATAGTATAAACACTTTTAACAGTATGTTGTGCTGTGAAATACAGCTGACAGGATTGCGCACCAAACACGAAGCAAGGCCAAAGTGCATGCATGGTGCAGGAGAACAAAGGACTTCTTTCATTTAAGGTTTGTGATAAACCATCAAACTCATTCGTTAAAAGGACTCTATAGTAATATAAAGCGAGTTTTTCTGGACATTATCATGCAAGAAAAGTTTATTTTTGGGACCGCGATCACCGCGTAATGATTTTTAAAGGTTGCATTACAAACATTTAACTGTCCCATGTGATCAGCCAGTGCGATTGGAAGTCCATGCTCAATTATTGCCTCTGTAAATAAAACTTCGGCATTTATCACATCCAAAGAATCTGTTTGGGCGACGAAAAACGTTGAAAGTTTTCCACTTGTATCGCTAGCAACGGCATTAGACTTGTGTTTTTTTGTCCCAACGTGGTCTTTTACATCGCTAATTCCTCCGTGTCCGATCGAAAAATCTTGTCTGCACAAGGTGAAATTCGCGTAGTTTTCACCCTTTTTTTTTTTTAATTAATGAAAAACCGTATTTTTTATCACTGCAACCGTAACCCGGAATAGGTTGATGAAAACCGTATGAATTACGGGAAAACCGGAGTAGTTGGCAGGTATGAAATAGTGTCAAAGCGCTTTGAGTACCTTGAAGGTAGAAAAGCGCTATACAAGTATAACCCACTTAATTGAAGGTAAAAAGTGGCTTTGGACCAATCAAATCTGCTCCCACGGTCACTAAGGTGGGCACTATGATTGACACATCAACTTCATGTGTATTATATTTATCCATGAGAGTATTTTGTAGTAAACTGTGAGGTTAAAATCATGGTTGTTTTTACAAATGATGACAGATGTGAACAAGAGCATGTATTGTCTTTGTGTGATGATGTAAATGAGGGGTGGTTGTATTGTATATTAGGTAGAGATTTCCGATAATATTGACTGCCGATATTATTAGCCGATATATGCTTTAAAACAGGGGTCACCAACACGGTGCCCGCGGGCACCAGGTAGCCCGTAAGGACCAGATGAGTAGCCCGCTGGCCTGTTCTAAAAATAGCTCAAATAGCAGCACTTACCAGTGAGCTGCCTCTATTTTTTAAATTGCATTTATTTACTAGCAAGCTGGTCTCGCTTTTCTCGACATTTTTAATTCTAAGAATAGAATATGAAAATCCAAGAAAATATTTGAAAGACTTGGTCTTCACTAACTGACAAAGAAACAGATAACAGATTTGGTGTCCAGTTCAAAGTGTGACATGATTTATTTAAACATTTGTATTTGACATGAGTTATTATTTGTACAAACATGGTGCAAAGTCATTCATGATTTGTTAAAAAATTTTTGTGGTTCGCTAGTTAAAATGGGATATTGTGATTTCAATAGACTGTCTTAGAAGTCATCATTTGAAAATGTTCAATTTGAAAAATGTGCACTTAGAGAAAATATAAAAATAATAATATCTATTTAGTCATCTGTTTCTATATATATTTATTGTGAGAAATCATTAAGATGACCAGTGTTTCCACAAAGATAAATATCAGTAATTATTAATAATAACATAGAGTTAAAGGTAAATTGAGCAAATTGGCTATTTCTGGCAATTTATTTAAGTGTGTATCAAACTGTTAGCCCCTGCGATGAGGTGGCGACTTGTCCAGGGTGCACCCCGCCTTCCGCCCGATTGTAGCTGAGATAGGCTCCAGCGCCCCCCGCGACCCCAAAGGGAATAAGCGGTAGAAAATGGATGGATGGAAACTGGTAGCCCTTCGCATTAATCAGTACCCAAGAAGTAGCTCTTGGTTTCAAAAAGGTTGGTGACACCTGCTTTAAAATGTAATATCAGAAATTATCGGTATCGGTTTCAAAATTATCGGTATCGGTTTCAAAAAGTAAAATTTAGGACTTTTTAAAACGCCGCTGTGTACACGGACGTAGGGAGAAGTACAGAGCGCCAATAAACCTTAAAGGCACTGCCTTTGCGGGCCAGCCCAGTCACATAATATCTACGGCTTTTCACACACACGAGTGAATGCAAAGCATACTTGGTCAACAGCCATACAGGTCCAGAGGTGGATAGTAACGCGCTACATTTACTCCGTTACATCTACTTGAGTAACTTTTGGGATAAATTGTACTTCTAAGAGTAGTTTTAATGCAACTTACTTTTACTTTTACTTGAGTATATTTATAGAGAAGAAACGCTACTTTTACTCCGCTACTTTTATCTACATTCAGCTCGCTACTCGCTACTATTTTTTATCGATCTGTTAATGCACGCTTTGTTTGTTTTGGTCTGTCAGACAGACCTTCATAGTGCCTGCGTTTCAACAAATACAGTCACTGGTGACGTTCACTCCGTTCCACCAATCAGATGCAGTCACTGGTGACGTTGGACCAATCAAACAGAGCCAGGTGGTCACATGACCTGACTTAAACAAGTTGAAAAACTTATTGGGGTGTTACCATTTAGTGGTCAATTGTACGGAATATGTACTGTACTGTGCAATCTACTAATAAAAGTTCCAATCAATCAATCAAAAGTGTGAAGGAAAAAATACCCTTTTTTATTTCAACCGTACATCCCGTCAAAAGCCTAAAGACTGACTGCACAGTTCCTGTCTTCACAATAAAAGTGCCGCTCCATCGCGCCTGCGCTTTCAAAACAAGAGTCTCCGAAAGCCAGCGCAAACAAGCTAGCAAGCTACGGAGTTTGCCGCCAATGTATTTCTTGTAAAGTGTATAAAAACGAATATGGAAGCTGGACAAATAAGATGCCAAAAATCAACCACTTTCATGTGGTATTAGACAGAAAGGAGGAACTTTTTAACGTGGACGCTATCAGCACTACCGTCTGATTCCAATCAATGCAAGTCATCAGAATCTGGTAATACACCAACTTATATTCTTGTCTTCATGAAAGAAAGGAATCTATATGTGTTAAACATGCATGTATATTCATTAAAACACCTTTAACATGTAAACAAAAACGGCTAAATAAATAAATATAAATTATATACTGTA
The DNA here is from genome assembly GCF_033978685.3 of Nerophis lumbriciformis. Classification (NCBI taxonomy): domain Eukaryota; kingdom Metazoa; phylum Chordata; class Actinopteri; order Syngnathiformes; family Syngnathidae; genus Nerophis; species Nerophis lumbriciformis. The sequence continues at coordinate 40,084,631 of NC_084568.2, read as the reverse complement.
TATATATATATATATATATATATATATATATATATATATATATATATATATATATATATATATATAAATGTGTGTGTGTGTATATATATATATATATATATATATATATATATATATATGATATGTGTGTGTATGTTACTCATCAGTTACTCAGTACTTGAGTAGTTTTTTCACAACATACTTTTTACTTTTACTCAAGTAAATATTTGGGTGACTACTCCTTACTTTTACTTGAGTAATAAATCTCTAAAGTAACAGTACTCTTACTTGAGTACAATTTCTGGCTACTCTACCCACCTCTGTACGGGTCACACTGAGGGTGGCCGTATAAACAACTTTAACACTGTTACAAATATGCGCCATACTGTGAACCCACACCAAACAAGAATGACAAACACATTTCGGGAGAACATCCACACCGTAACACAACGGAACAAATACCCAGAACCCCTTGCAGCACTAACTCTTCCGGGACGCTACAATATTTAGGTAGCCAGGGACTGCAGATGGAAATGAGCTATCTAGCTATAATCTGGTGCAGAACATATCTGTCTTGGAGCTTAATGATTCTGTACATTGTTCCTTCAAATAAAGACTCAACTACTACATTCCACAGTGGATAAATTATATGGTTGCAATGCAGGTTTTTATATACAATAACAGAAGTAAAACAAAAATGATTGAGAAATAATACATAGCACAATGTATACATAAAATACAAATAAAACACTGTTCTCGTATTGCACAGCAGGAAAAAGTTGATGGTAATCACATAAGTGCGTTGTAAAGTCACGAGCACAGCTATTACATTTTAACAGCTAGTTTAGTCTATACACTAAATAAAAACAATCATGCCTTATTTTAAGATATGGATTAAAGCCTTTTATGTGGCGCATTGAGGCGTCTAAAAATAAATAAGTCATTTCCCTTACATTTGGTGCCATACGTATGGCCGCTATAATGCGACTTAAAAAGTCCATGACATTTAACCCTAATGCTTGCAATGTATATGGGAAAGTTCTTCTTCATCAACGGTGTGATTGATAGTTTACCTTCTCGTCGCCCTCCTGAGGAACATGCAGGAAGCGGCACATCTTAAAGCCACAGGACTCTGATTCACTGAAGAAAAGTCTGCAGTACTGAATGTTTAATGGAGGTAAAAGAAGATCTCACATTACTCCCATGACTTGTTCAAATTGGAAACATTCTGAAACCAAAGCATGAATATTTATGAAGCTACTGACTTCAATGCAGCAGCCTGTATATTTACATTAGCCCTGATATGAATGACAAAAGGGATTGCTCGACCCTCACTTCATGCTCACTTTTATTAACTCCAGCCTTTGGCAGGATTACATCCATGTGGTCCAAGAATACAGGAGGGCTTTTAGCAAATGTTGGCAGGTATTTGGAGTAATACAATCTTCACAGAAGCCCATAGACATTAAATACAGGAAGGGGAAATAGTGGTGGAATACTTACAGAGGCTGGATTTTTACATCTAAGATCTCTCCTGTTTGCAGAGTTTGGCCTCCATGGACCTGTTTGAGGGACAGAAGAGACATTCACTAACACTTCTAGGAGAGCCTCCATGCCACATTTGGATATTGGCTTGCATCTAAACTCTCCCATACTGTATGAGCTCTGATACAAGCAATCCTGCATTTCCTCTATTTTACTCAAGTCATTTACAAAAAGGTAAACATGCGAGGCTATAGGAGCGAGCAGCTACACAATAGCACACAAGCTACACATATGTAATTAAAGCTGCAAGCAGCATTGGTCGGGCCCGCGTATTTGGCAGGTGCTAGTCCTAAGTGTCCAGTTTTCGTCCCAAGTGTCCCAATACTTTTGTCCAGTGTAAGTGTCCCAATACTTTTGTCCAGTGGTAGTCCTAAGTTTCCCAATACTGTTGTCTACTTTTAGTCGTAAGTGTCCCAATACTGTTGTCTACTTTTAGTCGTAAGTGTCCCAATACTTTTGTCAAGTTGTAGTCCCAAGTGTCCCAATACTTTTGTCCAGTTTTCGGCTTAAGTGTCCCAATACTTTTGTCCAGTGATAGTCATAAGTGTCCCAATACTTTTGTCTAGTGTACCTACCTAGTCTGCATTGTGTGGGCACGCTGGTGCATCCTGCTTTTAAGCAGCCATCTTAAAAAAAAACAGCAGCGCAGCAGCATCAGCGCAGCGGTTCTTTGAAGGGTCATAAAATCAAAACCGGAGCAGGTATCAAAACTCTTTCGCCAACTTTTAATCAGAAGGGTTCAATCTCTCTCCTGTGTTAGTTTGAAGCTGAAACAACAAACGCGCTCAGAGGAGATAATGTTTGAAGAAAGGTGACCGGTTTTTACAAAAATGTTGTTTTGAAGGGGGAATAGCAAACTTCCTGTTGATTTTTGCTGGGGGTTGTCAATTTTTGAAATGCAGTACTAAGTGAGACCTACATAGAGGTTTTTGTTTCATGTCTCTCCGACCTTCCCAGTGGGAGTTACAGGCAGTTTTGTCATTTTTTTCTTCCGAGGAGCAGTTTTTTCTGCGTTTTATTCAAAAATTGCGGTAGAGCGCAAATTTGAGATTAGGTTTTTTTTTATTCGATCGCAATTTTTGCCAGTCCTGATGTGTGTGTTCAGTTTGGTGAGTTTTGAAGCATGTTAAGGGGGTCAAATTACAGCTCAAAGAGGCAAAAGTGACTGTTTTTAGTACTTTTTTGTCTTGAAGGGGGAATTGCCAACTTCCTGTTGATTTTAGCCCGAGAATGTACTATTATGAAATCTAGATCTGAGTCAGACCTACATAGAGGATTTTGTTTCATGTCTCTCCGACCTTCCTAGTGGGAGTTACAGGCAGTCTAATTTTTTTTTTTTTCCTAGGGGGCACTAGAGCGCAATTTTGAGTTTTGCTGTTCGGTTTTTTTATCAAAAGGCAATTTTCGCAGGTCCTGACGTGTGGGTCAAATATGGTGAGTTTTGAAGCATGTTAAGTGGGTCAAATTGCAGCTCAAAGAGGCGGCCGGTATAATAATAATAATAAAACCTTAGAAATTCAATAGGTCCTTATGTCCCATTGCATAAGGACTCCCTTTGGGAGTCCTTATACAATGGGCCATGCGGGCCCTAATTATCATAGGACAATATTGCAGGGTGACACTGCACTTTTGTCAATATAAACAAGTATAATTGCATATTAATTACACACACAAAGTCTCGCTTATTTAAAAGTATCCAGTAAAATCATTCAACTTACTGGTCATGAGTTTAAACTAATGGATTATTGAATAAAAAAAGTATTGCGACGACGCCTCGATTTAAAGACAGCATAAATCCACCCAGACAGTGAATAAATAGGTTAGTGTTTTTCATACCTACCATTTGTTCTCTGTTTAAAACATTTCACTTCATCAAACATTCCACATTACAAAAAAAATACAAGTATGATCAGAGGTGGGTAGTAAGCTACATTTACTCCGTTACATCTACTTGAGTAACTTTTGGGATAAATTGTACTTCTAAGAGTAGTTTTAATGCAACATACTTTTACTTTTACTTGAGTATATTTATAGAGAAGAAACGCTACTTTTACTCCGCTACTTTTATCTACATTCAGCTTGCTACTCGCTACTAATTTTTATCGATCTGTTAATGCACGCTTTGTTTGTTTTGGTCTGTCAGACAGACCTTCAAAGTGCCTGCCTTACTGGTGACGTTTCACTTCGTTCCACCAATCAGATGCAGTCACTGGTGACGTTGGACCAATCAAACAGAGCCAGGCGGTCACATGACCTGACTTAAACAAGTTGAAAAACTTATTGGGGTGTTACCATTTAGTGGTCAATTGTACGGAATGTGTACTGTACTGTGCAATCTACTAATAAAAGTTCCAATCAAAAGTGTGAAGGAAAAAATATACTTATTTATTTCAACCGTGCATCCTGTCAAAAGCCTAAAGACTGATCGCACATGAGGACGTTCCTGTCTTCACAATAAAAGTGCCGCTCCATCGCGCCTGCGCTTTCAAAATAAGAGTCTCCGAAAGCCAGCGCAAACAAGCTAGCAAGTTACGGAGTTTGCCGCCAATGTATTTCTTGTAAAGTGTATAAAAACGAATATGGAAGCTGGACAAATAAGATGCCAAAAACCCACCACTTTCATGTGGTATTAGACAGAAAGGAGGAACTTTTCTTCTCCTCCATTTGAAAACGTGGACGCTATCATCACTACTGTCTGATTACAATCAACGCAAGTCATCAGAATCAGGTAATACACCAACTTATATTCTAGTCTTCATGAAAGAAAGGAATCTATATGTGTTAAACATGCATGTATATTCATTAAAACACCTTTAACATGTAAACAAAAACGGCAAAATAAATAAATATAAATTATATACTGTATATATCAATGCATGTATATATATATATATATATATATATATATATATATATATATATATATATATATATACATATGATATGATATGAGTGTGTATGTTACTCATCAGTTACTCAGTACTTGAGTAGTTTTTTCACAACATACTTTTTACTTTTACTCAAGTAAATATTTGGGTGACTACTCCTTACTTTTACTTGAGTAATAAATCTCTAAAGTAACAGTACTCTTACTTGAGTACAATTTCTGGCTACTCTACCCACCTCTGAGTATGATTCCTACTGATATCATATGAATATCGGTATCAAATCAGAAGTAAAGTGAATTATATTTGTATAGCGCTTTTCTCTAGTGACTCAAAGTGCTTTACATAGTGGAAGCCAATATCTAAGTTGAAAGCAGTATGAGCGGCACTGGGAGCAGGTGGGTAAAGTGTCTTGCCCAAGGACACATAGGCAGTAACTAGGATGGTGGAAGAGGGGATCGAACCTGGAACCCTCAAGTTGCTGGCACGGCCACTCTACCAACCGAGCCACGCTTCCCCTACTAACTACAACAACTAAAAATACAGGTAAACCTCGATTTATGAAGCGCTCTATTTGCCAAATAAAGTATGTCTCTCTGCCTGCACTCATGCAGCGCACTACACTACACTAAGTCTGCCTTTTGACAAGTTTTGTCCATTTGGCTAACTCAAAATGAGTCCTAAAAAGACAACAGACCAATGTAAAAAGGAAGACGGCAACTTTTTGCGAGGAGTACATTAATGGCGCTCACAAGTATGGAAGAATCAACGAAACAGGCTTCGTACCGCAGCAAGTTTTATTTGTGATGAGACCAGACTTTTCTGGAAAAAGATGCCAAAGCAGGCTTATTTCACAGCAGAGGAGAAGAGCTATCTCTCGTTCAGTAGCACCCCTTCAAAGTGGTCCAAGTGTACAAACCTTGACTAAAATATGGACTTTTGTTGAGGCTCAAACCCATTGTTCATATTTACCGTATTTTCCGCACTATAAGGCGCACCTAAAAACCACACATTTTCTCAAAAGCTGACAGTGCGCCTTATAACCCGGTGCGCTTTATTACGATTCATTTTCATAAAGTTTCGATCTCGCAACTTCGGTAAACAGCCGCCATCTTTTTTCCCGGTAGAACAGGAAGCGCTTCTTCTTCTACGCAAGCAACCGCCAAGGAAAGCACCCGCCCCCATAGAACAGGAAGCGCTTCTTCTTCTACTGTAAGCAACCACCCGCCCCCGGAAGAAGAAGAAAAAACGCGCGGATATCACCGTACGTTTCATTTCCTGTTTACATCTGTAAAGACCACAAAATGGCTCCTACTAAGCGACAAGGATCCGGTTCATAAAAAGACGCAATCTCTCCATCCGCACACGGATTACTACCGTATTTCACAGCAACTGATATTCCTGTGAACCGCACTGTGGAACGGGAGCACGTACGGTGAATATTCGCACCACAGGGAATGAGAAGTCATCCTTCACTGTGGTTCTAGCTTGCCATGCTAACTTCCACCCATGGTGATATTCAAAAGGAAGACCTTGCCAAAAGAGACCTTTCCAGCCGGCGTCATCATAAAAGCTAACTCGAAGGGATGGATGGATGAAGAAAAGATGAGCGAGTGGTTAAGGGAAGTTTACGCGAAGAGGCCGGGTGGCTTTTTTCACACAGCTCCGAAGGCGAACACACCTTCACTAAGACAGGCAGACAGCGCCGGACGACATACGCCAACATTTGCCAGTGGATCGTAAATGCCTGGGCAGATATTTCGGTCACAACTGTGGTCCGAGCTTTCCGGAAGGCAGGATTCACAGAACTACTGGACAACAACAGCAACACTGACTCCGATGACTTCGACGAGACGGAACCGGCCATTTTGGATCCCACGCTTGCGCAACTTTTCAATTCGGACACCGAAGACGAAGAATTCGAAGGATTTACGAATGAAGAATAACTTCAGAAGGTGAGCGCTATGTTTATTTTGTGTGTTGTGACATTAACGTTCGAGCAACATTATGTTGCTATTGCTCTACACCATTTTGAATTTTACTATGTTTGTGATTGCACATTTGCGTACATTTTGGGACAGAGTTGTTAGAACGCTGGTTTTCAATATATTATTAAAGTTTGACTGAACTATCTGACTGTTTTTTTGACATTCCCTTTAGCGCAGCGTAGGCGCGGCTTATAGTCCGGGGCGGCTTATTGGTGGACAAAGTTATGAAATATGTAATTCATTGAAGGTGCGGCTAATAATCCGGTGCGCCTTATAGTGCGGAAAATACGGTACATTGTTTCTTATAAAGAAATTTGCTTCACTATATAAACTTTTCGATTTACGAACCCTGTTCAGGAACTAGTTAAGCTGGTAAATGGGGGTTCCACTCACTACAATGCTGCTTGCATTTGTCACTCACCATTTTTCCAAGTGCAAAGATGAGGTATGGGATTTTGTGATTGGTTCTGGATGGGCTGCTGTCTGTTTAAAAAAAGGAAAAAAGGCATAAAAAATGGAATGCTAACTGAAATGTGAAAAAACAAACCTTTCCTGGCCTCCATTTATTCGATTTTTGTAGGCATCATATTTGCCCTGTTCATGGACACGAGAGCGTGACACAGTGTACATGTTTTTACCAAATAAATGCGTTTATGATATTAGAGCCCAATTACCATTGGCCTGGTTTGTCTATCTGTGACAAAAGATGTGTCCTTTTGGCTTTTGGGGCAAGTATTATTGCCCTTCTGAGGTCTCCAGGGTCGGCTGATGCTTTCCTCTGTAAAGTTGAAAACTGCATGATTATCATCAGATGACAGTTCCTTCATGTCAAACAATAATAACACCCTGTGATACACAACTTATTGTGTACCATTGATGTCTGGGCTGCCACATGGAAACTTGATATTAACAGGGGTCCATCTGAAAAACACAAGTAATGTAATGACTTGTACTGTACATGCTTCTTTCACACTCCCTATGTGCACACAATATCCTCAAAGTTGAAAAACCACCAGAAATAATGATCAATGCCTAATGGACAATTACTCGTCTGTCCCCTTAAAGTGTGTACCAAATTCAGTGGGGCACGAGCCCAACTCCTTAAAGGGGAACTGCACTTTTTGGCGGAAATGTGCCCATCGTTCACAATCATGAAGAGACAAGATGTCATGTCTGTGTGATCATGTTTTGTTTTAGTAATGTTCGGTTTAAATTTTGGACCTTTTGTGCACTTTTGTTTTGTTTTGTCACCATAGCAACCATTAGTTTCACCTGTCACGTCACGCACCTGTTCCACGTTTGGACTCATTGTGCACTCTTGTCACCATAGCAACCATTAGTTTTCACCTGTCACGTCACGCACCTGTTTCACGTTTTGAGTCACGCACCTGCTTTCACTAATCATGTCCATAGTATTTCAGTTCATTCATTTTCTGTTGTTCGTCCTGACGACATCCCCGTATTCATACCCCTGTCACACTCTGTCCACCTCTGCGCACTTCATGTCCATGCCAAGTAAGTTTTGTTTATTATTGCCATAGTTAGTGTTTTTTGTTGTTCATAGTTTTTTGCCCCCGGGCAAGTCTTTTGTTTTCGTTAGTCAAGTTTGTACTTCCGCCTTGAGCGCGCTTTTTGTTCTTTTGTTAGTGTAAAATAAATAATGTCTTCACCTTCACGCCATGTCTGGTCCAAATGCTCATTTGCACCACGGGAGAACAAACCACGTCAAAGTCCAAGTCTTGACACAAGAACGGACATCTTTTTTTTTTTAGGCTTTTTAAAGAAGATAAAAAAACGCTTGAAAGATGCAGCTAATAGACGTCACCGTTGTAGCCTTCGAAGCCCTCAAAAACCACATTAAAGCCCTCCTTCAACGTTTTATACACGGTACACACTGCAAGCATATACATAATGTAGTAACAGACACCTTCATGACAATATGTAATATGTACAATGTACACACTGCAAGTATATATATATATATTGTAGTAACAGACACCTTCATAACAATATGTAATATGTACAATGTACACACTGCAAGCATATATATAATGTAGTAACAGACACCTTCATAACAATATGTAATATGTACAATATACACACTGCAAGCATATATAATGTAGTAACAGACACCTTCATAACAATATGTAATATGTACAATATATACACTGCAAGTATATATATAATGTAGTAACAGACACCTTCATAACAATATGTAATATGTACAATATACACAATGCAAGTATATAATATAATGTAGTAACAGACACCTTCATAACAATATGTAATATGTACAATATACACACCGCAAGTATATATATAATGTAGTAACAGACACCTTCATAACAATATGTAATATGTACAATATACACACTGCAAGTATATATATAATGTAGTAACAGACACCTTCATAACAATATGCAATATGTACAATATTTACTGTAATTTTATCATTTTAATTAATGCCAGGGCTGATTTATTTTGCACATTAATTACCGTTTCCATAGCAGCGCACGTCTGACTTCTGGCAACAGATGTGAGCTCCTACTTCCCGAAACAAACGTGTGTTTGTGTTCTAATCATGGCAGAATCAGTAACAGACAACAAAGACAACTATTTTTGGACAAATGTGGATTCACAGCCTTATATTTTTGAGGCTAAACATACTAAGAATGAACTACTGCTTATAAAAGCCAACACAAAGGAAGGTTGAGACGTTGGAGCAGACTGACGCCGAGAGAGTGAGGTGAAAGTGACGATGCTAAAAATTTGGAACTTGGAGCCAAACTAGTTTGACATAAATGGGATGCTTACCCAAATAAACCGGAAAAAACATCCACGGCCAGCTGGACCAAACGCACAACTGTCGATTGAGTGTGTCACTTTAATATTAATTACGATACACGCAGCACGTCATGCGTGTTATTACAACTGCGGTACATCTGCTGTCTGGCTAGCTGTGTACAAACCATCCATCCATCCATCCATCTTCTTCCGCTTATCCGAGGTCGGGTCGCGGGGGCAGCAGCCTAAGCAGGGAAGCCCAGACTTCCCTCTCCCCAGCCACTTCGTCCAGCTCTTCCTGTGGGACCCCGAGGCGTTCCCAGGCCAGCCGGGAGACATAGTCTTCCCAACGTGTCCTGGGTCTTCCCCGCGGCCTCCTACCGGTCGGACGTGCCCTAAACACCTCCCTAGGGAGGCGTTCGGGTGGCATCCTGACCAGATGCCCGAACCACCTCATCTGGCTCCTCTCCATGTGGAGGAGCAGCGGCTTTACTTTGAGCTCCTCCCGGATGGCAGAGCTTCTCACCCTATCTCTAAGGGAGAGCCCCGCCACCCGGCGGAGGAAACTCATTTCGGCCGCTTGTACCCGTGATCTTGTCCTTTCGGTCATAACCCAAAGCTCATGACCATAGGTGAGGATGGGAACGTAGATCGACCGGTAAATTGAGAGCTTTGCCTTCCGGCTCAGCTCCTTCTTCACCACAACGGATCGATACAGCGTCCGCATTACTGAAGACGCCGCACCGATCCGCCTGTCGATCTCACGATCCACTCTTCCCCCACTCGTGAACAAGACTCCGAGGTACTTGAACTCCTCCACTTGGGGCAAGATCTCCTCCCCAACCCGGAGATGGCACTCCACCCTTTTCCGGGCGAGAACCATGGACTCGGACTTGGAGGTGCTGATTCTCATCCCAGTCGCTTCACACTCAGCTGCGAACCGATCCAGTGAGAGCTGAAGATCCTGGCCAGATGAAGCCATCAGGACCACATCATCTGCAAAAAGCAGAGACCTAATCCTGCAGCCACCAAACCAGATCCCCTCAACGCCATGACTGCGCCTACAAATTCTGTCCATAAAAGTTATGAACAGAATCGGTGACAAAGGGCAGCCTTGGCGGAGTCCAACCCTCACTTGAAACGTGTCCGACTTACTACCGGCAATGCGGACCAAGCTCTGGCACTGATCATACAGGGAGCGGACTGCCACAATCAGACAGTCCGATACCCCGTACTCTCTGAGCACTCCCCACAGGACTTCCCGAGGGACACGGTCGAATGCCTTCTCCAAGTCCACAAAACACATGTAGACTGGTTGGGCAAACTCCCATGCACCCTCAAGGACCCTGCCGAGAGTATAGAGCTGGTCCACAGTTCCACGACCAGGACGAAAACCACACTGTTCCTCCTGAATCCGAGGTTCGACTATCCGGCGTAGCCTCCTCTCCAGTACACCTGAATAGACCTTACCGGGAAGGCTGAGGAGTGTGATCCCACGATAGTTAGAACACACCCTCCGGTTCCCCTTCTTAAAGAGAGGAACCACCACCCCGGTCTGTCAATCCAGTGGTACCGCCCCCGATGTCCACGCGATGCTGCAGATTCATGTTTCACATTTCACAAATTACAGTATCTGCAGATACTGTAATGGTTTTAAGTCAGTAGATTGGTGTCCGATCACAGTGTTGGGCATTACAAACTCAAACACGTTTTGTGTTGTCGTAGAAGCTAGCTTATCTGTTTCCATAGTGAGCTTTTATGGCTAATAACCCAAGCATGCCGATTTGTCACTGGGCTAGAAAAAGAGTTCATCGGTGTTCACTCTTACAATAACCATGTCGCTACGCGTTGGTTATTATACAAGTTACGGAACGTAAATGAATACATTTTTAAAGAAATTTAGAGGTAAAATTGATTGCTCCAATTACTGTAGCTGCATTGCATACCACCAAGAACGAGACGATTTTTACATGTTAGACTGCAAAAAAAAAAAAATCTATTTTTTTCTGGTCTCTCGTAATGATTGTGAACAATAGGCACAATTCCAAAAAAGTGCAGTTCCCATTTAAAGATACAGCGGGTACTTTTGTAGCGCACATTGAATGTCAAGCCAATCCGACATATGGGCTTTTACTGTATTACAGCACCACCATGTGGTTAGTGTCAGAAAATGAATAGCAGGCAACACTTTATAAAATGTTTCAAATCATAAATAGGGTCAAAAAAGGAGGTCTTAAACCTGATTTATAATCCTGCACCGAGGCGCCAGTGTAGGATGGCTCACTCCTCCTCGCAGCTATCAAAGTTATTTCTTCTGTGTATACATATACTACATATACTCGTTGAGAACAACAAAAGTGATTGTTAGTTCAACCTCCAGTTGGCTTTGTTCACTAGTGAAAAAAGAAGCTAATGAGCTAAATAGTTATGGTTGCTCACTGAATGGCAAAAGGATTAAACTGAGGTCAGGCGGGGAATACACAGAATCTTTATCCAGGATTTACATACCTTGGTTTCATAGTTTGCGGCGCACGAGACGTCATTTGGTTTACTTGAACCTTGACAGGACCAAGTTTTAGCAGACTCTTCTGGGGTAGGTCCTCAAAGAGCTCAGACTCATCGTGGTTGACGTCGACAAGCAGTATATCGTGTTGATACGCTGTAAACTCATCCAAAACGCACGGCTGAGCAGCCCCAGAAGATGGCGGTTGCTCCTTGTTGGGCTCTCCACCTCTATCGCCATTCAAAGTACTCAGAGAAGAGGGGAGTTCCGTAGTAGAATGGTCTCGGTCTGGTGTCTGGTCCGATGGAGGTTTCTCCGGTGTACCTCGTGCTTCATTAGCTTCCACACGAGTCTGATGGTCCACATCTCCGACAATGCAGGGAGAAGCCTGAGTTTCTCTTGGCAGACGGTCAGGAAGGGATCCAAGATCAGAGGAGACTACTTCTAATCGATTGCCCTTTCCCAGGTTTATCAAACCATTGATGAAGACTCGTGGCAAAAGCGTATTCATCCCATCTTTGTCGAGTGAAAAGTTTTGTCTAGAGAAGTATGCTTTTGGTGAATTAAATGGAGAAAGCACAGGCGGAAGTAGAAGCTCACTTCGAGTGTTTTCCATGCATTCTTCATCCCACTTGTCTATTGCAGGAGGCGACTCGTAGTTTGAAGGCGTGCTCCTGCCATTTGTGCCTATCTCTTGGCACAAGAGGAGGGAGGACTGGTGTGAACCCTGGGAAATGGAGGCGCTCGGTGAAGAAGTTGGACTCCAAACAGCCTTGGGGATGGGAGATAAGGCCAAGACAGGCCTGTCCGTAAGCAAGCCTCTCAAGCCAAGCTCTGAAGGGGAATGCGTTGATGCGATGCTCGACGAGGACGGAGCAACTGACAGTAGGTCAGTACCAGAATCTGATTGCTGACTCGCGGTGAAGGAGGTAGTAGTAACTGCAGGAAGACCTACAGTTAATTCCTTTGCATGATGTAAATCATTTTCTGTTTCATGTGAAGACTTGTGTCCTACACCCTCTGTTAGATCGGCTTCATGGTGAATGTCACTGCTTTGGGTTCCTAACGAGCCCAGAGGTTGGTGATGCTGCGGAGATAACATTTGCCTGTCTGCTGGTAGCTTCAAAAGGGCGGCTCCATTGTCAGCAAAGGGCCACGGCATGTCTGTGCGTGCACATGAATAGTGTTCTCTTCTAATATGGACCCTAACCCTCTGGCAGGTGAAAGTTGCCCGGTCGTCACTGAACAATTCTGGGGTCTCTTGTGCTACCTTTTTAGGGCAAGGTTCTTCAGGGACACTGTTGTCTTTCCTGATTGTAGGTTCTGGACATGACTGACTGCATGTTTGCAGCTCCTTTAAAAGGTTGTCCAGGTTCTGCCTTTTTGTTCCAACATTCCCACCTGAGCGTTGATCCGCCTTTCCAATCCAGAAGAATGTTTTAGAGACATCACTGTCCCTACCCTCCAAGAAGCGACTTGCAGTAGAATTGATTCCACTCTCGTTTTTTGTATTTTCTCCTGGTTGTCTCCGGTTTTCAGACAACTGCATTCTCAGACACGTCACTGTGGTATTTTGGCGCTCGTCACAACGGGGACTTGACTGAAATCCGGCAACTCTCATGTCCTGTTTGAAGCAATACACAGTCTCGGTTCTCAGAACATCTGGTAGCAAAAAGCTAGAAGAGTCCCTCCTCACTATAGAGTTTTGGACAACGTCACAAAGGGTTACTTTAGGGTGGCGGCCTAGCCGGAAGTCTTCCCTAGATGTCTTTTCTGGACAGAGGTCAAAGCTTTTTGCCACAAGTTTGACTTGGGTTCTCCTCTGAGGGGAAATGTATATAGAGTCGCCACAGATAGTGCATGTGGATGCTTGTGAGCGTCTTTTTAAAGACACCTCTGAACCAGCGAGGGAAGTAGAGATGGGATTCACAGTTCGATCAACATCTGCAAGTGGAAACAAAAGGGGGTGGGAGAAGAAAAAAAGTGTCTGTTTCATATTGCCTGCATTATTTTTTGCCCATCAAATGAATAAAAGAACATTTAAAAAAAAATCTAATGTCATCTAAATGTCCTCCAATAAGCACATAATTTCTTCTACTTTACTGAAGTCATTTAAAAAGACAAAGTCTGACACACTTCTTATTCCATCAACTATTGGAAAAAAAACCACAATGTTATGTATGACAAAATATATGTTAATATTATAATTAATATGATTTGTTTTAAATGTGTGTAAACATTTTTTTGCCTTTTTAAAGAAAATATATGCATTAGGGTTTTCTCTAAACTGCCATGGCACCTGTGGCAGTGGGGGCGTGGTCAGAGTAATTTGATAAATTTGACAATGGTGTGTGTTTTGTTTACATCCAGTTTAGCGCAGTTTCCTGTGATCAAAGTCTTTTTTCGATGATTGAGTTTTCGGTACATCACTTGTCAATAATCCATCCATCCATCCATCTTCTTCCGCTTATCCGAGGTCGGGTCGCGGGGGCAGCAGCCTAAGCAGGGAAGCCCAGACTTCCCTCTCCCCAGCCACTTCGTCCAGCTCCTCCCGGGGGATCCCGAGGCGTTCCCAGGCCAGCCGGGAGACATAGTCTTCCCAACGTGTCCTGGGTCTTCCTCGTGGCCTCCTACCGGTCGGACGTGCCCTAAACAACTCCCTAGGGAGGCGTTCGGGTGGCATCCTGACCAGATGCCCGAACCACCTCATCTGGCTCCTCTCGATGTGGCGGAGCAGCGGCTTTACTTTGAGCTCCCCCCGGATGGCAGAGCTTCTCACCCTATCTCTAAGGGAGAGCCCCGCCACCCGGCGGAGGAAACTCATTTCGGCCGCTTGTACCCGTGATCTTGTCCTTTCGGTCATAACCCAAAGCTCATGACCATAGGTGAGGATGGGAACGTAGATCGACCGGTAAATTGAGAGCTTTGCCTTCCGGCTCAGCTTCTTCTTCACCACAACGGATCGATACAGCGTTCGCATTACTGAAGACGCCGCACCGATCCGCCTGTCGATCTCACGATCCACTCTTCCCTCACTCGTGAACAAGACTCCGAGGTACTTGAACTCCTCCACTTGGGGCAAGATCTCCTCCCCAACCCGGAGATGGCACTCCACCCTTTTCCGGGCGAGAACCATGGACTCGGACTTGGAGGTGCTGATTCTCATCCCAGTCGCTTCACACTCAGCTGCGAACCGATCCAGTGAGAGCTGAAGATCCTGGCTAGATGAAGCCATCAGGACCACATCATCTGCAAAAAGCAGAGACCTAATCCTGCAGCCACCAAACCAGATCCCCTCAACGCCTTGACTGCGCCTAGAAATTCTGTCCATAAAAGTTCTGAACAGAATCGGTGACAAAGGACAGCCTTGGCGGAGTCCAACCCTCACCGGAAACGTGTCCGACTTACTGCCGGCAATGCGAACCAAGCTCTGACACTGATCATACAGGGAGCGGACCGCCACAATCAGACAGTCCGAAACCCCATATTCTCTGAGCACTCCCCACAGGACTTCCCGAGGGACACGGTCGAATGCCTTCTCCAAGTCCACAAAGCACATGTAGACTGGTTGGGCAAACTCCCATGCACCCTCAATAATGAGCTAAATATATCAATTCATACTCTAACGACCAGCAAATGTTAATGTTTTATGTTTGGATTTGATGTCAGTTTTTCCCATGTTTGCAAACACACCGTCCAGGCCTGAAAGGTGATTGGCGGACAATGAGTAAGTGTTCCGGGGAAGCGCAGACTCACTAAACGAAAGTGTTTGCACGGGAGATAATACCTGTTGGAATTGAATCATTTGTAATCATAAGGTTGGTAATGAAAGTTAAAAATAGCGTCAGACTTTGTGTGATTTCTTCTGGGGGCTACAATATATTATATTACTTTAATTTGTCTATGAATGCTTTTATCATTCATCCAGGTCATTGTAATCTATGAATATTGTCATTCCATATGTATCAGGTCTATGTGAGAAACTCAAGAACTTTTAACCAACACAACATCCCAGTACACTTCAAAGCAGGCAACACCCTGAGACAGAGACTGGTACATCCTAAAGACCGGAAATGCTTGTATTTAAAGGAAAAGTGGACATCTTAACTAAACATCACCCAAAAAGGCACTTTAACCCTTGTGTGGTGTTCGGGTCTGAGGGACCCGTTTTCGATTTTTATTAAAAGAAAAATGGTACAATTAATACATTTTTCAAACTGAGACTCACTGGCTTTGGCTCATTTTCTGTGAAGAACATATATCAGAATGCATATTTAATGAACACACACCATACACCCCCCCCCTACACATTTATATTACATATAAGATGTCCGGGTCCACTGGACCCGGGCTAATAGAAGTGTGGAGATTGATGTTCTGTGTAACACACACACACACACACACACGGCTTAGACAGGGGGAGGACAGAGTGTAGGTACACAGCATCAGAGGGTCAAATGTGCGAGAGAATGAGAGCAGACAGTGTTGACAAACAATGTTGCAACCTTGTGTGGGAACCGCAGGTGCAGAATCACAAAAGAAGAATCCCTGTGGGATGCAGAAACTGGCAGAGAAATTTCCATGCAACGTTCTTATTGTTGTTACTCAGCCAGCATTTGTGGGTCTTAGACTTGCTTTGTATTGTCATTTAAATTTGAACTTTACAGTAAAGATAAGAACAAAATTTAATTGCATTAGCTCATGGTAGTGCAGGATAAAAAAAGCAATAAAAGGTGCATATATAAATAAATAGATTACTGTACAGATCAAATATATTGCACATGCATCCACGATTATGGATGTATGTTATATTGTCTTTATATTCCAGCCAGTTAATACATTTTTGGGGGGAATTGAGGGGATTATTATGATACGTTCAAGAGTCTTACGGCCGGAGGGAAGAAGCTGTTACAGAACCTGGAGGTTCTGCTACATAGGCTGCGGAACCTCTTTCTAGAGTCCAGCAGTGAAAACAGTCCTTGGTGGGGGTGGGAGGAGTCTCTGCAGATTTTCTGAGCCCTGGTCAGGCAGCGGCTTTTTGCAATCTCCTGGATAGGAGGAAGAGGAGTCCTGATGATCTTTTCCGCCGTCCTCACCACTCTCTGGAGAGACTTCCAGTCTGAGGCATTGCAGGCTCCAGTCCAGACAGAGATGCTGTTGGTCTGTAGAACGTGGTGAGAACGGGGGGAGGGAGCTGTGCTCTTTTCATCCGACGCAAAAAGTGCATGCGCTGCTGAGCTCTTTTTACAAGAGCTCCGGAGTGTACGGACCAGGTCACATTGTCAGTTATCTGCACCCCCCAGGAACTTGGTGCTGCTTACCATCTACACTGCTGTGCTGTTGATGTAGAGTGGAGCGTGGCTGGTAGAGATGCGCGGATAGGCAATTATTTCATCCGCAACCGCATGACAAAAGTCGTCAACCACCCGCATCCACCCGCATCCACCCAAATTAACATTTAATCAACACCGCACCCGCCCGTTGTTATATATCTAATATAGACGATGCAAGGCATTAGTGAGGTTATAAAGCTTTTGCCTGTTAAAGAAAGGAGACTGATCCAATGCAGCAATCATCTGGGAGCCGCGCTGAGCGCACCTCCAAGCGCGTGGAGGTGCGATGTCCCTCGCACCTGCGGCGGCTCCACCCGGGCTCGCGCCCGAGGCTTCAGCGCGCCGCGACACCGGCGACCGCCGGGTATGGGCCCGACGCTCCAGCGCCATCCATTTTCAGGGCTAGTTGATTCGGCAGGTGGGTTGTTACACACTCCTTAGCGGGTTCCGACTTCCATGGCCACCGTCCTGCTGTCTATATCAACCAACACCTTTTCTGGGGTATGATGAGCGTCGGCATCGGGCGCTTTAACCCGGCGTTCGGTTCATCCCGCAGCGCCAGTTCTGCTTGCCCCACCCCTTTCGTGAGCGCACTGCGCGCGGAGTGACCCCTGTTACGCGCCCCCGGCAACGGGGGTGGCGGGCAGGTAAGCTGCGCGGGCGGAGCGAGGGGAGTGATCCCTGTTACGAGCCCCCGGCCACGGGGGTGGCGGGCAGGTAAGCTGCTTACCTCATGCGCGTGACGCCGGCCGCGGCGAAGGCGGACGAGGCGGGGTGTTGTGCGGTGGGCGCGGTGGTGACCCTGGACGTGCGTCGGGCCCTTCTCGCGGATCACCTCAGCTACGGCTCCCGGTGGGGCCCTCTCGGGGGAAGGGGCCTCGGTCCCGGACCCCGGCGAGGCGTCCCTTCTCCGCTCCGTAAAAGTGTCCATCTCTTTTTTTTCTTCTTCTTCTGTTGTGGCATATGCTGCAGGTGCCTGCTCGTTTTTCGTATGTGGGTAACAACATTTAACTATGTATATATATTTCCCAATTGGTTTAACTGCCACCCGCCTGAATCTATTTAAAATCTAATTTTTTTTTATTTCAACCGCCCGACCCGACCCGCGGATAAAATCTAATTTTTTTTTATTTCAACCGCCCGACCCGACCCGCGGATAAAATCTAATTTTTTTTTATTTCAACCGCCCGAACCGCGGATAATCCGCGGTTGTGTCCGCAAACCGCGCATCTCTAGTGGCTGGACTGGTGCTTCCTGAAGTCAACCATGATCTCCTTGGTCTTGTTGACATTCAGGACCAGGTTGTTGGTTCTGCACCAGTCAACCAGATGTTTCACCTCCTCCCTGTAGTTGTTGTCACGGATGAGGCCCACTACTGTCGTGTACTTCACAATGTGGTTAGTAGTGGACCTGGCGCAGCAGTCATGGGTCATCAACGTGAACAGCAGCGGACTCAGGACGCAGCCCTGGGGGGAGCCGGTGCTCAGGGAGATGGCACTGGAGGTGTTGGTGCCCACTCTCACAGATTGGGGTCTGTCTGTGAGGAAGTCAAGCAGCCAGTTGCATAAAGGGGAACTGAATCCAAGGTTTGCTCACCAAGTGCTGCGGGAAGATGGTGTTGAATGCTGAGCTGAAGTCCAGGAACAACATCCGCACGTGTGTGTCCTTTCCTTCCAGGTGTTCTAAGCTCAGGTGGAGTGCAGAGGAGATGGCGTCCTCTGTGGAGCGGTTAGGGCGATAAGCAAACTGGTATGGGTCGAATGTGGGGGGAAGTCTGGAGACAATGTATTCCTTTACCAGCCTCTCAAAGCACTTCATTACAGATGTTTTTTGGGATAAGGTAAACATCTGTTCAGTATTATAACGTGTGAGGCATTAAAAGCCACAAAATGCAACGGGTCCATCAGACCCACAAACACTGGCTGAGTAACAACAATATGAACACCACACAAGGGTTAAACGTCCTCCTCATTTTAGTTTTGAAAAAGGACACAAAGCATTTCCAGTTGAGTCTGTTCACATTTAGCATGTTCTTGCTCCACTATTGTCATTTTATTCATAAAGCAGCCGTGTGAAGACCAGGTAACAATTTGGGAGGTTTTGAAAAATAAAATACATTTAGGTCAGTGCTGGGATGTCCAAACTTTTTACATAATAAAAACAAAACAATCTAAAGATGTAGGGGACATTTGAATTATTTTCAATTTTTAAACAGGCAAAAGCCAAGTCATGTACACATGCTCATACGTTATATACATATATTTAAAGAAATAACATAATTTTATGTTTTTAGGTGATTCCAAAGCAATGTGCCGCAAGTAGTTATTGTGTCACGAGAAATGACCCAATGTCACCTAACTGATATTATATACTCCAAACTAATGTATCATCATTTACATCATGTCAACATAAGCAAACGTGATGTGTTTTTTTAAATAAATGGTTGCATATTCTTAAAGATCAAAATAATTAAATGTTATAAATGTGCCTTTTAGTGCATTACATATACACTTACATCATGTATATAAAACCTTTTAGTGCATTACATAACACTTACATCATGTATATAAAAACCTTTTAGTGCATTACATATAAACTTACATCATGTATATAAAAACATTTTAGTGCATTACATATAAACTTATATCATGTATATAAAACCTTTCAGTGCATTCTATATAAATTTACATCATGTATATAAAACCCTTTTAGTGCATTACATATACACTTACATCATGTATATAAAAACCTTTTAGTGCATTACATAACAACCTTTTAGTGCATTACATATAAACTTATATCATGTATATAAAACCTTTTAGTGCATTCTATATAAACTTACATCATGTATATAAAACCTTTTAGTGCATTACATATAAACTTACATCATTTATATAAAACCTTTTAGTGCATTCTATATAAACTTACATCATGTACAGAGGTGGGTAGAGTAGCCAGAAATTGTACTCAAGTAAGAGTACTGTTACTTTAGAGATTTATTACTCAAGTAAAAGTAAGGAGTAGTCACCCAAATATTTACTTGAGTAAAAGTAAAAAGTATGTTGTGAAAAAACTACTCAAGTACTGAGTAACTGATGAGTAACATACACACACACATATATATATATATATACACACATATATATATATATACACACACACACACACACACACATATATATATATATATATATACATATATATACACACATATATATATATATATATATACATACATTGATATATACAGTATATAATTTATATTTATTTATTTTGCCGTTTTTGTTTACATGTTAAAGGTGTTTTAATGAATATACATGCATGTTTAACATATAGATTCCTTTCTTTCATGAAGACTAGAATATAAGTTGGTGTATTACCTGATTCTGATGACTTGCATTGATTGTAATCAGACAGTAGTGATGATAGCGTCCACGTTTTCAAATGGAGGAGAAGAAAAGTTCCTCCTTCCTGTCTAATACCACATGAAAGTGGTTGGTTTTTGCCATCTTATTTGTCCAGCTTCCATATTCGTTTTTATACACTTTACAAGAAATACATTGGCGGCAAACTCCGTAGCTTGCTAGCTTGTTTGCGCTGGCTTTCGGAGACTCTTATTTTGAAAGCGCAAGCGCGATGGAGCGGCACTTTTATTGTGAAGACAGGAACTGTGCAGTCAGTCTTTAGGCTTTTGACGGGATGTACGGTTGAAATAAAAAAGGGTCTTTTTTCCTTCACACTTTTGATTGATTGATTGGAACTTTTATTAGTAGATTGCACAGTACAGTACATATTCCGTACAATTGACCACTAAATGGTAACACCCGAATACGTTTTTCAACTTGTTTAAGTCAGGTCATGTGACTCCTGGCTCTGTTTGATTGGTCCAACGTCACCAGTGACTGCATCTGATTGGTGGAACGGAGTGAACGTCACCAGCGACTGTATTTGTTGAAACGCAGGCACTATGAAGGTCTGTCTGACAGACCAAAACAAACAAAGCGTGCATTAACAGATCGATAAAAATTAGTAGCGAGTAGCGAGCTGAATGTAGATAAAAGTAGCGGAGTAAAAGTAGCGGAGTAAAAGTAGCGTTTCTTCTCTATAAATATACTCAAGTAAAAGTAAAAGTATGTTGCATTAAAACTACTCTTAGAAGTACAATTCATCCCAAAAGTTATTCAAGTAGATGTAACGTAGTAAATGTAGCGCGTTACTACCCACCTCTGATCATGTATATAAAAACCTTTTAGTGCATTATATATAAACTTACATCATGTATATAAAAACCTTTTAGTGCATTACATATACACTTACATCATGTATATAAAACCTGTTATTACATATAAACTTGCATCATGTGTATAAAACCTCTTAGTGCATTACATATAAACTTACATCATGTATATAAAACCTGTTATTACATATAAACTTGCATCATGTGTATAAAACCTCTTAGTGCATTACATATAAACTTACATCATGTGTATAAAACCTTCATGGAGAGGTTTGGATGGTTTTTAAGGGCTTTTATAGGCTCCGTTATAAGCGGACTTTTCATTGCATTTATAATGCATAAAAAAAATCCATCCATCTTCATGTCTTTCATAATCCATCCATCCATCCATCCATTGTCTACCACTTGTCCCTTTCGGGGTTGCTGGAGTCTATCCCAGCTGCATTCGGGCGGAAGGCGGGGTACACCCTGGACAAGTCACAACCTCATCACAGGGCCAACATTCACACTCACATAAACATACCTGCCAACTTTTGAAATCAGAAAAACCTAGTAGCCAGGGTCCAGGGGCCGCAGGCCCCAATAGGTCCAGGACAAAGTCCTGGTGGGGGGTTCAGGCTTCGCCCCCCGACGCAAAATGATTATTAGCATTCAGACAGGTTAAAATGTTGCTAAAACCATCACTTTTCTATCAGTCACAGTGACTTTTCAAAACAAAAATATTACAGCAAAAATCATATGGGTTGATTGACATGTTTATTCTGTAAGCTAACTTCAATAGTTTGAAATTATTTTGACAGTTAATGCCAGTTATCCTGTCAACCTTTCACAAGACTTCAATTTGTTCATTGAAAGTATAAACAGTATAAACACTTTTTACAGTAAACAAATTGTAAAACAGTACTAAACAATTCCATTAAAAAAAAAAATTGGTGTCATTATTAACTTTCTGTCCAAGCTTGTATAATCTACTGCTCGTCATAATCGGTGCTGCCGTCAGTCGACATGCTAAATGGTTCCGTCTTCATGACATCGGCGATACTTTTTGAGGATTCTGTTCCAAGACACTGAATAATGTTTGATGTTTTGGTTCGACCACATCCATATTTTTTGGCGATTTTCGAGTCGGGAAACATTTTCCGAAATAACTGTCCCATGTGATCAGCCAGTGCGATTGGAAGTCCATGCTCAATTATTGCCTCCGTAAATAAAACTTCGGCATTTATCACATCCAAAGAATCTGTTTGGGCGACAAAAAACGTTGAAAGTTTTCCACTTGTATCGCTAGCAACGGCATTAGACTTGTGTTTTTTTGTCCCAACGTGGTCTTTTACATCGCTAATTCCTCCGTGTCCGATCGAAAAATCTTGTCTGCACAAGGTGCAATTCGCGTAGTTTTCACCCTTTTTGGAACGGATAATTATTCCCGGATAGGCTTTTGAATATTCTTCACGGAATGACTGCAGTTTTCTTTTCGGTTTAAGACTCGTTTGCGATTTTTCTCCGGCTGATTCCATGATCGTTCGCTCGTTTGGAAACAATGGCCTCGTGCTTGGCATTCGGAATGGCTCGATAGGAAGTTACGGGAAGCAGTGTCGATTGTCATTGTTGTTACGCGATTTCGTGAACAAAACTTTTAAAAAATATTATTTTTTTAATTAATGAAAAACCGTATTTTTTTATCACTGCAACCGTAACCCGGAATAGGTTGATGAAAACCGTACTAATTACGGGAAAACCGGAGTAGTTGGCAGGTATGCATAAAGATTGTGGAAAAATGCAGTTCCCCTTTAATATGCTTCAAGTCTTTAATATTTGGTGTATCACTATGCTTCAAATCTTTAAAATGGCAGGTATTTTGCATTTGAACTTTTTTGTTTTCATTATGCTTATTTGTGGAATATAAAACACGGTAAGTAAGAAAATGTACTTTGACATTTTGCTGCTAATTATAGAAATATTGAATGACGTGTGTTATCTGGCCAGTATTCAATCAGTGGCAGAGGTGGGTAGTAACGCGCTACATTTACTCCGTTACATCTACTTGAGTAACTTTTGGGATAAATTGTACTTCTAAGAGTAGTTTTAATGCAACATACTTTTACTTTTACTTGAGTATATTTATAGAGAAGAAACTCTACTTTTACTCCGCTACTTTTATCTACATTCAGCTCGCTACTAATTTTTATCGATCTGTTAATGCACGCTTTGTTTGTTTTGGTCTGTCAGACAGACCTTCATAGTGCCTGCGTTTCAACAAATACAGTCACTGGTGACGTTCACTCCGTTCCACCAATCAGATGCAGTCACTGGTGACGTTGGACCAATCAAACAGAGCCAGGGGTCACATGACCTGACTTAAACAAGTTGAAAAACTTATTGGGGTGTTACCATTTAGTGGTCAATTGTACGGAATATGTACTGTACTGTGCAATCTACTAATAAAAGTTTCAATCAATCAATCAAAAGTGTGAAGGAAAAAAGACCCTTTTTTATTTCAACCGTACATCCCGTCAAAAGCCTAAAGACTGACTGCACAGTTCCTGTCTTCACAATAAAAGTGCCGCTCCATCGGGCCTGCGCTTTCAAAACAAGAGTCTCCGAAAGCCAGCGCAAACAAGCTAGCAAGCTACGGAGTTTGCCGCCAATGTATTTCTTGTAAAGTGTATAAAAACGAATATGGAAGCTGGACAAATAAGATGCCAAAAACCAACCACTTTCATGTGGTATTAGACAGAAAGGAGGAACTTTTTTTCTCCTCCATTTGAAAACGTGGACGTTATCATCATTACTGTCTGATTACAATCAACGCAAGTCATCAGAATCAGGTAATACACCAACTTATATTCTAGTCTTCATGAAAGAAAGGAATCTATATGTGTTAAACATGCATGTATAGTCATTAAAACATCTTTAACATGTAAACAAAAACGGCAAAATAAATAAATATAAATTATATACTGTATATATCAATGTATGTATATATATATATATATATGTATATATGTGTGTGTGTGTGTATGTATATATATATATATATATATGATATGTGTGTGTATGTTACTCATCAGTTACTCAGTACTTGAGTAGTTTTTTCACAACATACTTTTTACTTAAGTAAATATTTGGGTGACTACTCCTTACTTTTACTTGAGTAATAAATCTCTAGTACTCTTACTTGAGTACAATTTCTGGCTACTCTACCCACCTCTGATCACTATGCTTCAAATCTTTTAAAATGGTAGGTATTTTGCATTTGAACTTTTTTGTTTTCATTATGCTTATTTGTGGAATATAAAACACGGTAAGTAAGAAAATGTACTTTCATTTTGCTGCTAATTATACAAATATTGAATGACGTGCGTTATCTGGCTAGTATTCAATCAGTGGTTAGTAGTGATGGGTTGATGAGGCGTCATGAAGCGTTTCGACACATTGCAAAACTGTATTGATACTGTGTCGATACTGTGTCACTAAATACTGACATCTGCTGGACATTAAAAATCCCTACAGGCAACCTATGGACCGACTCAACTGACACTGATTTTATGCCCTAGTACAGGGGTCACCAACCTTTTTGAAACCAAAAACTACTTCTTGGGTACTGATTAATGCGAAGGGCTACCAGTTTGATACACACTTAAATAAATAAATATATTGTCATTTGTAAGTTACACGTAAGTGTGATTTAAACAAGAATAGCGAAATAAATACATTTATATATATAAAAAAATGGGTATTTCTGTCTGTCATTCCGTCGTACATTTTTTTTTTCCTTTTATGGAAGGTTTTTTGTAGAGAATAAATGATGAAAAAACACTTAATTGAACGGTTTAAAAGAGGAGAAAACACGAAAAAAATTAAAATAAAATTTTGAAACATAGTTTATCTTCAATTTCGACTCTTTAAAATTCAAAATTCAACCGACAAAAAGAAGAGAAAAACTAGCTAATTTGAATCTTTTTGAAAAAATTAAAAAAATAATTTATGGAACATCATTAGTAATTTTTCCTGATTAAGATACATTTTAGAATTTTGATGACATGTTTTAAATTGGTTAAAATCCAATATGCACTTTGTTAGAATATCTAACAAATTGGACCAAGCTATATTTCTAACAAAGACAAATCAGTATTTCTTCTAGATTTTCCAGAACAAAAATTTTAAAAGAAATTCAAAATACTTTGAAATAAGATATAAATTTGATTCTACAGATTTTCTAGATTTGTCAGAATAATTTTTTTGAATTTTAATCATAGTAAGTTTGAAGAAATATTTCACAAATATTCTTCGTCGAAAAACCAGAAGCTAAAATATGTATTATTCTTTACAATAAAAAATAAATAAATTTACTTGAACATTGATTTAAATTGTCAGGAAAGAAGAGGAAGAAATTTAAAAGGTAAAAAGGTATATTTGTTTAAAAATCCTAAAATAATTTTTAAGGTTGTATTTTTTCTCTAAAATTGTATATCTAAAAGTAATAAGAAGCAAAGTAAAAAATAAATGAATTTATTTAAACAAGTGAAGACCCATCCATCCATCCATTTTCTACCACTTATTCCAAGTCTTTAAAATATTTTTTGGATTTTCAAATTCTATTTGAGTTTTGTCTCTTTTAGAATTAAAAATGTCGAGCAAAGCGAGACCAGCTTGCTAGTAAATAAATACAATTTAAATTAAAGCTGCAAGCAGCGTTGTTCGGGCCCGCGTATTTGGCAGGTGCTAGTCCTAAGTGTCCCAATACTTTTGTCTACTTTTAGTCTGAAGTGTCCCAAGACTTTTGTCTAGTGTACCTACCTTGTCTGCATTGTGTGGGCACGTTGGTGCTTCCTGCTTTTAAGCAGCCATCTTAAAAAAACAGCAGCGCAGCAGCCTCAGCGCAGCGGGTCTTTGAAGGGTCATAAAATCAAAACCGGAGCAGTTATAAAAAAAGCGCTTCTGTTGTTGTAATCACAAGGGTTCAATCTCTCTCCTGTGTTAGTTTGAAGGCGAAACGACAAACGCGCTCAGAGGAGTAGGTACGTTTTTGAAGGAAGGTGACCGGTTTTTAAAATAAATTTGTTTTGAAGGGGGAATAGCAAACTTCCTGTTGATTTTTGCTGGGGGTTGTCAATTTATGAAATGTAGGTATAAGTGAGACCTACATAGAGGTATTTGTTTCATGTCTTTCCGACCTTCCTAGTGGGAGTTACAGGCAGTTTAGTCATTTTTTCTTCCGAGGAGCAGTTTTTTCTCCGTTGTATAAAAATATTGTTCTAGAGCGCAATTTTTAAATTTGGTGTTAGGTTTTTTTATTAGATCGCAATTTCTGCTAGTCCTTATGTGTGTGTTCAGTTTGGTGAGTTTTGAAGCATGTTAAGGGGGTCAAATTAGAGCTCAAAGAGGCAAAAGTGACTGATTTTACTAAATTTTAGTGTTGAAGGGGGAATAGCAAACTTCCTGTAGATTTTTGGCCGAGGAAATAAATTAATAAAATTTAAGTCTAAGTGAGACCTACATAGAGGTTTTTGTTTCATGTCTCCACGACATTCGTACTGGGAGTTAGAAAAAGTTAACTTTGTAGGGGGCGCTAGAGCCCAATTTTGAGTTTTGGGGTTTGGTTTTTTTACTAAAGAGTTTTGTTCGCGTTTTTTGATGTGTGCGTCAAATTTGGTGAGTTTTGGAGCATGTTAAGGGGGTCAAAGTACCGCGCAAAGCTGCGGAAGAAAAAAGAAAGAATAATAATTAAAGCTGCAAGCAGCGTTGTTCGGGCCCGCGTATTTGGCAGGTGCTAGTCCTAAGTGTCCCAATACTTTTGTCTACTTTTAGTCTGAAGTGTCCCAAGACTTTTGTCTAGTGTACCTACCTTGTCTGCAATGTGTGGGCACGTTGGTGCTTCCTGCTTTTAAGCAGCCATCTTAAAAAAACAGCACCGCAGGAGCATCAGTGCAGCGGGTCTTTGAAGGGTCATAAAATCAAAACCGGAGCAGGTATCACAACTCTTTCGCCAACTTTTAATCAGAAGGGTTCAATCTCTCTCCTGAGTAAGTTTGAAGCCGAAACAACAAACGCCCTCAGAGGAGATAATGTTTGAAGAAAGGTGACGGGTTTTTACAAAAATGTTGTGTTGAAGGGGGAATAGCAAACTTCCTGTTGATTTTTGCTGGGGGTTGTCAATTTATGAAATGTAGGTCTAAGTGAGACCTACATAGAGGTTTCTGTTTCATCTCTCTCCGACCTTCCCAGTGGGAGTTACAGGCAGTTTTGTCAGATTTGTCATCCGAGGAGCAGTTTTTTGTGCGTTTTATGAAAAAATTGCTGTAGAGCACAATTTCTGGATTTGGGGTTAGGTTTTTTCATTAGATCACAGTTTTAGCCAGTCCTGATGTGTGTGTTCAGTTTGGTGAGTTTTGAAGCATGTTAAGGGGGTCAAATTACAGCTCAAAGAGGCAAAAGTGACTGTTTTTAGTACTTTTTTGTATTGAAGGGGGAATTGCCAACTTCCTGTTGATTTTAGCCCGAAGACATACAATTATGAGAACTAGGTCTAAGTCAGACCTACATAGAGGTTTTTGTTTCATGTCTCTCCGACCTTCCTAGTGGGAGTTACAGGCAGTCTGTTTTTTTTTTTCCTAGGGGGCGCTAGAGCGCAATTTTGATTTTTGGGGTTCGTTTTTTTTATCAAAAGACAATTTTCGCAGGTCCTGATGAGTGTGTCAAATATGGTGAGTTTTGAAGCATGTTGAGTGGGTCAAATTAGTGTTCAAAGAGGCGGCGGAAGAATAATAATAATAATAATAATAATAAAGAATAATAAAACCTTAGAATAACAATAGGTCCTTATGTCCCATTGCATAAGGACTCCCTGTGGGAGTCCTTTTGCAATGGGCCATTGCGGGCCCTAAAAATAGAGGCAGCTCACTGGTAAGTGCTGCTCTTTGAGCTATTTTTAGAACAGGCCAGCGGGCTACTCATCTGGTCCTTACGGGCTACCTGGTGACCGCGGGCACCGCGTTGGTGACCCCTGCCCTAGTATATACAATAATATAAACCAAGTCATTTAGGATTATTTCATATCTTCATTTAAATAAAAATATCAATACGAAGGTCCTGAGTAGTCTAGGGTTCAATCCCAGGCTCGGGATCTTTCTGTGTGGAGTTTGCATGTTCTCCCCGTGACTGCGTGGGTTCCCTCCGGGTACTCCGGCTTCCTCCCACCTCCAAAGACATGCACCTGGGGATAGGTTGATTGGCAACACTAAATTGTCCCTAGTGTGTGAATGTGAGTGTGAATGTTGTCTGTCTATCTGTGTTGGCCCTGCGATGAGGTGGCGACTTGTCCAGGGTGTACCCCGCCTTCCGCCCGATTGTAGCTGAGATAGGCTCCAGCGCCCCCCGCAACCCCAAAGGGAATAAGCGGTAGAAAATGGATGGATGGATATTTTTATCTTTTTTCGATACAGTCAATAAATAATGTGAACATGTATCATAACATGGAAATCTAAGAGAACGTGTTGTGGATGATTGTGGACTGGGAATTTTTTTAATTTCATTTTTTTTACACATTTTTATTTAAAAAAAAGTTTTTCCTACGTATTACATTTTAGACGATTTCTCTTAGTTATTATTTCTCCGGCTGTAGAAAAGAGCCGCTCACAGGGCACAGAGGAGGCGACACAGTTGGCGTATCGTTCACGTGACCAAAACAGCTCATGATCGGTCACGTGACTTTCTAAAAGCGGTACGCGCACCGACACAGGGTTTTGCTCTATGAGCTCGACGCATGCGCCGATGCATCGGTGTTGCCGGACCCATCACTAGTGGTTAGCATGTTAGCTTAGCATCTCTTGTTTCCATCTGTGACCCCTGG
Source organism: Nerophis lumbriciformis (assembly GCF_033978685.3). NCBI lineage: Eukaryota > Metazoa > Chordata > Actinopteri > Syngnathiformes > Syngnathidae > Nerophis > Nerophis lumbriciformis. The sequence continues at coordinate 40,055,525 of NC_084568.2, read as the reverse complement.
CCCTCACTGGCAACTATGACGTCACCAACAGTTCGGCCTCACGCTTCTAGCAACTTTTTTTTTTAGACTCATTGGTTGTATCTCATGAAAAATCTTGGCCGTGAAGAAGAAGAAAAAGACGTGTTAGTTGGTCCTGCTGGTCACCTACTTGTCTACTTGCCTCTCAAACCGCGCCGCTCCACACTCCTTCCACAAGAAACATGACCGCCATTGTTGGCCTCGGCGTCCACCACCTGTGAAACATTGTCGGCGTCCACGGAGAGTGACCCATGAAGTTGTCGGTTGACGTCCACGGAGAGTGAAGCATGTGTTTTGTCGCCGGCGGGCGACTGGCGGCCTTCTTGTCTCCGCGCAGCCTTCAGACAGGCGACGTCTTTTAGTCTGGTTCGGTTGAGTGTGACCCTGTTCGACGACGGCAACATCATTGAGCAAGCACCGGAGTTAAAGGGTTATTATTCCAAGTCAAGTTGTGGCACAGGGGAAATGTTTACAGGAGTTAAGTGTTGATTAATTAAGGCGGGCGGCCATTTTAGGCTTGGGCATAGGTGTGGTGGCGGCAGTGCGCATGCGCAATAGCTTGCACTGGAGGCCGCGCAAAATGTCAGCAGTGCGCACGCGCAACAGCTGCCTGAACCATACATGAGTTTCAAAATGCCAACGTGAAGCGTGCTAGGATAAACTAATATTAACTACGCATTCTAATAATCAGAGGTGGGTAGAGTAGCCAGAAATTGTACTCAAGTAAGAGTACTGTTACTTTAGAGATGTATTACTCAAGTAAAAGTAAAGAGTAGTCACCCAAATATTTACTTGAGTAAAAGTAAAAAGTATGTTGTGAAAAAACTACTCAAGTACTGAGTAACTGATGAGTAACATACACACACATATCATATATATATATATATATATATATATATACATACATTGATATATACAGTATATAATTTATATTTATGTATTTTGCTGTTTTTGTTTACATGTTAAAGGTGTTTTAATGAATATACATGCATGTTTAACATATAGATTCCTTTCTTTCATGAAGACTAGAATATAAGTTGGTGTATTACCTGATTCTGATGACTTGCGTTGATTGTAATCAGACAGTAGTGATGATAACGTCCACGTTTTCAAATGGAGGAGAAGAAAAGTTCCTCCTTTCTGTCTAATACCACATGAAAGTGGTGGGTTTTTGGCATCTTATTTGTCCAGCTTCCATATTCGTTTTTATACACTTTACAAGAAATATATTGGCGGCAAACTCCGTAGCTTGCTAGCTTGTTTGCGCTGGCTTTCGGAGACTCTTATTTTGAAAGCGCAGGCGCGACGGAGCGGCACTTTTATTGTGAAGACAGGAACGTCCTCATGTGCGGTCAGTCTTTAGGCTTTTGACGGGATGTACGGTTGAAATAAAAAAAGTATCTTTTTTCCTTCACACTTTTGATTGATTGATTGGAACTTTTATTAGTAAATTGCACAGTACAGTACATATTCCATACAATTGACCACTAAATGGTAACACCCCAATAAGTTTTTCAACTTGTTTAAGTCAGGTCATGTGACCGCCTGGCTCTGTTTGATTGGTCCAATGTCACCAGTGACTGCATCTGATTGGTGGAACGAAGTGAAAGTCACCAGTAAGGCAGGCACTTTGAAGGTCTGTCTGACAGACCAAAACAAACAAAGCGTGCATTAACAGATCGATAAAAATTAGTAGCGAGTAGCGAGCTGAATGTAGATAAAAGTAGCGGCGTAAAAGTAGCGTTTCTTCTCTATAAATATACTTAAGTAAAAGTAAAAGTATGTTGCATTAAAACTACTCTTAGAAGTACAATTTATCCCAAAAGTTACTCAAGTAGATGTAACGGAGTAAATGTAGCGCGTTACTACCCACCTCTGCTAATAATAGACTAATAACTGTTCTTGCTTATCATGAATAAAACATTTTCAGAGCTCAAATTGCATACCAGAGCAAACAATGTAACTAAATGTTTTGCGCCAAGTAAACTATTCTATTGTATAAATACTTCTCAAATAAGAAATTAAATTATTCTTGGTTACCAAACATCTAAACTTTAAGTCAAAATTGCCCAAAATGTATGACTTTAACAAGTTTAACTGTACATGTTTTTTTATGCAAAAGTAACCAAACTCAGCATCATATTAAGTGTAATCATCCATCCATCCATCCATCTTCTTCCGCTTATCCGAGGTCGGGTCGCGGGGGCAGCAGCCTAAGCAGGGAAGCCCAGACTTCCCTCTCCCCAGCCACTTCGTCCAGCTCCTCCCGGGGGATCCCGAGGCGTTCCCAGGCCAGCCGGGAGACATAGTCTTCCCAACGTGTCCTGGGTCTTCCCCGTGGCCTCCTACCGGTCGGACGTGCCCTAAACGCCTCCCGAGGGAGGCGTTCGGGTGGCATCCTGACCAGATGCCCGAACCACCTCATCAGGCTCCTCTCGATGTGGAGGAGCAGCGGCTTTACTTTGAGCTCCCCCCGGATGGCAGAGCTTCTCACCCTATCTCTAAGGGAGAGCCCCGCCACCCGGCGGAGGAAACTCATTTCAGCCGCCTGTACCCGTGATCTTGTCCTTTCGGTCATAACCCAAAGCTCATGACCATAGGTGAGGATGGGAACGTAGATCGACCGGTAAATTGAGAGCTTTGCCTTCCGGCTCAGCTCCTTCTTCACCACAACGGATCGATACAGCGTCCGCATTACTGAAGATGCCGCACCGATCCGCCTGTCGATCTCACGATCCACTTTTCCCTCACTCGTGAACAAGACTCCTAGGTACTTGAACTCCTCCACTTGGGGCAGGGTCTCCTCCCCAACCCGGAGATGGCACTCCACCCTTTTCCGGGCGAGAACCATGGTCTCGGACTTGGAGGTGCTGATTCTCATCCCAGTCGCTTCACACTCGGCTGCGAACCGATCCAGTGAGAGCTGAAGATCCTGGCCAGATGAAGCCATCAGGACCACATCATCTGCAAAAAGCAGAGACCTAATCCTGCAGCCACCAAACCGGATCCCCTCAACGCCTTGACTGCGCCTAGAAATTCTGTCCATAAAAGTTATGAACAGAATCGGTGACAAAGGGCAGCCTTGGCGGAGTCCAACCCTCACTGGAAACGTGTCTGACTTACTGCCGGCAATGCGGACCAAGCTCTGACACTGATCATACAGGGAGCGGACCGCCAAAATCAGACAGTCCGATACCCCATACTCTCTGAGCACTCCCCACAGGACCTCCCGAGGGACACGGTCGAATGCCTTCTCCAAGTCCACAAAGCACTTGTAGACTGGTTGGGCAAACCCCTATGCACCCTCAAGGACCCTGCCGAGAGTATAGAGCTGGTCCACAGTTCCACGACCAGGACGAAAACCACACTGTTCCTCCTGAATCCGAGGTTCGACTATCCGGCGTAGCCTCCTCTCCAGTACACCTGAATAGACCTTACCGGGAAGGCTGAGGAGTGTGATCAAGTGTAATCAAATATTCACTATTAAACAGTTTCACAAGTCAAAATGCCTACTTGAACTGTACTAAAATAAAACTAAAAAGTATAACGTTCTTGCACAAAGTGAAATATTGTATTGTAGTGTTACTCATCTTAATATAAAATAAATAAACTACTCTCGTTTATCATACATAAAACCTTTATGTAAATGATGTTATAAGTCAACAATAAAAACTACGATATATTTTCGCTTACCAAACATCAAGACTGTTGTAAAAAACACAATTGTCTGGATAAAACGTATTTTTATGTAAAAGTAACGTTTCATTGCATTATGTTTACAAAACACTGCATCATATTTCTTTACAAGGCAATGTAACACAACTTTAATAAGAAACACATCATTACACAAAGGGAACTATTTTATAGCATTTACTACTTCTGTTGCCCACAGAGCCAATAATCCGTTTATTGTCTTTAATATTTTTGCTTTATTATTTCAATTTAATTGCTGGTGTGAGTACCACCTTGTGTAATATTTAACGACAATAACGTCTTTGCTCGCCGTGCCATTTGCAGAATATTATGTCCTTGAACAATTCAATAAGGGACATAAACACATTAGTGCAGCCTGATTTGTCAACAATTGCTCTTAGAACTAAGGCTGAAACGACGCGTCGACATAGTCGACGTCATCGGTTACGTAAATACGTCGACGCCGTTTTTGTGCGTCGGCGCGTCGCATATTTACGTCACTCTACTTTACTGTCATGGCGGAGCGCAAAGCAGACGATGCGAGCGAGGGGAAAAAAGCACGCCAAAAGTCGTCAAAAGTGTGGGAGTATTTCAATAAACGGCGTAATAATGTTGTTGTATGCACACTGTGTCGAGCGGAAATGGCCTATCATAGCAGCACAACGGCTATGAACGAACATTTGAAAAGAAAACCCCCGACAGCGTTCTTGCCATCACCATCAACAAGTCAATCGTCCGCGTTCGTATACGTTGTCATTATTACACAAAAACATGAATGTGTCATTTGTATCTGCGTTGTAAATTCATAAACTAAAGCACCGTTTCGCTCTGAGAGGCGCGTTTGGCGTGCCTGTTCAGTGTTTACAAAGACGCGCTCCTCTTTAACGCTGTGGAGAGGCGGCGGCGGCGAGCGAGCGGCGAGGCGGGGCGGGCCGGGAGCGACGCCGCAAACGTGTCCAGGTGCGCGATCCGCGCAGTTGGAAGAGAAAAGACTTTGTGTAAAATTAAAAGATTGTAAACCTGGCAAAGCCGTCTGGCGTTCAGTCTGTCGGTCCTGAAAGAACCCCACGGCACAAGACGTGTCACAAACGCTAACGTTAATTAGTTGTGCAAATACCTTTTACAACATTAACAGTTACATATACTATGTACAAACCAACAATTAACTTTCACTTTAATCATACTATCATTGTTGTGTTATTAAGCAAAATAAGCAATACTTTTACTTTTGTTGAAATGTTTACACTGTACACTTTTTTGTATTGGATGTTTAGCTTTATTTTTGCACATTTTAGCAAATAAGCAATACTTTTACTTTTGTTGAAATGTTTACACTTGTTACAGAATATTTCCGTTTTGCACTTTTTTGTATTGGATGTTTATCTTTATTTTTGCACATTGTGCAGCCCTTTGAGACACTTGTGATTTAGGGCTATATAAATAAAGATTGATTGATTGATTGATTGAAAGCAAAATAAGCAATACTTTTACTTTTGAAATGCTTATACTATTCCAGAATATTAAGATTTGCACTGGATGTTTACTTTTATATTTGCACATTAAAAAGCAAATAAGCTACTTTTAATTTTGTTAAATGTTAAAAGTTTTAAATGTTTACATTGTTACAGAATATTTTGTCATGTTGTTGTCAATGTTGACTGAATAGTGGCCATACTTTTTTTTTTGTAAATAAAAGCCATGCCTTTTGAAAAAACTGGCCTACATTTATTTTTTCCTCTTCATTTTAAATAAAAAAAAAAATCGGTAAAAGGAAAAATAATCTATAGATTAATCGAAAAAATAATCTATAGATTAACCGAAAAAATAATCTATAGATTAATCGATAGAAAAATAATCGTTAGCTGCAGCCCTACTTAGAACCACACTAACTTTTTGTATCAAATATACATTTCAAGCTTTGCAAATTGCAAGTAGTCCACCCATCTCAGCAATTGGAGCAGTGCTAGCCAGTGAGCTGTCAACTCTTCGCAAAAGACAAAATTTACGAAGCATGGTTACACTTTTTTCACCCATTTGATTTGCTGAATGTCTGCAGAAGTGGTCCTCAGATGTGAGACCCTGGTGTTGGGAAGTTGCCGTGTCCTGCAATGAATGAATGAATGAACGTCTGCAGCAGAAGTGAGCGGTGATGGAGGGACCCTGGTGTTGGGAAGTAGCCGTGTCCTGCAATGTGGCGGCCTGATTCACAACACCAGCTGTCCCGCCCCACCGAGCCAGCAGATGCTGCTCAAATGCTTTTTGTCCATTAGGGAGAAGAGGCGAGGTTCCATCTCATTGCTTCTCCTTGGGGGTCCACAGTCTCACTGCTCTCCACTTCCTTCTTGCCTGACAGCTGAGAGAAGAAAACAGGCAAATTAACACTGAGGAACTTTTGTTTTGTAATTGTCATAAAGTGAGCCTAACTCGGGGGTGTCCAAAGAGCATTTCTGAACAGCCCGCAGTACATTGTAAAAATACTAAAAATCAGAGGTGTGGACTCGAGTCACATGACTTGGACTCGAGTCAGACTCGAGTCATGAATTTGATGACTTTAGACTCGACTTGACAAAATGTAAAAAGACTTGCAACTCGACTTAGACTTTAACATCAATGACTTGTGACTTCACTTGGACTTGAGCCTTTTGAATTGACATGACTTGACATGACTTGCTACTTTCCCCAAAACCCAAAGATGAAAAAGTTATTCGGGAGCGCTCCGTATTTTTCATTGTGTACTTGTCTATCAGCGTTGCGTGTGTCAGCTGGTGTGGTCTCAGTACAACAGCCAACCAAATTAGATCTACTTTGTTTTCATCAAACAGCATTCATCCAATCAAATTGCAGGACAACCAACGAAGAAGACATGTCCAAACCAGTGAACAAAAAATGATACCTAAAATAATTTCGTTTGGGTATAAAAATTACGAGGTGGTCAACACAAAACGGTTTGCAGTATGCAACACATGCGGTTCGAAAATTACTGATGGAGAGGCAACAACCTCCGACTTCGTCCGGCATTTGAAGTTGCACAAAGAACGGTAAGTTTTGAATGTAAGATAACGTTTATTGGCTAAGTAACGTGACTTTTATTTGCTGTGTAGTTAAATCAGTGAGGCTGTAAACTCACTGCTAACGTTATAACGTTATTGCAAACACGGGAATCTGTTGCAGTTCACTACCTTATTCATACTTTTTGTTCAGTGATTTTTTTCAAGCAGGGTTACGTTAGTCAATATATCACACGTAACGTTAGACGGCGGTCAGCAGCACCGCGTATTTTAGCCACCTAAAAAAAGACGAAAATAGTAAAATAAAGGTCAGTTATAATGTATACTATATTATGAATATGTGTACCGTTTTAGCTAGCTTTCTGACATACTTTTGGTTGTTTACCTCAGTGGTCCCCAACCACCGGGCCGCGGCCCGGTACTGGTCCGTGGATCGATTGGTATCGGGCCGCACAAGAAATATTTTTTTTTTTTCTTTTTTTAATTAAATCAACATAAAAAACACAAGATACACTTACAAGTAGTGCACCAACCCAAAACAACTCTCTCCCCCTTTTGTTCTGGGCATAGAACATGAAGACTCTTCCTTCACTGTTCCGAGTGGCCATGAGAGTCTTGGCAGTGCCTGCCTCCAGTGCTCCAGTGGAGCGAGTTTTCAGCCATGGTGGCATCATACTACGCCCCCATCGTGCACAAATGACTGACAGACTCTTGGCTAATTTGGTCTTTTGCAAATGCAATGCAGCATAGGGCCCTGACATATAAAAAGTACAACTTTTTTGTTATGTTCACGTATATGTCATGATTTTTCAATGTTAACACTTTTGTACAAATAAGTACATTTGCACTTTATTTTTCAATGTGTTTGTTCTGTAAAGGAATGAGTTAATGTTTAAAATGACTGGTTAATAGTGCTATTATAAAGTGCAATGTCAGCACAATTTTCTTTCCTGCAATTTAAAATGCACTTGTTTTAATAAATAAATACAGCGTTTGAAAAGCATACACAATCTGTGTTAATATATTAGTCTGTGGTTAAAAGGACTTGAAAGGACTCGAAACTCAAAATGCAGGACTTAGGACTTGACTTGAGACTTTCCAGTCTTGACTTTGGACTTGACTCGGGGCTTGCCTGTCTTGACTCGGGACTTGACTCGGACTTGAGGGCAAAGACTTGAGACTTACTTGTGACTTGCAAAACAATGACTTGGTCCCACCTCTGCTAAAAATACACAAAGTGGAATAAAAGAGCCAATAGGTGAAATGTAACAAGGGCAAATATTGTGCTTGTCATAAAAAACAAAAGGGGTGTAAAACAGAAAATATTAATCAAATTACTTTTAAAAAAAATTGATAAAAATGTAAAATCGACGGATAAATCTGAAGTTAATCTCGAGATTTAAGTGTTGAAAGTAAAACAAAGGAATTATTGGTAACACTTCTATGAGTGGGGTCTTTTTGGATCCACAAGAATTTTAGTGTATTTTTTTTAACTGCTCAAAAAATAATGAATCAAATCAATGGCGTTATGAATTAATGACCTAGCTAAGGCTTTAATTATTTCACATCAAATAATCCACTTTGAAATATTTTGGGGGGAAAATATGGCATATTTTGTGTTTTTGCCATAAAAACAGTGTTTTGTTTTTTTTACAAAAGGGGCATGAAAGATAAAAAACAAAAAGTTTTTACTTTATATCGACGGATAGACCTGAAGTCAATCTATAGAGAATTAAGTGATAATGGTTTCCAAAAAAAAACATGACTTAGTTTTAACACGTAAAAGAGTGGGCTATTTTTGGATCCTCACAAATGTTAGTGGGATTTTTTTTTTCTCAACTGTTATTGCTCAGAAAATAATAAAGATTCAATCAATGTTGTTATAAATTATTCACCTATTCAAGGCTTTATTTACTTCACATCAAATATTCCACTTTCACACCATTTTTGAGGAAAATATTGCATATTTCATGTGTTTGTCATAAAAGAAACAGTTTTATTTGGAAAAAAAGGGCTTAAAACAAATGAAAAATAAAATGAATAAAAACATTAAAATTATAATAGACGGATAAATCTGAAGTTATTCTAAAGACTTATGTATTGAAAGTTAAAAACAAGTGAATGACTTATTTAACACTTTTATAAGTGGAGTCATTTTTGATCCCCAGAATTTCAGTGGGCTTTTTTTTTTTTTTTTTAAACTGTCATTAGTCAAAAATAACAATCACTCACAATTTATGTTGTGAACTATTGATCTATTTAGGACTACAATTGCATTACATCAAATATTCCACTCTGAAATATTTTTAAAGAAGTTTTCTTTGACAAAAAAAGGCATAAAACACATTTAAATAACATTAATAAAAATGTAGAATAGACGAATAAATCTGAAGTTCATCTCGAGATTTAAGAATTGAAAGTGAAAAAAACCGTCTCGTTAGTACAAGTGGGGTCCTTTTAGATCCTCAACACTTTTACTGGGATTTTTTGAAACTGTCATTGCTCCAAAAAAATAATGAATTCAAATCAATGTTATAAAATATTCACCTACTTAAGGCTCTAATTACTTCAAATCTAAATAATCCACTGAAGTACTTTTTAGGGAAATAATAACTTTTTGTGTTTTTGCCACTTTGACAAGAAGGGCATAAAACATCAACATTTGTTTGACTTTATACCGACAAATAGACATGAAGTTAAGTGCGAGACTTAAGTTTTGAAAAAAATGTATGACTTCATAGAGTTTTAGATCCCCAATCATTTTTTCAAACTACTCAAAAATAATGAATTAAAATCAATGTTATGAATTATTGACCTAAACCACTTAGAAATAATGTTAAGGAAATGTTGCAGACCAAAGAACATAAAGCAACTTTATATCCACAGACAGACCTGAAGTTAATCTGGAGACTTAAGTGAGATTTTGCTTGCTAAAAAAAAAAAAAAAAAAAAAAAAAAAAAAAAAAGATTAAAATCACTGTTAGGAATTATTGACCTATTTAAACCAGCGTTTCTCAAAGTGTGGGGCGCGCCCCACTGGTGGGGAATAGAGACATGACAGGTGGGGCGCGAGGAACGGGAGGAAATTTCACTTTAAAAAATTTTTTTTATTATTATATTCTTAGATAATTTTTTTCTACTATGCTTTCATTTTCTATACACACTGTAAATCACTTTGTGATTCTGTCTGTGAAATCCGCTATATAAATAAATGGAAATTACCGGTACTTATTTTTACTGTAGGCTTTATATTTCTCGGTAGGAGCGAAAGTTTGACAGACATAGCAACAGTAACTAATGGGGGCGGGGCTAAGCGGAACAAACTTTCGCGCGGATGGGTAGCAGGCTAATGTGTGGACCACAATTACACAAATATATACATTTGTGACTCGCACCTCAAAGGTCGTTGAGCCAGAGCTAGCGCCTGCAGAGAAACAAAAATGTGACGGGCACACACTGTGTCATTCACCGGGAAGCACTCGCGTCAAGGCAGCTCAGCCCCGAACTCAATGAGGTTTTAACATGTTGTGAGCGCGGTAAATTTGATCAAAACACGACCACTGAAAGTGCGACTGTTCTCTGCACTGTGTGAGGAAATGGGAGCTGATCATACAGCCGTGCTGTTTCACAGTGAAGCAAGGTGGCTCTCCTGGGGCAAAGTGCTGTCACTTGCCCTGTCTTGCCAAATGCATAGCTCCTCCTTTTTTTTTTTTGCAAAGATTGCAAAGTGGCACTTTTATTTTATTTATTATTGAACTTGATGCAAGTTATTTGATTTATTATTGAACTTGATGCAAGTTATAACACTTTTTTAAATTTATTATTGAACTTGATGCAAGTTATAACACTTTTTTTGATTTATTATTGAACTTGATGCAAGTTATAACACTTTTGTTTGATTTATTATTGAACTTGATGCAAGTTATAACACTTTTGTTTGATTTATTATTGAACTTGATGCAAGTTATAACACTTTTGTTTGATTTATTATTGAACTTGATGCAAGTTATAACACTTTTTTTGATTTATTATTGAACTTGATGCAAGTTTTTTGATTTATTATTGAACTTGATGCAAGTTATAACACTTTTTTTGATTTATTATTGAACGTGATGCAAGTTATAACACTTTTTTTGATTTATTATTGAACTTGATGCAAGTTATTTGATTTATTATTGAACTTGATGCAAGTTATTTGATTTATTATTGAACTTGATGCAAGTTATAACACTTTTTTTGATTTATTATTGAACGTGATGCAAGTTATAACACTTTTTTTGATTTATTATTGAACTTGATGCAAGTTATAACACTTTTTTTGATTTATTATTGAACTTGATGCAAGTTATAACACTTGTTTTGATTTATTATTGAACTTGATGCAAGTTATAACACTTTTGTTTTATTTATTATTGAACTTGATAGAAGTTATTTTATTTATTATTGAACTTGATGCAAGTTATACCACAACTGCACAGTTATTTTATTTATTATTGAACTTGATGTTATTTTATGTTATTGAGTTTGAATGTATACAACTTGATGTTCAATAAATTTGAAAATGTTAAAGCTTGGCATTAGCGCTCTGTTGGGGCGATGGGGGCAGGTGGGGCTTGAAAACTCCCCCTTGTCCAAAGTGGGGGATGACAAAAAAAGTTTGAGAACCACTGATTTAAACATCACATCAAATGTTCCACATTGAAATATTTTTGGGGGGAAAAAACAAAAAAGGTAACATAATAAAAAACACTTCCAGGACCAGGACCAAACTTGAGTGGAGCCCTAAGGGTTGAAAACTAAATCTTTGTATTGTATTGTTTTGGAAAATGACAAATATCAAAATGCTAAGATTTGTCAGTGCGTGGCCCTCAGTGGAAAAAGTCTTCTGCAGCTGACAGAAAACTTTCTGCACTTGCAAACACACTATGCTAATTTTATAATCAGCTAGGAAGGTGTGCTTAGCATATGAAATGAGCTGGGATTAGAGAGGTCACTGTGAAGCACTTTCATCCTGCCAAGCTCATTGAAAGGTTGACGTGGAGGAGGAATAAAAGACAGGGAATTAGTCCCATCATCATGTGCTGCATTCGCCATGTGAACATTTTACACAAGGAACTTTCTACAAGATCTTGCAAGACAAAGAAAGTGTGTGACATGACTTGATGGTGCCAGGAACACACACTTGCTACGGTGTGTGTTCCTGGCACTGAAAGCAGCTTTTAAAGATAGATAGTACTTATTGATTCCTTCAGGAAAATTAAAAAAACACATGGCATCAACATATCCACTACACAAAAATAGCCAACACATTCAATACAAAGTGGGCAGAATTTAAATTGAAACAATCCTCCAATCTTCACTTATATATGATTATAAATATATATTTCACCGTAAATACCACTCAATAATATATATACATGGATTTAACCTCAATTAGATATGATTATAAATATGTATTTCACCGTGGATATCACTCAATAATATATATACATGGATTTAACCTCAATTAGATATAATTATAAATATGTATTTCAACGTGGATATCACTCAATAATATATATACATGGATTTAACCTCAATTAGATATAATTATAAATATGTTTTTTGTTTTTTTTTCCCCAAGATGGCGGCGCGCGCAGACGCAGCGGCTTACGGCTCTCCATTTCAGTGCTCTTTCTTCCTTCTTTTCTTCATGTTTTTTTTCCTTTTGTGCACCACCTGTACTGCAAACACCCGGTACACCCGCCAGTCACTCTTGGATATCGGTAACTCGCACCAGATATCTGTTTCGAGCGACTTTCACCACGAGCACAACATCCCAGATGACATAGCGAGAGCACAGGGCTCTCCGTAGTTTGTTGTCGGGTCTGGGAGACGGCGCAGACGGAGGAGGGAGAGGAAGCAGAAGCGTGGCCGCAGGTCCGGCGTCTTGCTCAGGCTTAGGAAACAACCCCACAAGCCACCTCTACCGAGCCTGTTCCTCTCTAATGCCAGATCCCTTGTACAGAAGATGGACGACCTGGAGTTACAACTTGCTGGAAACCGCTATGTTCGGGACTGTTGTGCTATGATTATCACCGAAACCTGGCTTCACCCGGAAATACCCGATGCTAGCATGCAGCTAGCCGGACGCACTCTGCTCCGCCGGGACAGAACTAAGGACACCGGTAAGAGCAGAGGAGGGGGGCTCTGTATCTATGTGCATGAGAACTGGTGCAACAACGGGACAATCACTGAACAGCACTGTTGCCCGGACGTGGAGTACATGTCTGTTAGATGTCGGCCTTTTTTTCTCCCGAGAGAGCTGTCTGTTGTTATCATCACGGCTGTGTATATTCCACCGGACGCCAAAGTAAACACAGCGCTCTCTCTTCTGCTGAACACCGTCAACGAACAGCAGCGGGCCCACCCCGACGGTGTTCATATCATAGCAGGGGATTTTAATAAGGCCAATCTGAAGACTGTACTCCCTTGGTTGGAGCTCCTTTTGCCTCAATTACTGCGTTAATGCGGCGTGGCATGGAGTCGATGAGTTTCTGGCACTGCTCAGGTGTTATGAGAGCCCAGGTTGCTCTGATAGTGGCCTTCAACTCTTCTGCGTTTTTGGGTCTGGCATTCTGCATCTTCCTTTTCACAATACCCCACAGATTTTCTATGGGGCTAAGGTCAGGGGAGTTGGCGGGCCAATTTAGAACAGAAATACCATGGTCCGTAAACCAGGCACGGGTAGATTTTGCGCTGTGTGCAGGCGCCAAGTCCTGTTGGAACTTGAAATCTCCATCTCCATAGAGCAGGTCAGCAGCAGGAAGCATGAAGTGCTCTAAAACTTGCTGGTAGACGGCTGCGTTGACCCTGGATCTCAGGAAACAGAGTGGACCGACACCAGCAGATGACATGGCACCCCAAACCATCACCCAACCATGCAAATTTTGCATTTCCTTTGGAAATCGAGGTCCCAGAGTCTGGAGGAAGACAGGAGAGGCACAGGATCCACGTTGCCTGAAGTCTAGTGTAAAGTTTCCACCATCAGTGATGGTTTGGGGTGCCATGTCATCTGCTGGTGTCGGTCCACTCTGTTTCCTGAGATCCAGGGTCAACGCAGCCGTCTACCAGCAAGTTTTAGAGCACTTCATGCTTCCTGCTGCTGACCTGCTCTATGGAGATGGAGATTTCAAGTTCCAACAGGACTTGGCGCCTGCACACAGCGCAAAATCTACCCGTGCCTGGTTTACGGACCATGGTATTTCTGTTCTAAATTGGCCCGCCAACTCCCCTGACCTTAGCCCCATAGAAAATCTGTGGGGTATTGTGAAAAGGAAGATGCAGAATGCCAGACCCAAAAACGCAGAAGAGTTGAAGGCCACTATCAGAGCAACCTGGGCTCTCATAACACCTGAGCAGTGCCAGAAACTCATCGACTCCATGCCACGCCGCATTAACGCAGTAATTGAGGCAAAAGGAGCTCCAACCAAGTATTGAGTATTGTACATGCTCATATTTTTCATTTTCATACTTTTCAGTTGGCCAACATTTCTAAAAATCCCTTTTTTGTATTAGCCTTAAGTAATATTCTAATTTTGTGACACACGGAATTTTGGATTTTCATTTGTTGCCACTTCAAATCATCAAAATTAAATGAAATAAACATTTGAATGCATCAGTCTGTGTGCAATGAATAAATATAATGTACAAGTTACACCTTTTGAATGCAATTACTGAAATAAATCAAGTTTTTCAAAATATTCTAATTTACTGGCTTTTACCTGTATGTACATGGATTTAGAAATAGCAGCAGAACACCTGTTCCTAGGATATATTGATGTGGATAAAGGAATGTAACATTTATATAATATGTGCCAATCCTCTCACTGTTTTAGGGAAGTGTGATGCATGGTATGGGTTCAAGCCAGTGTGCGTGCGTGCGTGCGTGCGCAACGACAACGGGTGCATTGACATGTTGATTAAGGGTGCTGCAAATAAATCTGATTAATTTAATTGGCACCTCAGGCGGAGACAAAATGAGATGTTTGCTTTGAGGATAAAGGAAGAGAATCCTCTTGGTAAGAAGGCCAAGGTATGAAATGTAAAAATGGTTTCTTTGTCTGACTGTGCTGGTGTGAAGCTGGCAGCTGAAATATCCCTGCATGCCTGCCTCATCATATGGTTGCCATGGCAGCCAGATAACGTCCTCTACCATGCATCCTACTGGGAGATGGTAGGGAGCTGTGGTGCCTCAATATCCTACTTGCAATATTCTGCACATGCGACGCCATGGTAGAAGGAATGGGAGGACAAAATACAAATGTAGAAAGTGCTATTCCCAGCCCCCCATCGTATTCCTTTGTCTACTTCCTGCCTCGGCTCTCGCTTCTTTTTTGCAACTCAATTAGTTCTACATTTAACCAGAGGGTCAACCAATTAGTTCTACATTAACCAACACGCTCTGACATGCTAACTTTGTGCTTCTCATCTGGAATTGATGGCTAAAAATTGCACATTTATATACAAACCCCGTTTCCATATGAGTTGGGAAATTGTGTTAGATGTAAATATAAACGGAATACAATGATTTGCAAATCATTTTCAAGCCATATTCAGTTGAATATGCTACAAAGACAACATATTTGATGTTCAAACTCATCAAAAATTTTATTTTTTTTGCAAATAATCATTAACTTTAGAATTTGATGCCAGCAACACGTGACAAAGAAGTTGGGAAAGGTGGCAATAAATACTGATAAAGTTGAGGAATGCTCATCAAACACTTATTTGGAACATCCCACAGGTGTGCAGGCTAATTGGGAACAGGTGGGTGCCATGATTGGGTATAAAAGTAGATTCCATGAAATGCGCAGTCATTCACAAACAAGGATGGGGCGAGGGTCACCACTTTGTCAACAAATGCGTGAGCAAATTGTTGAACAGTTTAAGAAAAACCTTTCTCAACCAGCTATTGCAAGGAATTTAGGGATTTCACCATCTACGCTCCGTAATATCATCAAAGGGTTCAGAGAATCTGGAGAAATCACTGCACGTAAGCAGCTAAGCCCGTGACCTTCCATCCCTCAGGCTGTACTGCATCAACAAGCGACATCAGTGTGTAAAGGATATCACCACATGGGCTCAGGAACACTTCAGAAACCCGCTGTCAGTAACTACAGTTGGTTGCTACATCTGTAAGTGCAAGTTAAAACTCTCTTATGCAAGGCAAAAACTGTTTATCAACAACACCCAGAAACGCCGTCGGCTTCACTGGGCCCGAGCTCATCTAAGATGGACTGATACAAAGTGGAAAAGTGTTCTGTGGTCTGACGAGTCCACATTTCAAATTGTTTTTGGAAATTGTGGACGTTGTGTCCTTCGGACCAAAGATGAAAAGAAGCATCCGGATTGTTATAGACGCAAAGTGTAAAAGGCAGCATGTGTGATGGTATGGGGGTGTATTAGTGCCCAAGACATGGGTAACTTACACATCTGTGAAGGCGCCATTGATGCTGAAAGGTACATACAGGTTTTGGAGCAACATATGTTGCCATCCAAGCAACGTTACTATGGACGCCCCTGCTTATTTCAGCAAGACAATGCCAAGCCACGTGTTACATCAACGTGGCTTCATAGTAAAAGAGTGCGGGTACTAGACTGGCCTGCCTGTAGTCCAGACCTGTCTCCCATTGAAAATGTGTGGCGCATTATGAAGCCTAAAATACCACAAAGGAGACCCCCGGACTGTTGAACAACTTAAGCTGTACATCAAGCAAGAATGGGAAAGAATTCCACCTGAGAAGCTTCAAAAATGTGTCTCCTCAGTTCCCAAACGTTTACTGAGTGTTGTTAAAAGGAAAGGTGATGTAACACAGTGGTGAACATTCCCTTTCCCAACTTCTTTGTCACGTGTTGCAGCCATGAAATTCTAAGTTAATTATTATTTACAAAAAATAAATAAAGTTAATGAGTTTGAACATCAAATATGTTGTCTTTGTAGCATATTCAACTGAATATGGCTTGAAAAGGATTTGCAAATCATTGTATTCCGTTTATATTTACATCTAACACAATTTCCCAACTCATATGGAAACGAGGTTTGTATTTACTGGGTACAATTTGTACTGATATTTTCTGAGTAATTTCCTGACGGAATATTTCAAGTGTTTTCTTCATTAAATGATGTTGCATGACCTCATTTTAATCCCGTTTGAAAGTCTCCACGATGTATCAGAATCACAAGTATTTTATTCATCCCTGAGGGTATATTTAATACCCCTTAAAAGATATTGGGGACTTTTTCCTCCCTTCATGAACAATTTGGATGTATTTTTGGCCATAACTTTAGTTATGTTACTCTGAATAAAAGTTATTTTTCCTTTCAATTGTAGTATTTACATGAAAAATGATTTCATATTTCAACAATACATTGGGAAATCATTTTAACTTAGTTACTTCCCACCAGAACGAAAAAAATCCTCAGCGTTAAAAAGCGCATAACATTTTTTTTTTGCTTTATATTTTTTCAACTTTTTTTGCTCCAAGTACCGTATTTTCCGCACCATAAGGCGCCCTGGGTTATAAGCCGCGCCTTCAATGAACGGCATATTTCAAAACTTTGTCCACCTATAAGCCGCCCCGTGTTATAAGCCGCATCTAACTGCGCTAAAGGAATGTCAAAAAAACAGTCAGATAGGTCAGTCAAACTTTAATAATATATTAAAAACCAGCGTGATGTGGGCGCGCATGGAGTCGTATATCAACATGGACGGAGCTGCGTGAAAAAAGCCACCCGGCCTCTTCGCGTAAACTTACCTTAACCACTCGCTCATCTTTTCTTCATCCATCCATCCCTTCGAGTTAGCTTTTATGATGACGCCGGCTGGAAAGGTCTCTTTTGGCAAGGTCTTCCTTTTGAATATCACCATGGGTGGAAGTTTCTGGCCATTAGCATGGCAAGCTAGAACCACAGTGAAGGATGACTTCTCATTCCCTGTGGTGCGAATATTCACCGTACGTGCTCCCGTTGTATCCACAGTGCGGTTCACAGGAATATCAAAAGTCAGTGGAACCTCGTCCATGTTGATAATGTTGTCTGGCCGGATCTTTTTTTCAGCTATCTTGTTTTTACAATATGCACGGAAAGTAGCCAGCTTTTCTTGAAAGTCTTTAGGCAGTTGCTGTGAAATAGTAGTCCGTGTGCGGATGGAGAGATTGCGTCTTTTCATGAACCGGAAACCTGTCGCTTAGTAGGAGCCATTTTGTGGTCTTTACAGATGTAAACACACAAAGGAAATTAAACGTACGGTAATATCCGCGCGCTTCTTCTTCTTCTACGCGGGCGGGTGGTTGCTTACAGTAGAAGAAGAAGCGCTTCCTGTTCTATGGGGGCGGGTGCTTACCTTGGCGGTTGCTTGCGTAGAAGAGGAAGCACTTCCTCTTCTACGGGGAAAAAATATGGCGGCTGTTTACCGTAGTTGCGAGACCGAAACTTTATGAAAATGAATCTTAATATTAATCCATATATAAAGCGCACCGGGTTATAAGGCGCACTGTCAGCTTTTGAGAAAATTTGTGGTTTTTAGGTGCGCCTTATAGTGCGGAAAATACGGTATTCTGTAGACATACCCTCATCCGCGCTCTTTTCCTGAAAGCTGATCTGTCCAGTTTTGGAGTTGATGTCAGCAGGCCAGGGAAGCTAGGGTCGATAGGGGGTTTAGCTCGCTCGTCTGCGGGAACAAACTGCCGCCATTGCTTGCCGTGCTAGCGAGGTCCTTTGTCCCTGAATTGCTCACACACTCCGGCAGATTCAATGGGGGCCTGGCGGCAGATTTCTTTGACTTTATGGTTGGAAATGCATCTGCTTTGAGTGTCGCAGGATATCCACACATTCTTGCCATCTCTGTCGTAGCATAGCTTTCGTGGGTAAAGTGTGCGGAACAAACGACTGACCATTTCGTCAGCTTTCTTTTTTTCAGCTATCTTGTTTTTACAATATGCACGGAAAGTAGCCAGCTTTTCTTGAAAGTCTTTAGGCAGTTGCTGTGAAATAGTAGTCCGTGTGCGGATGGAGAGATTGCGTCTTTTCATGAACCGGAAACCTGTCGCTTAGTAGGAGCCATTTTGTGGTCTTTACAGATGTAAACACACAAAGGAAATGAAACGTAATATCCGCGCGCTTCTTCTTCTTCTACGCGGGCGGGTGGTTGCTTACAGTAGAAGAAGAAGCGCTTCCTGTTCTATGGGGGCGGGTGCTTACCTTGGCGGTTGCTTGCGTAGAAGAAGAAGCACTTCCTCTTCTACGGGGAAAAAAGATGGCGGCTGTTTACCGTAGTTGCGAGACCGAAACTTTATGAAAATGAATCTTAATATTAATCCATATATAAAGCGCACCGGGTTATAAGCCGCACTGTCAGCTTTTGAGTAAATTTGTGGTTTTTAGGTGCGGCTAATAGTGCGGAAAATACGGTAGAATAATTTTTTTCCCAAGAGGGCATTTTTAATGTCCAATTTAATTATGTTTATTTCAAACGAAAAACTGGGAAATAATTTGATCCCAGTTATGGTCATCCCCACCAGGACAAAAAAGTCCTCAGGGGTTATGAGTGCATAACATTTTTTATTTTAGCTTCAATATTTTTTTTTTACTTTTTTGCTCCGAATGGAATAGATTTTCTTTCCCCAAAGTTTTTGTTCAGGTTCAATTTTAATATTTCAACAATACACTGGGAAACTTTGGCCCATTAATTCCCAACAGGGCGTAAAAGGGTTAATTAAAAGTGTATTCAAAAAAATGTATTCATATTTTTCTACTTTTATTGCTCCAACTGGAATGATTTTTTCACAAGAGGGTTTTTTTCCAATGGAATTTAAATACTCCTCTCTGAGCTGCCACCTTAACGTGGTAGAGGAGTTTGCGTGTCCCAATGATCCTAGGAGCTATGTTGTCCGGGGGCTTTATGCCCCCTGGTAGGGTCTCCCAAGACAAACTGGTCCTAGGTGAGGGATCAGACAAAGAGCAGCTCGAAGACCTCCATGAAAAATAAAAACCAAGGACCCAGATTTCCCTCGCCCGGACGCGGGTCACCGGGGCCCCCCTCTGGAGCCAGGCCCGGAGGTGGGGCACGATGGCGAGCGCCTGGTGGCCGGGCCTGTCCCCATGGGGCCCGGCCGGGCACAGCCCGAAGAGGCAACGTGGGTCCCCCCTCCAATGGGCTCACCACCCATAGCAGGGTTCATAGAGGCCGGGTGCAGTGTGAGCTGGGCGGCAGCCGAAGGCAGGGCACTTGGCGGTCCGAACCTTGGCTAAAGAAGCTAGCTCTTGGGACGTGGAACGTCACCTCGCTGGGGGGGAAGTAGCCTGAGCTAGTGCGCGAGGTGGAGAAGTTCCGGCTAGATATAGTCGGACTCACTTCGACGCACAGCAAGGGCTCTGGAACCAGTTCTCTCGAGAGGGGCTGGACTCTCTTCCACTCTGGCGTTGCCAGCAGTGAGAGGCGATGGGCTGGGGTGGCAATTCTTGTTGCCCCCCGGCTCAGAGCCTGCACGTTGGAGTTCAACCCGGTGGACGAGAGGGTAGCTTCCCTTCGCCTTCGGGTGGGGGGACGAGTCCTGACTGTGGTTTGCGCTTACGCGCCGAACCGCAGCTCAGAGTACCCACCCTTTTTGGATTCACTCGAGGGAGTACTTGAGAGTGCTCCCCCGGGTGATTCCCTCGTTCTACTGGGGGACTTCAAAGCTCATGTTGGCAGCGACAGTGAAACCTGGAGAGGTGTGATTTGGAAGAATGGCCGCCCGGATCTGAACCCGAGCGGTGTTTTTTTTATTGGACTTTTGTGCCCGTCACAGATTGTCCATAACGAACACCATGTTCAAACATAAGGGTGTCCATATGTGCACTTGACACCAGGACACCCTAGGCCGCAGTTCCATGATCGACTTTGTAGTTGTGTCATCGGATTTGCGGCCTCATGTTTTGGACACTCCGGTGAAGAGAGGGGCGGAGCTTTCTACCATCACCACCTAGTGGTGAGTTGGCTGCGATGGTGGGGGAGGATGCCAAACAGACCTGGCAGGCCCAAACGCATTGTGAGGGTTTGCTGGGAACGTCTGGCAGAGTCTCCTATCAGAGAGAGTTTCAATTCCCACCTCCGGAAGAACTTTGAACATGTCAAGAGGGAGGTGCTGGACATTGAGTCCGAGTGGACCATGTTCCGCACCTCTATTGTCGAGGCGGCTGAGTGGAGCTGTGGCCGCAAGGTAGTTGGTGCCTGTCGTGGCGGTAATCGTAGAACCCGTTGGTGGACACCGGCTGAAGAAGGAGTCCTATCGGGTTCTTTTGGCTCATAGGACTCCTGAGGCAGCGGACAGGTACCGACAGGCCAAGTGGTGTGCGGCTTCAGCAGTCGCGGAGGCAAAAACTCGGACATGGGAGGAGTTCGGGGAAGCCATGGAAAACGACTTCCGGACAGCTTCGAAGCTATTCTGGACCACCATCCGCCGCCTCAGGAAGGGGAAGCAGTGCACTATCAACACCGTGTATGTTGAGGATGGTGTTCTGCTGACCTCGACTGCGGATGTTGTGGATCGGTGGAGTGAATACTTCGAAGACCTCCTCAATCCCACCAACACGTCTTCCTATGAGATAGCAGTGCCTGGGGAATCTGTGGTCGGCTCTCCTATTTCTGGGGCTGAGGTTGCTGAGGCAGTTAAAAAGCTCCTCAGTGGCAAGGCCCCGAGGGTAGATGAGATCCGCCCGGAGTTCCTTAAGGCTCTGGATGCTGTGGGGCTGTCTTGGTTGACAAGACTCTGCAGCAACACGTGGACATCGGGGGCGGTACCTCTGGATTGGCAGACCGGGGTGGTGGTTCCTCTTTTTAATAAGGGGAACCGGAGGGTGTGTTCTAACTATCGTGGGATCACACTCCTCAGCCTTCCCGGTAAGGTCTATTCAGGTGTACTGGAGAGGAGGCTACGCCGGATAGTCGAACCTCGGATTCAGGAGGAACAGTGTGGTTTTCGTCCTGGTCGTGGAACTGTGGACTAGCTCTATAGTCTCGGAAGGGTCCTTGAGGGTGCATGGGAGTTTGCCCAACCAGTCTACATGTGCTTTGTGGACTTGGAGAAGGCATTCGACAGTGTCCCTCAAGAAGTCCTGTGGAGAGTGCTCAGAGAGTATGGGGTAACGGACTGTCTGATTGTGGCGGTCCGCTCCCTGTATGATCAGTGTCAGAGCTTGGTCCGCATTGCCGGCAGTAAGTCTCAGTGGCCTAGTGGTTAGAGTGTCCGCCCTGAGATCGGTAGGTTGTGAGTTCAAATCCCGGCCGAGTCATACCAAAGACTATAAAAATGGGACCCATTACCTCCCTGCTTGGCACTCAGCATCAAGGGTTGGAATTGGGGGTTAAATCACCAAAAATGATTCCCGGGCGCGGCCACCGCTGCTGCCCACTGCTCCCCTCACCTCCCAGGGGGTGATCAAGGGTGATGGGTCAAATGCAGAGAATAATCTCGCCACACCTAGTGTGTGTGTGTGACAATCATTGGTACTTTAACATGTTTCCAGTGAGGGTTGGACTCCGCCAAGGCTGCCCTTTGTCACCCATTCTGTTCATAACTTTTATGGACAGAATTTCTAGGCGCAGTCAAGGCGTTGAGGGGATCCGGTTTGGTGGCTGCAGGATTAGGTCTCTGCTTTTTGCAGATGATGTGGTCCTGATGGCTTCATCTGGCCAGGATCGGTCCGCAGCTGAGTGTGAAGTGACCGGGATGAGAATCAGCACCTCTAAGTCCGAGTCCATGGTTCTCGTCCGGAAAAGGGTGGAGTGCCATCTCCTGGTTGGGGAGGAGATCTTGCCCCAAGTGGAGGAGTTCAAGTACCTCGGAGTCTTGTTCACTAGTGAGGGAAGAGTGGATCGTGAGATCGACAGGCGGATCGGTGCGGCGTCTTCAGTAATGCGGACGCTGTATCGATCCGGTGTGGTGAAGAAGGAGTTGAGCCGGAAGGCAAAGCTCTCAATTTACCGGTCGATCTACGTTCCCATCCTCACCTATGGTCATGAGCTTTGGGTTATGACCGAAAGGACAAGATCACGGGTACAAGCGGCCGAAATGAGTTTCCTCCGCCGGGTGGCGGGGCTCTCCCTTAGAGATAGGGTGAGTAGCATTCCTCAGGGGTTTGAATCATTTTCCCCCAAATAGTTTTTTTTCCATGTCAAAGTTTTTGTTTACAATTCTTCCAAATATCAGCAATACACAGAGGAGTTAACTAAGCAAATATCAGCAATACACGGAGGAGTTAACTAAGCAAATATCAGCAATACACGGAGGAGTTAACTAAGCAAATATCAGCAATACACGGAGGAGTTAACTAAGCAAATATCAGCAATACACGGAGGAGTTAACTAAGCAAATATCAGCAATACACGGAGGAGTTAACTAAGCAAATATCAGCAATAAACGGAGGAGTCAACTAAGCAAATATCAGCAATACACGGAGGAGTTGACTAAGCAAATATCAGCAATACGCGTAGGAGTTAACTAAGCAAATATCAGCAATGCACGGAGGAGTTAACTAAGCAAATATCAGCAATACACGGAGGAGTTAACTAAGCAAATATCAGCAACACACGGAGGAGTTAACTAAGCAAATATCAGCAATACGCGTAGGAGTTAACTAAGCAAATATCAGCAATACACGGAGGAGTTAACTAAGCAAATATCAGCAATACACGGAGGAGTTAACTAAGCAAATATCAGCAATACACAGAGGAGTTAACTAAGCAAATATCAGCAATACGCATAGGAGTTAACTAAGCAAATATCAGCAATACACGGAGGAGTTAACTAAGCAAATATCAGCAAAACACGGAGGAGTAAGTGCCACCAGGACAAAACAGTTCTCAAGTCGTTCAGAGCAAAAAAAATAAAACATTTTGGAATCATTTTTTGTTTTTAACCTTTTTTGCTACGATTTGTATGATTTTTTTCCCCAAAAATGTAATATTTTTGCTCAAATCTTTTTATTTATCATACATGTAGGCCATTTAAACATTGTCTCTGGCTCAGATGGTAGAACATTCATACCAGAAACCTGAGGGTTCTTGGTACGAATCCAGCTTCTGCCATGCTTCTGTCGTGTTTTCGAGCAAGGCACTTCACCCAACTTGCTCCCACCGGTGTGTGTGTGTGTGTGTGTGTGTGTGTGTGTGTGTGTGTGTGTGTGTGTGTGTGTGTGTGTGTGTGTGCGTGTGTGTGTGTGTGTGCGCGCGGCAGGACTCCCTTGCTGAACATCAATCTTAATTGGACCTTCAGAGGGTAAATAAAAAGTAACCAAATATAGATCATTCTAATAGGTGAGTGCTGTTTAAATGAGGTATGAGGCACATACAGGTAAAAGCCAGTAAATTAGAATATTTTGAAAAACTTGATTTATTTCAGTAATTGCATTCAAAAGGTGTAACTTGTACATTATATTTATTCATTGCACACAGACTGATGCATTCAAATGTTTATTTCATTTAATTTTGATGATTTGAAGTGGCAACAAATGAAAATCCAAAATTCCGTGTGTCACAAAATTAGAATATTGTGTAAGGGTTAAATTTTGAAGACACCTGGTGCCACAAACTAATCAGCTGATTAACTCAAAACACCTGCAAAGGGCTTTAAATGGTCTCTCAGTCCAGTTCTGAAGCCTACACAAACATGAGGAAGACTTCAGATTTGACAGCTGTCCAAAAGGCAACCATCGACACATTGCACAAGGAGGGAAAGACACAAAAGGTTATTGCTGAAGAGGCTGGCTGTTCTCAGAGCTCTGTGTCCAAACACATTAATGGAGAGGCAAAGGGAAGGAAAAACTGTGGTCAGAAAAAGTGTACAAGCGACAGGGATCACCGCGCCCTGGTCAAGATTGTGAAAAAAACCCATTCAAAAATGTGGGGGAGATTCAGAAGGAGTGGACAGCTGCTGGAGTCAGTGCTTCAAGATCCACCACCAAGAGACGCTTGAAAGACATGGGTTTCAACTGCTGCATACCTCGTGTCAAGCCACTGTTGACCAAGAAACAGCGCGAAAAGCGTCTCACCTGGGCAAAGGAAAAAAAGAGCTGGACTGCTGCTGAGTGGTCCAAAGTCATGTTTTCTGACGAAAGCAAATTTTGCATTTCCTTTGGAAATCGAGGTCCCAGAGTCTGGAGGAAGACAGGAGAGGCACAGGATCCTCGTTGCCTGAAGTCTAGTGTAAAGTTTCCACCATCAGTGATGGTTTGGGGTGCCATGTCATCTGCTGGTGTCGGTCCACTCTGTTTCCTGAGATCCAGGGTCAACGCAGCCGTCTACCAGCAAGTTTTAGAGCACTTCATGCTTCCTGCTGCTGACCTGCTCTATGGAGATGGAGATTTCAAGTTCCAACAGGACTTGGCGCCTGCACACAGCGCAAAATCTACCCGTGCCTGGTTTACGGACCATGGTATTTCTGTTCTAAATTGGCCCGCCAACTCCCCTGACCTTAGCCCCATAGAAAATCTGTGGGGTATTGTGAAAAGGAAGATGCAGAATGCCAGACCCAAAAACGCAGAAGAGTTGAAGGCCACTATCAGAGCAACCTGGGCTCTCATAACACCTGAGCAGTGCCAGAAACTCATCGACTCCATGCCACGCCGCATTAACGCAGTAATTGAGGCAAAAGGAGCTCCAACCAAGTATTGAGTATTGTACATGCTCATATTTTTCATTTTCATACTTTTCAGTTGGCCAACATTTCTAAAAATCCCTTTTTTGTATTAGCCTTAAGTAATATTCTAATTTTGTGACACACGGAATTTTGGATTTTCATTTGTTGCCACTTCAAATCATCAAAATTAAATGAAATAAGCATTTGAATGCATCAGTCTGTGTGCAATGAATAAATATAATGTACAAGTTACACCTTTTGAATGCAATTACTGAAATAAATCAAGTTTTTCAAAATATTCTAATTTACTGGCTTTTACCTGTATTTACTAAAATGCTTGATTATCATCTTTAAAAATGCTGCATCATCTTCCAGAAACGGATTTGAACTTGATTTCAGTCATTTGTACACGCTTTCAAAAACCAATTGCAGAAGTAGTAGTGCTTCTTTGCTGGAAATGTTGAGTTTGCCTCCTTTTAAACCTAATCTAAATAATCCATACACGCTTTAAAAGTGAATTGTTGCTGGGGTCAGTCAGGGGTAGGGACACACAGTATCAGCTCGTCATGCAATTCTAACAATAAAAACAGTTTTAAAAGCCCCAAAAACAAGATATACATACATGTATGCATATATCAACACACACACACACATACACGTGTATAATATATATATATAGAATAATAATTTGTTCGATTGTTGGCTTATTTTGTCCTAAATGGAGTACCGTATTTTTCGGACTATAAGTCGCAGTTTTTTTCATAGTTTGGCCGTGGGTGCGACTTATACCCAGGACCAGAGGTGGGTAGTAACGCACTACATTTACTCCGTTACATCTACTTGAGTAACTTTTGGGATAAATTGTACTTCTAAGAGTAGTTTTAATGCAACTTACTTTTACTTTTACTTGAGTATATTTATAGAGAAGAAACGCTACTTTTACTCCGCTACTTTTATCTACATTCAGCTCGCTACTCGCTACTCATTTTTATCGATCTGTTAATGCACGCTTTGTTTGTTTTGGTCTGTCAGACAGACCTTCAAAGTGCCTGCCTTACTGGTGACGTTTGACTCCGTTCCACCAATCAGATGCAGTCACTGGTGACGTTGGACCAATCAAACAGGGCCAGGCGGTCACATGACCTGACTTAAACAAGTTGAAAAACTTATTGGGGTGTTACCATTTAGTGGTCAATTGTACGGAATATGTACTGTACTGTGCAATCTACTAATAAAAGCTTCAATCAATCAATCAAAAGTGTGAAGGAAAAAAGACACTTTTTTATTTCAACCGTACATCCCGTCAAAAGCCTAAAGACTGACTGCACAGTTCCTGTCTTCACAATAAAAGTGCCGCTCCATCGCGCCTGCGCTTTCAAAACAAGAGTCTCCGAAAGCCAGCGCAAACAAGCTAGCAAGCTACGGAGTTTGCCGCCAATGTATTTCTTGTAAAGTGTATAAAAACGAATATGGAAGCTGGACAAATAAGATGCCAAAAACCAACCACTTTCATGTGGTATTAGACAGAAAGGAGGAACTTATCTTCTCCTCCATTTGAAAACGTGGACGTTATCATCACTACTGTCTGATTACAATCAATGCAAGTCATCAGAATCAGGTAATACACCAACTTATATTCTTGTCTTCATGAAAGAAAGGAATCTATATGTGTTAAACATGCATGTATATTCATTAAAATACCTTTAACATGTAAACAAAAACGGCAAACTAAATAAATATAAATGATATACTGTATACATCAATTTATGTGTATATAAATATATATATATATATATATATATATATATATATATATATATACATATATATATATTATATATATATATATATAAGAAATACTTGACGAAATACTAAATCAAGTATTTCATATATATATATATATATGTAAATAAATAAATATATACATATATATTAAGGCTGCAGCTAACGATTATTTTTCTATCGATTAATCTATAGATTATTTTTTCGGTTAATCTATAGATTATTTTTTTCGATTAATCTATAGATTATTTTTCCTTTTACCGATTATTTTTTTTATTTAAAATGAAGATGAAAAAATAAATGTTGGCCAGTTTTTTCAAAAGGCATGACTTTTATATACAAAAAAAAAAGTATGGCCACTCAGTCAACATTGACAACAACATGACAAAATATTCTGTAACAATGTAAACATTTAAAACTTTTAACATTTAACAAAATTAAAAGTAGCTTATTTGCTTTTTAATGTGCAAATATAAAAGTAAACATCCAGTGCAAATCTTAATATTCTGCAATAGTATAAGCATTTCTAAAGTAAAAGTATTGCTTATTTTGCTTTAAAATGTGCAAAAATAAAGATAAACATCCAATACAAAAAAGTGCAAAACGAAATATTCTGTAACAGTGTAAACATTTCAACAAAAGTAAAAGTATTGCTTATTTTGCTTAATAACACAACAATGATAGTATGATTAAAGTGAAAGTTAATTGTTGGTTTGTACATAGTATATGTAACTGTTAATGTTGTAAAAGGTATTTGCACAACTAATTAACGTTAGCGTTAAAGAGGAGCGCGTCTTTGTAAACACTGAACAGGCATGCCAAACGCGCCTCTCAGAGCAAAACAGTGTTTTAGTTTATGAATTTACAACGCAGATACAAATGACACATTCATGATTTTGTGTAATGATGACAATGTATACTCACGCGGACGATTGACTAGTTGATGGTGATGGCAAGAACGCTGTCGGGTGTTTTCTTTTCAAATGTTCCTTCATAGCCGTTGTGCTGCTATGATAGGCCATTTCCGCTCGACACAGTGTGCATACAACAACTGTCAAGTGTTTTGCTTTTTTCGCTGTGCTTATCCCACACTTGAAGGGATGTACCAATGCTGAATGTGGCTTCTGGATTTCACTCAAAAGACCAGACCGTAGTTACTTTTTCCTTTTATTTTCCTTTAGTTTGCAACAGTTTTTCCAACCAAGAAACAGCTTCTTTTTTCTTCTTTAGTCTTTTTAGCAGTCTTTAGCAGTGTTAATAGACTTTAGTTTCTTTATATGTCATTAGCTGTCTTTAGTAGCCTTTAGTAGCCTTTAGCTTCTTTAGTAGGTGAAAAACCTTTAAGGACAAAACACCACAAGATTAACATGGTGTAAAAAATCAATCAATTATCAATCCCATAATTTACAACTATTAATTAGCTATCAAACTCTTAACCATTAAACAAGTGCAAGAAAATGGACACATCTTTTCCCTTTAAGTTAAAACAGATTTTAAATAAATTGTCTCAACATAAATGCACCAAGATACATATAAAATACATTTAACACCAGAAACACAATAGATAAATGCAACAGAAAACCCAATATGTAAATACATAAATACCTAACCAATTAACCACCTATTTAGATACATATTTAAAATCCATATTCAATATAAATATATTATTAATTTAGCAGTGAAACACTCAATCTTAAAAGCTGTCTACTGGTAGAAAAATGCCCCTTTTTCTATGCCCTCACCAGCAGCCAATGATCCAACACAGTTAAATCCAACACTTTAAGTTGAGCAACTTCACCCTCCTGATGAAGCAAACTGCTCCAACATTTATCAAACTAAGCAAAGAATATCAACACTAAACAACAGTTACATAACACACTGTGTGTATTTAGCCTCCAGACTAAGCACGCTACATGCACACAACCCCCCCCCCCCCCCCATCTCACCAGTGCAACAGGTGCGCCACACCCACGAAGAGAAATATTAAATCTTACATACTTTTGGCACAACTCTGGGTTATCTGTAATGAACTAAACCTTTTTCCACTCTGCGCTGGCGTCTTTTGTACTCCTTGATTTGACACAGCGGTCTAATTACCGGGCTCGCGCACCAGCAGATGAGACAAGAGCGCGCCGCGTTATACCTGCGCGCGAACGTAAACTGATCGGCTCTGATTTTATAAGCCGACTGGCCGAAATAATGCCGAATTATATACATTTGTTTATTGAAATACTCCCACACTTTTGACGTGCTTTTTTTCCCTCGCTCGCACCGCTCGCATCATCTGCTTTGCGCTCCGCCATGACGGCAGTGTGACGTAAATATGCGACGCGTCGAAGCATAAAAACGACGTCGACGTATTTACGTAACCGATGACGTCGACTATGTCGACGCGTCGTTTCAGCCTTAATATATATATATATATATACATATATATATATATATATATACATATATACATATATATATATACATATATATACATATATATATATATATATATATACACACATATACACATATATATATATATATATATAATATATATATATATATATATAATATATATATATATATATATAATATATATATATATATATATATATATATATATGATATGTGTGTGTATGTTACTCATCAGTTACTCAGTACTTGAGTAGTTTTTTCACAACATACTTTTTACTTTTACTCAAGTAAATATTTGGGTGACTACTCATTACTTTTACTTGAGTAATAAATCTCTAAAGTAACAGTACTCTTACTTGAGTACAATTTCTGGCTACTCTACCCACCTCTGCCCAGGAGTGACTTATGTGTGAAATTACTAACACATTAGCGTAAAATATCAAATAATATTATTGATCTCATTGACGTAAGAGACTAGACGTATAATATTTCATGGGATTTAGCGATTAGGAGTGACAGATTGTATAGCATGTTCTATATGTTATAGTTATTTAAATGACTCTTACCATAATATGTTACGTTAACATACCAGTTGGTTATTTATGCCTCATATAACGTACACTTATTCAGCCTGTTGTTCACTATTCTTCATTTATTAGGGCCCGCATGGCCCATTGTAAAAGGAATCCCAACGGGAGTCCTTTTGCAATGGGACATAAGGACCTATTGTTTTTCTAAGGTTTTATTATTATTCCGCCGCCTCTTTGAGCACTAATTTGACCCACTTAACATGCTTCAAAACTCACCCACACATCAGGACCTGCGAAAATTGTCTTTTAATAAAAAAACCGAACCCCAAAACTCAAAATTGCGCTCTAGCGCCCCCTAGAAAGAAAACTGCTTATAACTCCCAGTACGAATGTTGTAGAGACATGAAACAAAAACCTCTATGTAGGGCTCACTTAGCCCTACTTTTCATTAATTAATTTCCTCGGGCAAAAATCAACAGGAAGTTGGCAATTCCCCCTTCAAGACAAAAATTAACTAAAAACAGTCACTTTTGCCTCTTTGAGCTGTAATTTGACCCCCTTAACATGCTTCAAAACTCACCGAACTGAACACACACATCAGGACTAGCAGAAATTGCGATCTAATAAAAAAACCTAACCCCAAATTTAAAAATTGCGCTATAGAGCAATTCTTTAATAAAACGGAGAAAAAACTGCTCCTCGGAAGAAAAAAATGACAAAACTGCCTGTAACTCCCACTGGGAAGGTCGGAGAGACATGAAACAAAAACCTCAATGTAGATCTCACTTAGACCTACATTTCATAAATTGACAACCCCCAGCAAAAATCAACAAGAAGTTTGCTATTCCCCCTTCAAAACAACATTTTTGTAAAAACCGGTCACCTTCCTTCAAAATCTATCTCCTCTGAGCGCGTTTGTCGTTTAGGCTTCAAACTAACACAGGAGAGAGATTGAACCCTTGTGTATAAAAATATAGAACAGCGTTTTTATAACTGCTCCGGTTTTGATTTTATGACCCTTCAAAGAACCGCTGTGCTGATGCTGCTGCGCTGCTGTTATTTTAAGATGGCTGCTTAAAAGCAGGAAGCACCGGCGTGCCCACACAATGCAGACAAGGTAGGTACACTAGACAAAAGTCTTGGGACACTTCAGACTAAAAGTAGACAAAAGTATTGGGACACTTAGGACTAGCACCTGCCAAATACGCGGGCCCGACCAATGCTGCTTGCAGCTTTAATTTTAAATTGCCTTTCAAATGTCTATTCTTGCTGTTGGCTTTTATCAAATACATTTACCCAAAAAAATGCGACTTATACTCCAGTGCGACTTATATATGTTTTTTTCCTTCTTTATTATGCATTTTCGGCCGGTGCGACTTATACTCCGGAGCGACTTATACTCCGAAAAATACGGTAGTATGAGCAGAGGTGGGTAGTAACGCGCTACATTTACTCCGTTACATCTACTTGAGTAACTTTTGTGATAAATTGTACTTCTAAGAGTAGTTTTAATGCAACATACTTTTACTTTTACTTGAGTATATTTATAGAGAAGAAACGCTACTTTTACTCCGCTACTTTTATCTACATTCAGCTCGCTACTCGCTACTAATTTTTATCGATCTGTTAATGCACGCTTTGTTTGTTTTGGTCTGTCAGACAGACCTTCATAGTGCCTGCGTTTCAACAAATACAGTCACTGGTGACGTTCACTCCGTTCCACCAATCAGATGCAGTCACTGGTGACGTTGGACCAATCAAACAGGGCCAGGCGGTCACATGACCTGACTTAAACAAGTTGAAAAACTTATTGGGGTGTTACCATTTAGTGGTCAATTGTACGGAATATGTACTGTACTGTGCAATCTACTAATACAAGTTTCAATCAATCAATCAAAAGTGTGAAGGAAAAAAGACACTTTTTTATTTCAACCGTACGTCCCGTCAAAAGCCTAAAGACTGACTGCACAGTTCCTGTCTTCACAATAAAAGTGCCGCTCCATCGCGCCTGCGCTTTCAAAACAAGAGTCTCCGAAAAGCCAGCGCAAACAAGCTAGCAAGCTACGGAGTTTGCCGCCAATGTATTTCTTGTAAAGTGTATAAAAACGAATATGGAAGCTGGATAAATAAGATGCCAAAAACCAACCAACATGTAAACAAAAACGGCAAAATAAATAAATATAAATTGTATACTGTATATATCAATGTATGTATATATACTGTATATGTGTGTGTGTGTGTGTGTGTATATATATATATATATATATATATATAAGAAAAGTATTCAACAAGAACAACATTAAATTGAGCTACAGCTGTATGAACAATATACGACAAATTATCTCAAACCACAACAAAACAATTGCAAATGAGCCGTCGGCCCCCGGACAGAGCGACTCCAAAACCAACAAAGGCTGCAACTGTCGAAAGAAACCTGATTGCCCTCTCAACGGGGGGTGCTTACAAACATCAGTTGTCTACCAATCTAAGGTAACACGCAAGGACATTAACACATCCGACACATATGTAGGATTAACCGAGGGGGAGTTCAAAACCAGATGGAACAATCACAAGGCTTCTTTCAGGAACCAAAACCTGCGGAATACCACAGAACTCAGCAAACACATTTGGGACCTCAAAGACAATAATGTTGAATATTCAATAACATGGCAAATTCTTGCATCCAGCACACCTTACAATAGTGGTAATAAAAGATGCAACCTATGCTTGAAAGAGAAACTGTTTATTATTTACCGTCCAGACCTGTCATCCCTCAACAAGCGCAGCGAAATTGTAACAGCATGCCGCCACAGACGGAAACACCTCCTAGGTAACACATGAGCCAATCACCACGCCCCTACGCCAGCCTGCACCCACCCACTCTGTGCCCTATATAAACCATGGTATGTGAATGCTCCCATTAAAATCTCCTGATGATTGAGGGAACCCCCCCTCATGAAACAGGCCTGTAGAGATGAAATAGTCTTGTGATTTTTTTCCCACACATACATATATATATATATATATATATATATATATATATATATATATATATATATATATATATATATATATATATATATGATATGTGTGTGTATGTTACTCATCAGTTACTCAGTACTTGAGTAGTTTTTTCACAACACACTTTTTACTTTTACTCAAGTAAGTATTTGGGTGACTACTCCTTACTTATACTTGAGTAATAAATCTCTAAAGTAACAGTACTCTTACTTGAGTGCAATTTCTGCCTGCACTCACCCACTCTGTGCCCTATACAAACCATGGTATGTGAATGCTCCCATTAAAATCTCCTGATGATTGAGGGAACCCCCCCCTCATGAAACAGGCCTGTAGAGATGAAATAGTCTTGTGATTTTTTCCCACACATACATATATATATATATATATATATATATATATATATATATATATATATATATGATATGTGTGTGTATGTTACTCATCAGTTACTCAGTACTTGAGTAGTTTTTTCACAACATACTTTTTACTTTTACTCAAGTAAATATTTGGGTGACTACTCCTTACTTATACTTGAGTAATAAATCTCTAAAGTAACAGTACTCTTACTTGAGTGCAATTTCTGCCTGCACCCACCCACTCTGTGCCCTATATAAACCATGGTATGTGAATGCTCCCATTAAAATCTCCTGATGATTGAGGGAACCCCCCCTCATGAAACAGGCCTGTAGAGATGAAATAGTCTTGTGATTTTTTTCCCACACATACATATATATATATATATATATATATATATATGATATGTGTGTGTATGTTACTCATCAGTTACTCAGTACTTGAGTAGTTTTTTCACAACATACTTTTTACTTAAGTAAGTATTTGGGTGACTACTCCTTACTTTTACTTGAGTAATAAATCTCTAAAGTAACAGTACTCTTACTTGAGTGCAATTTCTGGTTACTCTACCCACCTCTGAGTATGAGCCCCCCCACACCATTGGAAAGGCATATTTGTGGAACTTACCTTGATCAAGCTATAAGAGAAATGTTTAAAAGATGCGCCTCAACGTCCTGGGTCTTTTTAAGGCGGCCTAAAAGGGAGAGAAAAAGATGAGTCATGAAGTGTATAAGCCCTCAACATGCTCTTGAAGCACAAAGGAGGCCTGATTGCATGGGTGTGCCTCAGCATCTGCAAACCAGCAGCTCTCTTGTCTGCGCTGGGGATGGAAGGAAGGAGGCGGGAGGCGAGGATGCTGCAGACCTTCGCCCACCCAGGAGAAACAACTTTTTTCTCGCTTTTTCAAAAAAAAAAACACAAAATGCCGCAACACCTTCTAAGTGCTCAACAAACCCGGACAATGACTTGGTTTGTGGCCTTAATTGTAGCGACACGCCGGGAGACTGTCAAGTGTCGGCCAGCGCATAAATTGCCCCGTTTTGTTTGCGTTATTAAGGCGCTGTGGCAGTCAGCTGTTTGCTCATTAACTCCTGCGGCTAAAAGGCAGGTACACAAAGGTGGGCATAAATCAACACCCCTCAAATTCCCCAGCTCCACTAGAAGGGAGAACCTCAATAAAATCAAGATGTCTATTTTTAACGGGCTGTGTCTTGCTTCAAAGCTTTGAACTCCTCGTCACTGAGGCCTTGAAGCATGTAGCATGAGATGCAAAAAGCAGCATTTAGATGGCTAGTCGCTGCTTGTCTTTGCCATCTCATACCAAGTCACGTTCAGGCCATACCCATACTTTCTCATTTTCTTTGCCATCCCATACCAAGTCATGTTCAGGCCATACCCATACTTTCTCATTGTCTTTGCCATCCCATACCAAGTCACGTTCAGGCCATACCCATACTTTCTCATTGTCTTTGCCATCCCATACCAAGTCACGTTTAGGCCATACCCATACTTTCTCATTGTCTTTGCCATCCCATACCAAGTCACGTTCAGGCCATACCCATACTTTCTCATTTTCTTTGCCATCCCATACCAAGTCACGTTCAAGCCATACCCATACTTTCTCATTTTCTTTGCTATCCCATACCAAGTCACGTTCAGGCCATACCCATACTTTCTCATTGTCTTTGCCATCTCATACCAAGTCACGTTCAGGCCATACCCATACTTTCTCATTGTCTTTGCCATCCCATACCAAGTCACGTTCAGGCCATACCCATACTTTCTCATTGTCTTTGCCATCCCATACCAAGTCACATTCAGGCCATACCCATACTTTCTCATTGTCTTTGCCATCCCATACCAAGTCACATTCAGGCCATACCCATACTTTGTGCAAATATACATATTGTGTCTGCTGAAATGTAAAAAGTTCTGTATGTTCAAATAATAACATTGCTATGTGAAAAAAACAACAGTAAACATGTAAGAAAAAAGAGCAAAAAATATCTATCAGATTTTAGCAGATTTTAAAATAAAAAAATATCAAAATGGCCCCCCCATACTTGACTTTTCATTATGCCGCCTTTGGTGGAAAAAGTTTAGACACCCCTGATCTAAAATATTAGAAGCTCTCTAAATAAAAACAAAAAATAATTGAAATATAAACAAGGTTTAGGCAGTTAATTAAAAATTCAAATAACTTGTGATTAATTTGAAAAATGACAACTATAATAACGACTGTTAAATGTGTAACTGAACCATACTTGCCAACCTTGAGACCTCCGATTTCGAGAGGTGGGGGGTGGGGGCGTGGTTAAGAGGGGAGGAGTATATTGACAGCTAGAATTCACCAAGTCAAGTATTTCATACATATATATATATACATACATATACACACATATATATATATATCAGAGGTGTGGACTCGAGTCACATGACCTGGACTCGAGTCAGACTCGAGTCATGAATTTGATGACTTTAGACTCGACTTGACAAAATGTAAAAAGACTTGCAACTCGACTTAGACTTTAACATCAATGACTTGTGACTTCACTTGGACTTGAGCCTTTTGAATTGACATGACTTGACATGACTTGCTACTTTCCCCAAAACCCAAAGATGAAAAAGTTATTCGGGAGCGCTCCGTATTTTTCATTGTGTACTTGTCTATCAGCGTTGCGTGTGTCAGCTGGTGTGCTCTCAGTACAACAGCCAATCAAATTAGATCTACTTTGTTTTCATCACACAGCATTCATCCAATCAAATTGCAGGACAACCAACGAAGAAGACATGTCCAAACCACACGCCAGTGAACAAAAAATGATACCTAAAATAATTTTGTTTGGGTATAAAAATTACGAGGTGGTCAACACAAAACGGTTTGCAGTATGCAACACATGCGGTTCGAAAATTACTGATGGAGAGGCAACAACTTCCAACTTCGTCCGGCATTTGAAGTTGCACAAAGAACGGTAAGTTTTGAATGTAAGATAACGTTTATTGGCTAAGTAACGTGACTTTTATTTGCTGTGTAGTTAAATCAGTGAGGCTGTAAACTCACTGCTAACGTTATAACGTTATTGCAAACACAGGAATCTGTTGCAGTTCACTACCTTATTCATACTTTTTGTTCAGTGATTTTTTTTAAGCAGGGTTACGTTAGTCAATATATCACACGTAACGTTAGACGGCGGTCAGCAGCACCGCGTATTTTAGCCACCTAAAAAAAGACAAAAATAGTAAAATAGAGGTCAGTTAAAATGTATACTATATTATGAATATGTGTACCGTTTTAGCTAGCTTTCTGACATACTGTTGGTTGTTTACCTCAGTGATCCCCAACCACCGGGCCGCGGCCCGGTACTGGTCCGTGGATCGATTGGTATCAGGCCGCACAAGAAATAATTTTTTTCTTTTTTCTTTTTTTAATTAAATCAACATAAAAAACACAAGATACACTCACAAGTAGTACACCAACCCAAAACAACTCTCTCCCCCCTTTTGTTCTGGGCATTGAACATGAAGACTCTTCCTTCACTGTTCCGAGTGGCCATGAGAGTCTTGGCAGTGCCTGCCTCCAGTGCTCCAGTGGAGCGAGTTTTCAGCCATGGTGGCATCATACTACGCCCCCATCGTGCACAAATGACTGACAGACTCTTGGCTAATTTGGTCTTTTGCAAATGCAATGCAGCATAGGGCCCTGACATATAATAAGTACAACTTTTTTGTTATGTTCACGTGTATGTCATGTTTTTTCAATGTTAACACTTTTGTACAAATAAGTACATTTGCACTTTAATTTTCAATGTGTTTGTTCTGTAAAGGAATGAGTTAATGTTTAAAATGACTGGTTAATAGTGCTATTATAAAGTGCAATGTCAGCACAATTTTCTTTCCTGCAATTTAAAATGCACTTGTTTTAATAAATAAATACAGCGTTTGAAAAGCATACACAATCGGTGTTAATATATTAGTCTGTGGTTAAAAGGACTTGAAAGGACTCGAAACTCAAAATGCAGGACTTAGGACTTGACTTGAGACTTTCCAGTGTTGACTTTGGACTTGACTCGGGGCTTGCCTGTCTTGACTCGGGACTTGACTCGGACTTGAGGGCAAAGACTTGAGACTTACTTGTGACTTGCAAAACAATGACTTGGTCCCACCTCTGTAAATGTCTAACGATAATGTCAATGAGGGATTTTTAATCACTGCTATGTTGAAATTGTAACTAATATTGATACTGTTGTTGATAATATTCATTTTTGTTTCACTACTTTTGGATTGTTGTGTGTGGTGTTTGTGTCTCCTCTCAATTGCTCTGTTTATTGCACTTCTGAGTGTTGCTGGGTGGGTTTGCTTTTGGAATTGGATTGCATTGTTATGGTATTGATGTGTATTGTTTTGTTGGATTGATTAATTATAAAAATAAAAATTAAAAAAAAAATGTTTTAAATAAATAAAAATAAAAAAATCGATTTTTTAAAAATGAAAATCGATTCTGCATCGCACACATGAAAATCGCGATTCGAATTCAAATCGATTTTTTCCCACACCCCTAGTAAAAATATAAGAAAAATTTGTCTAAAATTGTAATGTAATAAGAAAAAGCTAAAATAATAAAAAATAATAATAATACACAGTCACCTATAACACAAATGTGTCTTTAAACACATTTAATCGGTTTTTAGCAATTTTTTTTTATTAGAAAAAACATCAAAGTGGAGCTGCCATATTTGACTTTTCAGCATGAAGCCCTTGGTGGGAAAAAAGTTTATAGACACCCCTGATCTAAAATATTAAAAGCTCTCAAAATAAAAAATACTTCATAACAAATACTGTTAAATGTGTAACTGAACATTAATATTTTTGTAGAGGCAGAATTTTTGACCCACTAGGTTATGCAGTTACTTATTACAGTCTGACATGGGAAGAACAAATAGCAAACCATCAGTACGCAATGACAAAAAGCTGAAAGGTTCTAACTAATAATTAATAATAATATACTTAATCACTAATAATACAAAGCTGTTTTTAGCATTTTGTTAAATGATATATACTTTTGACTTTTCAGTATGCGGCCCTTGGTGGAAAAAGGTATGGATATTAGAGCATAAAGATATGGATATTGCAGTATTGATCCACACATAAAGATATGGATATTGCAGTATTGATCCACACGCAATACGTTCCTGCCCGCGCCGTCTTGATAAGGCCCACAGTGGAGCTTTGTCTACGCCTCGCTCCCCTGGAGAAAATGAGGAGCAAAATAGCAGAGAAATAATGGAGCTAATGTTTGAGGCGAAGAGGGTGTGGGTCGTAAAGAAACCACAAACATTAGTGATGCACAGATCCATAATGACTTTTCCATACCGCCGATACCATACCTTTATACTCAAACTATCTATTTTCAAATCAAACAATCTAGACTTTCATACACTTTAGTTTAAGGGTGTCAAACCTTTTCTGACCAGGGCCACATACTGAAAAGTCAAAAGTATGCGGGGGCCATATTGATATTTGAGTTATTTTTATTTATTTATTTCAAAGCAGATATTGTGTCAGCTTTGTATTATAGGTATATTATAAGTGTATTATTATTCACTAGATATTTTTCTCATTACATACCGATTTTCCCCCTACATTTTTACTGTTGTTAGTCCCCATGTAAGATTAGGATAACAATAATGAATATTGCATAACCTAGTGTGTTAAAAATTCTGCCTGTATGAAAATATTAATGTTCAGTTACATAACAGTCTTTATTAGGGCCCGCATGGCCCATTGCAAAAGGACTCCCGAAGGGAGTCCTTATGCAATGGGACATAAGGACCTATTGAATTTGTAAGGTTTTATTATTCTTTATTATTCTTCCGCACCCACAACAAACTGTAATTTGACCCACTTAACATGCTTCAAAACTCACCATATTTTACCCACACATCAGGACCTGCGAAAATTGCCTTTTTATAAAAAAAACGAACCCCCTAAAAATTGCG
Source organism: Nerophis lumbriciformis (assembly GCF_033978685.3). NCBI lineage: Eukaryota > Metazoa > Chordata > Actinopteri > Syngnathiformes > Syngnathidae > Nerophis > Nerophis lumbriciformis. The sequence continues at coordinate 40,016,060 of NC_084568.2, read as the reverse complement.
CTCTAGCGCCCCCTAGGGGAAAAAAAGACTAGACTGCCTGTAACTCCCACTAGGAATGTCGGAGAGACATGAAACAAAAACCTCTATGTAGGTCTGACTTACACCTACCTTTCATAATTGTATATCCTCGGGCAAAAATCAACAGGAAGTTGGCAATTCCCCCTTCAAGACAAAAGAGTACTAAAAACAGTCACTTTTGCCTCTTTGAGCTGTAATTTGACCCCCTTAACATGCTTCAAAACTCACCAAACTGAACACACACATCAGGACTGGCTAAAATTGCGATCTAATGAAAAAACCTAACCCCCAATCTAAAAATTGTGCTCTACCGCAATTTTTTAATAAAACGCAGAAAAAAATGACAAAACTGCCTGTAACTCCCACTGGGAAGGTCGGAGAGACATGAAACAAAAACCTCTATGTAGGTCTCACTTAGACCTACATTTCATAAATTGACAACGCCCAGCAAAAATCAACAGGAAGTTTGCTATTCACCCTTCTAAACAACATTTTTGTAAAAACCGGTCACCTTCCTTCAAAATCTATCTCCTCTGAGCGTGTTTGTCGTTTCGGCTTCAAACTAACACAGGAGAGAGATTGAACCCTTGTGTATAAAATAACAGAACAGCGTTTTTCTAACTGCTCCGGTTTTGATTTTATGACCCTTCAAAGTCAAAAACTATCTCCTCTGAGCGCGTTTGTCGTTTCGGCTTCAAACTAACACAGGAGAGAGATTGAACCCTTGTGTATAAAATAACAGAACAGCGTTTTTCTAACTGCTCCGGTTTTGATTTTATGACCCTTCAAAGAACCGCTGCGCTGATGCTGCTGCGCTGCTGTTTTTTTAAGATGGCTGCTCAAAAGCAGGAAGCACCAGCGTGCCCACACAATGCAGACAAGGTAGGTACACTAGACAAAAGTATTGGGACACTTATGACTACCACCGGCCAAAAGTATTGGGACACTTAGGACTAGCACCGGCCAAATATGCGGGCCCGACCAACACTGCTTGCAGCTTTAATTAGGGCCCGCAATGGCCCATTGCAAAAGGACTCCCACAGGGAGTCCTTATGCAATGGGACATAAGGACCTATTGAATTTGTAAGGTTTTATTATTCTTTCTTTCTTTCTTTCTTCTTCCGCCGCCTCTTTGAGCACTAATTTGACCCACTTAACATGCTTCAAAACTCACCATATTTGACCCACACATCAGGACCTGCGAAAATTGCCTTTTAATAAAAAAACCGAACCCCAAAACTCAAAATTGCGCTCTAGCGCCCCCTAGGAAGAAGAAAATACTACGCTGCCTGTAACTCCCACTAGGAAGGTCATAGAGACATGAAACAAAAACCTCTCTGTAGGTCTGACTTAGATCTACATTTCATAATTGTATATCCTCGGGCAAAAATCAACAGGAAGTTGGCAATTCCCCCTTCAAGACAAAAAAGTACTAAAAACAGTCACTTTTGCCTCTTTGAGCTGTAATTTGACCCCCTTAACATGCTTCAAAACTCACCAAACTGAACACACACATCAGGACTGGCTAAAATTGCGATCTATTGAAAAAACCTAACCCCAAATCTAAACATTGTGCTCTACCGCAATTTTTTAATAAAACTGCTCCTCGGAAGAAAAAAATGACAAAACTGCCTGTTACTCCCACTGGGAAGGTCGGAGAGACATGAAACAAAAACCTCAATGTAGGTCTCACTTAGACCTACATTTCATAAATTGACAACCCCCAGCAAAAATCAACAGGAAGTTTGCTATTCCCCCTTCTAAACAACATTTTTGTAAAAACCGGTCACCTTCCTTCAAAAACTATCTCCTCTGAGCGCGTTTGTCGTTTCGGCTTCAAACTAACACAGGAGAGAGATTGAACCCTTGTGTATAAAATTACAGAACAGCGTTTTTCTAACTGCTCCGGTTTTGATTTTATGACCCTTCAAAGTCAAAAACTATCTCCTCTGAGCGTGTTTGTCGTTTCGGCTTCAAACTAACACAGGAGAGAGATTGAACCCTTGTGTATAAAATAACAGAACAGCGTTTTTCTAACTGCTCCGGTTTTGATTTTATGACCCTTCAAAGTCAAAAACTATCTCCTCTGAGCGCGTTTGTCGTTTCGGCTTCAAACTAACACAGGAGAGAGATTGAACCCTTGTGTATAAAATAACAGAACAGCGTTTTTCTAACTGCTCCGGTTTTGATTTTATGACCCTTCAAAGAACCGCTGCGCTGATGCTGCTGTTTTTTTAAGATGGCTGCTTAAAAGCAGGAAGCACCAGCGTGCCCACACAATGCAGACAAGGTAGGTACACTAGACAAAAGTATTGGGACACTTATGACTACCACCGGCCAAAAGTATTGGGACACTTAGGACTAGCACCTGCCAAATATGCGGGCCCGACCAACGCTGCTTGCAGCTTTAATTATGCTTGTTTTTTAAAATGAATTCACAAGTTAGGATAGGCCCCTCCCCCCTCCAAAGACATGCACCTGGGGATAGGCCCCTCCCACCTCCAAAGACATGCACCTGGGGATAGGCCCCTCCCACCTCCAAAGACACGCACCTGGGGATAGGTTGATTGCAACACTAAATGGTTCCTCGTGTGTGGAATGTTGTCTAGAAAATGGATGGCAGTTTTTCAGTTTCAGCAGACACATGAGGTATTTGCACAAAGTAATGGGTATGGTGAAGTTGACTGGGTATGGGATGGTAAATAAAGTCTCGCACATCACCAACTAAAATTGCTTAGCATGGACTTTGCTGAATGATGCGTTTTGAAGCTAATGCACTGCTGAGTGCAGGTCGATAAACGTACACGTCCCGACCTTGCCAGCTGAGCACTAACCCTGATGACTCCTGGCTGGTGCCAGCTGCTGGGCAAGGCAGGAGGGCCCAGATTGGCCAGGCGGAGAACTGTAAAAGAAAACCACAAGGTCAGCTAAAAGAGGCCTGGTGTTCTACCAAGATGTGTGTACACAATGACTCCTCCACTCTACTGAGATGATGATTAGCACACAAAAACAGGACGACAGCAACGTACACACACACACACACACACACACACACACACACACACACACACACACACACACCACCCTCAGACCTTACTCGTCGGCCATCACAGGCAGCGTGCCGGCTCGGCAGCCATTTTGCACTGGAATGTTTCGCTTCATAAAATTTCACCCCCCTCCAAAAAAAGATGTTAAAACAAAAAAAAAAAAGTGGTTCCTCCCCTCTGAAGGGAGTGCATACGGCGTGCAGCCATTCGTGAACTCCACTTGGCGGGATATGCATATAAGCAAGATGGAGGGGGGGCACGCCCTACAGCTTGACATATGGAAGAAGAAGAAGAAGAAGATCCTTCTTATAGGGACATCACACAAAGACTTCACCTGCGTGCTGACACAGCACATGATTGACAGCTCTTTGTCCCAACGCTCTGACACGTCCTCGCTCATGTGAAGGAGAACATGGGCCACATGGGGAGCTTCCCATGTAGGATAAGGGGTGGGGGGGGGTCACCAATGACTTGTCGCATGGACCAGGACGTGAGTGTTCAACGTCAATCAGCGCGGGTTGAATAAGGGCGTCGGGTAAAGAGAAAGAGAGAGCGGTGCAATGCGCACATGGAACATGGTCTTCACACATATATACATACATATATGCCCCTCCCTCATCATACTACATGGAACATGGTCTTCACACATATATACATAAATATATGCCCCTCCCTCATCATACTACATGGAACATGGTCTTCACACATATATACACACATATATGCCCCTCCCTCATCATACTACATGGAACATGGTCTTCACACATATATACATACATACATGCCCCTCCCTCATCATACTACATGGAACATGGTCTTCACACATATATACATACATATATGCCCCCCGCCCGCCCCCCCTCAATCATACTACATGGAACATGGTCTTCACACATATATACACATATATGCCCCCCCCTCAATCATACTACATGGAACATGGTCTTCACACATATATACATACATATATGCCCCTCCCTCATCATACTACATGGAACATGGTCTTCACACATATATACATACATATATGCCCCCCCCCCAATCTTCTACATGGAACATGGTCTTCACACATATATACATACATACATGCCCCTCCCTCATCATACTACATGGAACATGGTCTTCACACATATATACATACATACATGCCCCTCCCTCATCATACTACATGGAACATGGTCTTCACACATATATACATACATATATGCCCCCCCCCAATCATACTACATGGAACATGGTCTTCACACATATATACATACATATATGCCCCCCCCAATCATACTACATGGAACATGGTCTTCACACATATATACATACATATATGCCCCCCCAATCATACTACATGGAACATGGTCTTCACACATATATACACACATATATGCCCCTCCCTCATCATACTACATGGAACATGGTCTTCACACATATATACACACATATATGCCCCTCCCTCATCATACTACATGGAACATGGTCTTCACACATATATACATACATATATGCCCCCCCAATCATACTACATGGAACATGGTCTTCACACATATATACACACATATATGCCCCTCCCTCATCATACTACATGGAACATGGTCTTCACACATATATACATACATATATGCCCCCCCCCAATCATACTACATGGAACATGGTCTTCACACATATATACATACATATATGCCCCCCCCAATCATACTACATGGAACATGGTCTTCACACATATATACATACATATATGCCCCCCCAATCATACTACATGGAACATGGTCTTCACACATATATACACACATATATGCCCCTCCCTCATCATACTACATGGAACATGGTCTTCACACGTATATACATACATATATGCCCCCCCCCCCCCAATCTTCTACATGGAACATGGTCTTCACACATATATACATACATACATGCCCCTCCCTCATCATACTACATGGAACATGGTCTTCACACATATATACATACATATATGCCCCCCCTCAATCATACTACATGGAACATGGTCTTCACACATATATACATACATATATGCCCCCCCCTCAATCATACTACATGGAACATGGTCTTCACACAAACACATACACACACACATATTAATATACATATGTGTTGGCCCTGCGATAAGGTGGCGTCTCGTCCAGGGTGTACCCCGCATTCCGCCCGACTGTAGCTGAGATAGGCTCCAGCGCCCCCCGCGACCCCAAAGGGAATAAGCAGTAGAGATGGATGGATGTATAGACATACATATATGCCCCTCCCTCATCATACTACATGGAACATGGTCTTCACACACACACATATTAATATACGTATATATATATATACATACATATATGCCCCTCCCTCATCATACTACATGGAACATGGTCTTCACACACACACATATTAATATACGTATATATATACATACATATATGCCCCTCCCTCATCATACTACATGGAACATGGTCTTCACACACACACATATTAATATACGTATATATAGACACACATATATGCCCCTCCCTCATCATACTACATGGAACATGGTCTTCACACACACACACATATTAATATACGTACATATATACATACATATATGCCCCTCCCTCATCATACTACATGGAACATGGTCTTCACACACACACACACATATTAATATACGTATATATATATACATACATATATGCCCCTCCCTCATCATACTACATGGAACATGGTCTTCACACACACACATATTAATATACGTATATATATACATACATAAATGCCCCTCCCTCATCATACTACATGGAACATGGTCTTCACACACACACATATTAATATACGTATATATATATACATACATATATGCCCCTCCCTCATCATACTACATGGAACATGGTCTTCACACACACACACACATATTAATATACGTATATATAGACATACATAAATGCCCCTCCCTCATCATACTACATGGAACATGGTCTTCACACACACACACATATTAATATACGTATATATATATATACATACATATATGCCCCTCCCTCATCATACTACATGGAACATGGTCTTCACACACACACATATTAATATACGTATATATAGACATACATAAATGCCCCTCCCTCATCATACTACATGGAACATGGTCTTCACACACACACACACACATATTAATATACGTATATATAGACATACATATATGCCCCTCCCTCATCATACTACATGGAACATGGTCTTCACACACACACACATATTAATATACGTATATATATATACATACATATATGCCCCTCCCTCATCATACTACATGGAACATGGTCTTCACACACACACATATTAATATACGTATATATAGACACACATATATGCCCCTCCCTCTTCATACTACATGGAACATGGTCTTCACACACACACATATTAATATACGTATATATATATACATACATATATGCCCCTCCCTCATCATACTACATGGAACATGGTCTTCACACACACACATATTAATATACGTATATATATACATACATATATGCCCCTCCCTCATCATACTACATGGAACATGGTCTTCACACACACACACATATTAATATACGTATATATATACACACATATATGCCCCTCCCTCATCATACTACATGGAACATGGTCTTCACACACACACACACACATATTAATATACGTATATATATATACATACATATATGCCCCTCCCTCATCATACTACATGGAACATGGTCTTCACACACACACATATTAATATACGTATATATATACATACATATATGCCCCTCCCTCATCATACTACATGGAACATGGTCTTCACACACACACATATTAATATACGTATATATAGACACACATATATGCCCCTCCCTCATCATACTACATGGAACATGGTCTTCACACACACACACATATTAATATACGTATATATATACATACATATATGCCCCTCCCTCATCATACTACATGGAACATGGTCTTCACACACACACATATTAATATACGTATATATATATACATACATATATGCCCCTCCCTCATCATACTACATGGAACATGGTCTTCACACACACACACACATATTAATATACGTATATATAGACATACATAAATGCCCCTCCCTCATCATACTACATGGAACATGGTCTTCACACACACACACATATTAATATACGTATATATATATACATACATATATGCCCCTCCCTCATCATACTACATGGAACATGGTCTTCACACACACACATATTAATATACGTATATATAGACATACATAAATGCCCCTCCCTCATCATACTACATGGAACATGGTCTTCACACACACACACACACACATATTAATATACGTATATATAGACATACATATATGCCCCTCCCTCATCATACTACATGGAACATGGTCTTCACACACACACACATATTAATATACGTATATATATATACATACATATATGCCCCTCCCTCATCATACTACATGGAACATGGTCTTCACACACACACATATTAATATACGTATATATAGACACACATATATGCCCCTCCCTCTTCATACTACATGGAACATGGTCTTCACACACACACATATTAATATACGTATATATATATACATACATATATGCCCCTCCCTCATCATACTACATGGAACATGGTCTTCACACACACACATATTAATATACGTATATATATACATACATATATGCCCCTCCCTCATCATACTACATGGAACATGGTCTTCACACACACACACATATTAATATACGTATATATATACACACATATATGCCCCTCCCTCATCATACTACATGGAACATGGTCTTCACACACACACACACACATATTAATATACGTATATATATATACATACATATATGCCCCTCCCTCATCATACTACATGGAACATGGTCTTCACACACACACATATTAATATACGTATATATATACATACATATATGCCCCTCCCTCATCATACTACATGGAACATGGTCTTCACACACACACATATTAATATACGTATATATAGACACACATATATGCCCCTCCCTCATCATACTACATGGAACATGGTCTTCACACACACACACATATTAATATACGTATATATATACATACATATATGCCCCTCCCTCATCATACTACATGGAACATGGTCTTCACACACACACATATTAATATACGTATATATACACACACATATATGCCCCTCCCTCATCATACTACATGAGGCTGCACATATGATTGCCGCCCTTTGTCTGGGTCAGCGCGTCATGCTGCCGTCCTTTCCTTCTTCCACACACACACACACACACACACACACACACACACACACACACACACACACACACACACACACACACAGTCATGTGCGTGGCAGATGACCACCCCCGCCCCATCTTGGACCCGTAACCTCCTTCCCTGTGGTCTATCAAACATGACAAGTCATCCTGTCTCTGCCCTCCTGCCCTCAGAGTACCCCCCTTCATCTCCTGTGTCCTCCCATCACCGTGAGTCAGGCAATTAAGGTGGGGAGGGGGGGCGGGGGGGGAATATATGTTGGTAAAATTGACTTGCTCCCCGTTCTTGTGGTGGTTGGTGACAGGAAGGGAACTTTCCCACCCATCAGACTGAGGGGAGCCTTTGTCTCCCATCACACTGGGAGAAGGGATGGCGTACACGTACACACACACACACACACACACACACACACACACACACACACACACACACACACATATATATATATTTATGCTATACACACTATTTTCATGCCAGCACACACACTCATTATTATTAGTGGATGTGATGTTCCTGACACCTCACGTGTTCATTTCATCCTGGTCACTAAGGTGTCAAAGTGTAATGCAAGAGTGGGTTCAGGCTCACCTAGCCCTAGACGGGTAGCGGCGGCGGGTGAAATGGGGTCGCGGCGCGGCGACACCTGACGCGGCTCCCCTTCCTCCATCTGCGGTGGATCTGCAGCTCCACCCTACACTGACAGGCGAGAGGACCACAGAGAGGAGGGGTTTTTATTCGGCATGCTGGGTCCTACCAATCGCCGAGTGGGGGAGGGCGGGGAGGGGGGCGCACTGCCTCTGAAGCATCCTGCTGTCTGCGCTCACATGGTCTCTCCCGCCACCCATTGGACGACGTGCTTCCTCCTTCATCAAAATGTACAATTCTAAGACAGAGAGTAGTGCTGCGTAGTGTGTGTGTGTGTGCGTGTGTAGTATACGTCTGTGTGTGTGTGTGTTTGTGTGTGTGTGTGTGTAGTATACGTCTGTGTGTGTGTGTGTGTGTGTGTAGTATACGTGTGTGTGTGCGTGTGTAGTATACGTCTGTGTGTGTGCGTGTGTAGTATACGTCTGCGTGTGTAGTATACGTCTGTGTGTGTGTGTGTGCGCGTGTAGTATACGTGTGTGTGTGCGTGTGTAGTATACGTCTGTGTGTGTGCGTGTGTAGTATACGTCTGTGTGTGTGCGTGTGTAGTATACGTCTGTGTGTGTGTGCGTGTGTAGTATACGTCTGTGTGTGTGTGCGTGTGTAGTATACGTGTGTGTGTGCGTGTGTGTAGTATACGTCTGTGTGTGTGCGTGTGTAGTATACGTCTGTGTGTGTGCGTGTGTAGTATACGTCTGTGTGTGTGCGTGTGTAGTATACGTGTGTGTGCGTGTGTAGTATACGTCTGTGTGTGTGCGTGTGTAGTATACGTCTGTGTGTGTGCGTGTGTAGTATACGTCTGCGTGTGTGTAGTATACGTCTGTGTGTGTGTGCGTGTGTAGTATACGTGTGTGTGTGCGTGTGTAGTATACGTCTGTGTGTGTGCGTGTGTAGTATACGTCTGTGTGTGTGCGTGTGTAGTATACGTGTGTGTCTGCGTGTGTAGTATACGTCTGTGTGTGTGTGCGTGTGTAGTATACGTCTGTGTGTGTGCGTGTGTAGTATACGTCTGTGTGTGTGTAGTATACGTCTGTGTGTGTGTGCGTGTGTAGTATACGTGTGTGTGTGTGCGTGTGTAGTATACGTCTGTGTGTGTGCGTATGTAGTATACGTCTGTGTGTGTGCGTGTGTAGTATACGTCTGTGTGTGTGTGCGTGTGTAGTATACGTCTGTGTGTGTGTGCGTGTGTAGTATACGTGTGTGTGTGCGTGTGTAGTATACGTCTGTGTGTGTGCGTGTGTAGTATACGTCTGCGTGTGTGTAGTATACGTCTGTGTGTGTGTGCGTGTGTAGTATACGTGTGTGTGTGCGTGTGTAGTATACGTCTGTGTGTGTGCGTGTGTAGTATACGTCTGTGTGTGTGCGTGTGTAGTATACGAGTGTGTCTGCGTGTGTAGTATACGTCTGTGTGTGTGTGCGTGTGTAGTATACGTCTGTGTGTGTGCGTGTGTAGTATACGTCTGTGTGTGTGCGTGTGTAGTATACGTCTGTGTGTGTGTGCGTGTGTAGTATACGTGTGTGTGTGTGCGTGTGTAGTATACGTGTGTGTGCGTGTGTAGTATACGTCTGTGTGTGTGCGTGTGTAGTATACGTCTGTGTGTGTGTGCGTGTGTAGTATACGTCTGTGTGTGTGTGCGTGTGTAGTATACGTCTGTGTGTGTGTGCGTGTGTAGTATACGTCTGTGTGTGCGTGTGTAGTATACGTCTGTGTGTGTATACGTGTGTGTCTGCGTGTGTAGTATACGTCTGTGTGTGTGCGTGTGTAGTATACGTCTGTGTGTGTGTGCGTGTGTAGTATACGTGTGTGTGTGTAGTATACGTCTGTGTGTGTGCGTGTGTAGTATACGTCTGCGTGTGTGTAGTATACGTCTGTGTGTGTGTGCGTGTGTAGTATACGTGTGTGTGCGTGTGTAGTATACGTCTGTGTGTGTGCGTGTGTAGTATACGTCTGTGTGTGTGCGTGTGTAGTATACGTCTGTGTGTGCGTGTGTAGTATACGTGTGTGTCTGCGTGTGTAGTATACGTCTGTGTGTGTGCGTATGTAGTATACGTCTGTGTGTGTGCGTGTGTAGTATACGTCTGTGTGTGTGTGCGTGTGTAGTATACGTGTGTGTGTGCGTGTGTAGTATATGTGTGTGTGTGCGTGTGTAGTATACGTTTGTGTGTGTGCGCGTGTGTGTAGTATACGTGTGTGTCTGCGTGTGTAGTATACGTCTGTGTGTGTGTGCGTGTGTAGTATACGTCTGTGTGTGTGTGTGCGTGTGCGTGTGTACTATACGTCTGTGTGTGCGTGTGTAGTATACGTTTGTGTGTGCGTGTGTAGTATACGTCTGTGTGTGTGTGTGCGTGTGTAGTATACGTCTGTGTGTGTGTGCGTGTGTAGTATACGTGTGTGTGTGTAGTATACGTCTGTGTGTGTGCGTGTGTAGTATACGTCTGCGTGTGTGTAGTATACGTCTGTGTGTGTGTGCGTGTGTAGTATACGTGTGTGTGCGTGTGTAGTATACGTCTGTGTGTGTGCGTGTGTAGTATACGTCTGTGTGTGTGTGCGTGTGTAGTATACGTCTGTGTGTGCGTGTGTAGTATACGTGTGTGTCTGCGTGTGTAGTATACGTCTGTGTGTGTGCGTGTGTAGTATACGTGTGTGTCTGCGTGTGTAGTATACGTCTGTGTGTGTGTGCGTGTGTAGTATACGTCTGTGTGTGTGCGTGTGTAGTATACGTCTGTGTGTGTGTGCGTGTGTAGTATACGTGTGTGTGTGCGTGTGTAGTATATGTGTGTGTGTGCGTGTGTAGTATACGTTTGTGTGTGTGCGCGTGTGTGTAGTATACGTGTGTGTGTGCGTGTGTAGTATACGTCTGTGTGTGTGCGTGTGTAGTATACGTCTGTGTGTGTGTGCGTGTGTAGTATACGTGTGTGTGTGCGTGTGTAGTATATGTGTGTGTGTGCGTGTGTAGTATACGTTTGTGTGTGTGCGCGTGTGTGTAGTATACGTGTGTGTGTGCGTGTGTAGTATACGTTTGTGTGTGTGCGCGTGTGTGTAGTATACGTGTGTGTCTGCGTGTGTAGTATACGTTTGTGTGTGTGCGCGTGTGTAGTATACGTCTGTGTGTGTGTGCGTGTGTAGTATACGTCTGTGTGTGTGTGTGCGTGTGTAGTATACGTCTGTGTGTGTGTGTGTAGTATACGTTTGTGTGTGTGTGTGTAGTATATGTTTGTGTGTGCGTGTGTAGTATACGTGTGTGCGTGTGTAGTATGTCTTTGTGTGTGTAGTATACATCTGTGTGTGCGCGTGTAGTATACGTGTGTGTGTGCGTGTGTAGTACACGTCTGTGTGTGTGTGCGGGTGTAGTATACGTCTGTGTGTGTGTGTGTGCGTGTGTGCACTATATGTGTGTATGTGTGTGTGTGCACTATATGTGTGTGCGTGCCCGTGTACTATATGTTTGTGTGCCCGTGTACTATATGTGTGTGTGTGTGTGTGTGTGCCCGTGTACTATATGTGTGTGTGTGCGAGTGTAGTATATGTGTGTGTGCGTGTGTACCGTATGTGTGTGTGTGTGTGTGCACGTGTAGTATACGTGTGTGTGTGTGTGTGTGCGTGCGTGTGCAAGGCAGACAATGCAAGTCTTAAAAAAAAAAGTGTGAGCACCTTTTGTGTGGCGTTAGAGAAATACATGTGTGAGAGGAAAGACACTAAGTGTGTGTGCATGCAAATGTGTGTGAGGGATACACAAGATGCCATTGTCTGTGTGGGCGTGTGAGAGAGGAAGAGGTTGTCGAGGGAGACACCAGACAAAGAACACAAGAGATAGGAAGACAGTGTGTGTGTGTGAGTGCGTGTGTGTGTGTGTGTGTGTGTGTGTGTGTGTGTGTGTGAGTGTGCGACTGTCATGATGAGTCTGTGTGGAACGACTTGTGTTAGACTGCAGTTGCTTGCTTTTTTTGTCACAACATGTCAAAATAGAACGGACGCACACACACACACACACACACACACACACACACACACACACACACACACACACACTCCCTGAGGAGTTGATGCCAAGATGGTAACCGGCTTCTCCAACAACAACCTCTCACCCCCCCCCCCCCCAACTCATCCTCGCCATCCAACCATGGCGTGCATGACGGGGGTCCCCGCAGACTAAGCGGGCGGGAAAAAAAGGAGCGACTGGTGAAATAATGCTGACTCAATATGTCTGCAACAGCACCCCAAGAAGACATATGCTGAGCACGGAGCTCAGCAAACAGGAAGTAAAATGGAAGGGGGTAAAGCATGTGACGTGCCATGAGGCTACACACAGGTAAAAGCCAGTAAATTAGAATATTTTGAAAAACTTGATTTATTTCAGTAATTGCATTCAAAAGGTGTAACTTGTACATTATATTTATTCATTGCACACAGACTGATGCATTCAAATGTTTATTTCATTTAATTTTGATGATTTGAAGTGGCAACAAATGAAAATCCAAAATTCCGTGTGTCACAAAATTAGAATATTACTTAAGGCTAATACAAAAAAGGGATTTTTAGAAATGTTGGCCAACTGAAAAGTATGAAAATGAAAAATATGAGCATGTACAATACTCAATACTTGGTTGGAGCTCCTTTTGCCTCAATTACTGCGTTAATGCGGCGTGGCATGGAGTCGATGAGTTTCTGGCACTGCTCAGGTGTTATGAGAGCCCAGGTTGCTCTGATAGTGGCCTTCAACTCTTCTGCGTTTTTGGGTCTGGCATTCTGCATCTTCCTTTTCACAATACCCCACAGATTTTCTATGGGGCTAAGGTCAGGGGAGTTGGCGGGCCAATTTAGAACAGAAATACCATGGTCCGTAAACCAGGCACGGGTAGATTTTGCGCTGTGTGCAGGCGCCAAGTCCTGTTGGAACTTGAAATCTCCATCTCCATAGAGCAGGTCAGCAGCAGGAAGCATGAAGTGCTCTAAAACTTGCTGGTAGACGGCTGCGTTGACCCTGGATCTCAGGAAACAGAGTGGACCGACACCAGCAGATGACATGGCACCCCAAACCATCACTGATGGTGGAAACTTTACACTAGACTTCAGGCAACGTGGATCCTGTGCCTCTCCTGTCTTCCTCCAGACTCTGGGACCTCGATTTCCAAAGGAAATGCAAAATTTGCTTTCGTCAGAAAACATGACTTTGGACCACTCAGCAGCAGTCCAGCTGGTGTCGGTCCACTCTGTTTCCTGAGATCCAGGGTCAACGCAGCCGTCTACCAGCCAGTTTTAGAGCACTTCATGCTTCCTGCTGCTGACCTGCTCTATGGAGATGGAGATTTCAAGTTCCAACAGGACTTGGCGCCTGCACACAGCGCAAAATCTACCCGTGCCTGGTTTATGGACCATGGTATTTCTGTTCTAAATTGGCCCGCCAACTCCCCTGACCTTAGCCCCATAGAAAATCTGTGGGGTATTGTGAAAAGGAAGATGCAGAATGCCAGACCCAAAAACGCAGAAGAGTTGAAGGCCACTATCAGAGCAACCTGGGCTCTCATAACACCTGAGCAGTGCCAGAAACTCATCGACTCCATGCCACGCCGCATTAACGCAGTAATTGAGGCAAAAGGAGCTCCAACCAAGTATTGAGTATTGTACATGCTCATATTTTTCATTTTCATACTTTTCAGTTGGCCAACATTTCTAAAAATCCCTTTTTTGTATTAGCCTTACACAATATTCTAATTTTGTGACACACGGAATTTTGGATTTTCATTTGTTGCCACTTCAAATCATCAAAATTAAATGAAATAAACATTTGAATGCATCAGTCTGTGTGCAATGAATAAATATAATGTACAAGTTACACCTTTTGAATACAATTACTGAAATAAATCAAGTTTTTCAAAATATTCTAATTTACTGGCTTTTACCTGTACACTGTAACACTGACACACAAGTATGGAGGCTTAAATGGAGCAAAATGAAACTAAATAATTCATGATGTCAATATTCATTGATTGAATTATTTCACTATTTATTTATTTCCTGCATTGATTTTTTGCCAATTTAATCAATTACTTGTTTCATGAATTACATGAAGCTGTGTCAGACTCAGCCAGGTCAGTGGGCGGGGTTAACAGGAATCTAGTCCCATGGTTGCTTTGGTCTGAAGCCTGGGCTTTTGGAAGTCTTCGAAAACGGGGCGGCTAAGGAGGATACCCTCCTACTTTTTGTGGAGTTGTTGGTAGATATTTTAGCAGTTAAAGTAGAGGAATGTATTCCTTGTCTGAGTTACTTTCGCACTTTCAGAACAAGCAGTATTTCACCTCTTTTCTGGTTGAAGGGTATCCAAACAGGTGCTAGGACCCGCCCACTGACTTTGATGGCTGGGTTTGACAGATCAAATACATTTATAAAGTATTGACACACATAATTATGGGCAGCACGGTAGTGATGGGTCCGGCAACACCGATGCATCGGCGCATGCGTCGAGCTCATAGAGCAAAACCCTGTGTCGGTGCGCGTACCGCTTTTAGAAAGTCACGTGACCGATCATGAGCTGTTTTGGTCACGTGAACGATACGCGGACTGTGTCGCCTCCTCTGTGCCCTGTGAGCGGCTCTTTTCTACAGCCGGAGAAATAATAACTAAGAAGAGAAATCGTCTAAAATGTAATACGTTGGAAAAACTTTTTATTTTTTTTAACCCTTATATTATGTTAAGGGTCAATTTGACCCATTTCAGTTTTTGTGTTGATCAAAGTACTGGTTATCCTTTCTTTTTCTTGCTGAAATTTGGTGACTTTTCCTCATCTAGGGTCATGAACTGGTGTGTAAAATCTGGACACTGATGTGTAGTGGAATGTCTATCTAGAGTTTTATACAAAGATGATGTTGCGGGTCATTTTGACCCAGACGCTTTGATGTGGGTAAACAGCTGTTCAGATCCAAAATAAACATGTCTCTATGATGTACTTTTTACTTTGATGTACAATTGTTTGTAGTTTGATTGCCTCTGAGACCCAGAGCCAGGTGTGTGAAGAGAGGGAACCTTCTCACACTTGTCCTTGTCACTGTTCTCATGTCATCTCTTTGACAAACTCACCAAAAATGAGCTCCAGAATGATGACATCTGAGGAGGCTTTATCACTGATTTTTAACTGGGATAGTGATGTAGAGGAAGAGATTTCAGAAACAGAGGATTTTTCAGAGACAGAGGACAATGTTATTGCTGATCCAGATTGTCAATTTTCCTACGATGAGGAGGATTCAGAGGACAAGTCTGCCGTTGTTCCTCTAACAGATGAAAACCAAGGAATGCAGCAATCATCATCCACAGAGGGGACATGGGCATCTAAGGACGGTAATATAAAATGGTCAACATCACCACACCCAAGCCGAGGCAGACTATCATCTTCCAATGTGATCAAAATGACTCCCGGTCCTACAAGATTTGCTGTCACACGAGTTGATGAGATTCAATCAGCATTTCAGCTCTTCATATCCCCACCAATAGAGAGGATTATACTGGAAATGACCAACTTGGAGGGGAGACGTGTGTTTCAAGAGAAATGAAAGCCACTGGATCAGACTGACTTGCATGCTTTCATTGGAGTTCTGTTATTAGCTGGAGTGTACAGGTCAAAGGGAGAAGCCACTGCAAGTCTATGGAATGAAGAGAATGGAAGGCCGATCTTTCGTGCAACAATGTCTCTGGAGACATTCCACATGATATCTCGTGTGATCCGCTTTGACAACCGCGACACCAGAGCTGGTCGACGTGAAAGAGACAAACTAGCTGCGATCAGAGATGTGTGGGATAAATGGGTTGAAAATGTACCTTTGTTGTACAATCCTGGTCCCCATGTTACTGTAGATGAGCGTCTTGTTCCATTCAGGGGGCACTGTCCTTTCCGACAGTACATGCCCAACAAGCCCGCCAAGTATGGCATCAAAATATGGGCAGCCTGTGATGCAAAATCCAGCTATGCATAGAATATGCAAGTATACACTGGAAAGCTACCTGGAGGAACATCTGAGAAGAATCAGGGGATGCGTGTGTTGCTGGAAATGAGTGAAGGGCTGCAAGGTCATAACATCACATGTGAGAATTTCTTTACATCCTACCGCCTTGGAGATGAACTTCAGAAGAGAAAGCTGACCATGTTGGGAACAGTCAGAAGAAATAAGACAAAACTTCCCACCGAAATTCTGAAGATTTAGGGCAGACCTCTGCATTCCTCAATATTTGCTTTCACTGAGAAAGCAACAGTTGTTTCATACTGCCCAAAGAGAAACAAGAATGTTCTTGTAATGAGTACAATGCAGACAAATGCATCTCTGAGCACAAGAGAAGACATGAAGCCACAAATGATCCTGGATTATAACTCCACCAAAGGAGGAGTTGACAATCTGGACAAAGTCACAGCAACATACAGCTGCCAGCGCAAGACAGCCCGTTGGCATTTGGTGATTTTCTACAACATTGTGGACAAGTCTGCTTACAATGCCTATGTCCTGTGGACTGCAATCGACCAGAAATGGAATGCCGGCAAATTGTACAGACGTCGGCTTTTCCTGGAAGAACTCGGCAAAGCACTTGTCACTCCCAAGATCCAGACGCGAGCCAGGCCAGCTCGATCCCCAGCAACTGCAGCTGTCATTGAAAAGGTCAAACTCAGGTCACCCAACCCAACCTCACCCAACCAACATCCTTTGGACACAGGTGGAAAGAAAAGGAAAAGATGCCATGTATGTCCCTCCCGAGAGTACAGTAAAACAAGTACCTCTTGTGTGAAATGCAAGAATTACATCTGCAGAAAGCACACAGTAACATTCTGTCCATCATGTGGAGAGCATTGAAAATGTTAAAGAAAATTTGGAGAGCATTGAAAATGTTGAAGTTCGCTGGGATGAAGTTAAAGTTGAAGTTAAAGTATTTCTTAAATATAGTGTTGGAATTAAAAATGTATTGTATGTCACTTTTCTAAATGTTTATATAACCTAAAATAAAGTTGTTATTGGTTTAACCTGTTTTCTTGACTGTTTTGAGTGCATTTACACAGTACGGGTCAAAATGACCCGCAACATAATCAATGTCATTTTTTTTCTACATAATACAAGGGTTAATAAAAATGTGTAAAAAAAATAAAATTTAAAAAAATTCCCAGTCCACAAGCATCCTCATTCACAACACGTTCTCTTAGATTTCCATGTTATGATACATGTTCACATTATTTATTGACTGTATCTAAAAAAGATAAAATTATATTTGTATTTAAATGAAGATATGAAATAATCCTAAATGAAATACAATGACTTGGTTTATATTATTGTATATACTAGGTCAGTGGTTCTCAAATGGGGGTACACGTACCCCTGGGGGTACTTGAAGGTATGCCAAGGGGTACGTGAGATTTTTTTTAAATATTCTAAAAATAGTAACAATTCAAAAATCCTTTATAAATATAAATAAAACCCTATCTTTTTTTCCAAATAGTTCAAGAAAGACCACTACAAATGAGCAATATTTTGCACTGTTATACTATTTAATCAATCAAAAACTGATGACATAGTGCTGTATTTTACTTGTTTATCTCTTTTTTTCAACCAAAAATGCTTTGGTCTGATTAGGGGGTACTTGAATTTAAAAAAATTCACAGGGGGTACATCACTGAAAAAAAGGTTGGTGACCCCTGTACTAGGTCATAAAATCAGTGTCAGTTGAGTCAGTCCATAGGTTGCCTGTAGGGATTTTTAATGTCCAGCAGATGTCAGTATTTAGTGATACAGTATCGACACAGTATCAATACAGTTTTGCAATGTGTCGAAACGCTTCATGACGCCTCATCAACCCATCACTACAGCACGGTGGAAAAGGGGTTAGTGCATCTGCTTCACAATACAAAGGTCCTGAGTAGTCTGGGGTTCAATCCCGGGCTTGGGATCTTTCTGTGTGGAGTTTGCATGTTCTCCCCGTGACTGCGTGGGTTCCCTCCGGGTACTCCGGCTTCCTCCCACCTCCAAAGACATGCACCTGGGGATAGGCCCCTCCCACCTCCAAAGACATGCACCTGGGGATAGGTTGATTGGCAACACTAAATGGGCCCTAGTGTGTGAATGTTGTCTGTCTATCTGTGTTGGCCCTGCGATGAGGTGATGACTTGTCCAGGGTGTACCCCGCCTTCCGCCCGATTGTAGCTGAGATAGGCTCCAGCGCCCCCCGCGACCCCAAAAGGGAATAAGCGGTAGAAAATGGATGGATGGATGGACACATAATTATAAAAGAACTAAGTAAATCATCAATCAATCAATGTTTATTTATATAGCCCTAAATCACAAGTGTCTCAAAGGGCTGCACAAGCCACAACGACATCCTCGGTACAAAGCCCACATAAGGGCTTTGTACCGAAAATCATAAAATCATGAACTTATTAAATCGTAAAATTATTATATCATAAAATAATATTAAATGAATAATTAAATGTAATTTTACAATAAGCAAGACAATTTAATAACATTTATGTATTTAATTCCAATTGTAATGAATTAATGACACACACACACACACACACACACACACACACACACACACACACACACACACACACACACACACACACACACACAAACACACATATACATACTAGGGTTGTATGCAGAGGTGGGTAGTAACGCGCTACATTTACTCCGTTACATCTACTTGAGTAACTTTTGGGATAAATTGTACTTCTAAGAGTAGTTTTAATGCAACATACTTTTACTTTTACTTGAGTATATTTATAGAGAAGAAACGCTACTTTTACTCCGCTACTTTTATCTACATTCAGCTCGCTACTCGCTACTAATTTTTATCGATCTGTTAATGCACGCTTTGTTTGTTTTGGTCTGTCAGACAGACCTTCAAAGTGCCTGCCTTACTGGTGACGTTTCACTTCGTTCCACCAATCAGATGCGGTCACTGGTGACGTTGGACCAATCAAACAGAGCCAGGTGGTCACATGACCCGACTTAAACAAGTTGAAAAACTTATTGGGGTGTTACCATTTAGTGGTCAATTGTACGGAATATGTACTGTACTGTGCAATGTACTGATAAAAGTTCCAATCAATCAATCAAAAGTGTGAAGGAAAAAAGATACTTTTTTATTTCAACCGTACATCCCGTCAAAACCCTAAAGACTGACCGCACATGAGGACCTTCCTGTCTTCACAATAAAAGTGCCGCTCCATCGCGCCTGCGCTTTCAAAACAAGAGTCTCCGAAAGCCAGCGCAAACAAGCTAGCAAGCTACGGAGTTTGACGCCAATATATTTCTTGTAAAGTGTATAAAAACGAATATGGAAGCTGGACAAATAAGATGCCAAAACCCACCACTTTCATGTGGTATTAGACAGAAAGGAGGAACTTTTCTTCTCCTCCATTTGAAAACGTGGACGTTATCATCACTACTGCCTGATTACAATCAACGCAAGTCATCAGAATCAGGTAATACACCAACTTATATTCTTGTCTTCATGAAAGAAAGGAATCTATATGTTAAACATGCTTGTATATTCATTAAAACACCTTTAACATGTAAACAAAAACAGCAAATTAAATAAATATAAATTATATACTGTATATATCAATGTATATGTATGTATATATATATATATATATATATATACACACACACACACAGTGTATATATATATATATGTATATGATGAGTGTGTATGTTACTCATCAGTTACTCAGTACTTGAGTAGTTTTTCCACAACATATTTTTTACTTTTACTCAAGTAAATATTTGGGTGACTACTTCTTACTTTTACTTGAGTAATAAATCTCTAAAGTAACAGTACTCTTACTTGAGTACAATTTCTGGCTACTCTACCCACCTCTGGTTGTATGGTATACCGGTATTAGTATAGTACTGCAATACTAATGAATATTTTCGGTACTATACCGTCTCTGAAACGTACTGGTCCCGCACCCCCCTGCATCCGCGTCAAAGTCACGTGGTGACATTGCTGGTTTTACCAGCAGAGGAGCATGTGTCTGCAGCGCACACACACACACAGAGTACTTACAAGCAGACAGTGTTGAGACAGAAAAGGGAGAATGGATGCATTTTGGTG
>NC_084568.2:39982500-39990000 GCF_033978685.3 Nerophis lumbriciformis | reverse complement strand
CCATAAGAAGCATCTCAAGGTCCTGGCCAGTCTCAAGACCTGAACCCAATTGAAAATCTTCGGAAAGAGCTGAAGGTCCGTATTACCCTGCTACAGGCCCAAAACCTGAAGGATCTGGACAAGATCTGTGTGGAGGAGTGGGCCAAAGTCCGTGCTGCAGCGTGTGCAGAGCTCTTCAAGAACTACAGAGAACGTTGAATCTTGGTCATTGAAAACTAAATATTAAGTTCCGTTTTCCAGTCGTCATGCAATAACATGCTGATTAGTGAAAAATCATAGAATGTGATTTTCTGTCTCTCACCTTTGAAGATTAGACTTCTACATGCTTTGTAATTGGAACAACTTGCGAAATGAGCATCTGTATGAATTGTAATGAAGTTTAAACAGAAGTTGAAAGACACATTTATTGTAGGTTGAATTTTTAAAGACGTTAAAAAACTGAGCTTAAAAAAGTAATATCCCTAGTTTCTATGTCACTACCAAAACACAATAGCTTTTGAGGTGTGGCTGATTAAAAAATGTAGGCCACACTCCTACATTGTCCACCAAGAAGTGACATTACATTTCTGTACCTGATGGCTGTGACTTCATCCTATAGTTTTTAAATAAATGTGTATCCTAAAAAACTATCACTACCGAACACATATTCTCTTCAATTAAGTCAACTTTTTCAGCTTTTATGCAACATGTTTTTAGGAGTGTACAACTCTTCAAAGATGTGTTTGCTAGCCATCCATCCATCCATCCATCCATCTTCTTCCGCTTATCCAAGGTCGGGTCGCGGGGGCAGCAGCCTAAGCAGGGAAGCCCAGACTTCCCTCTTCCCAGCCACTTCGTCCAGCTCCTCCCAGGGGATCCCGAGGCGTTCCCAGGCCAGCCGGGAGACATAGTCTTCCCAACGTGTCCTGGGTCTTCCTCGTGGCCTCCTACCGGTCGGACGTGCCCTAAACAACTCCCTAGGGAGGCGCTCGGGTGGCATCCTGACTAGATGCCCGAACCACCTCATCTGGCTCCTCTCGATGTGGAGGAGCAGCGGCTTTACTTTGAGCTCCCCCCGAATGACAGAGCTTCTCACCCTATCTCTAAGGGAGAGCCCCGCCACTCGGCGGAGGAAACTCATTTCGGCCGCTTGTACCCGTGATCTTGTCCTTTCGGTCATAACCCAAAGCTCATGACCATAGGTGAGGATGGGAACGTAGATCGACCGGTAAATTGAGAGCTTTGCCTTCCGGCTCAGCTCCTTCTTCACCACAACGGATCGATACAGCGTCCGCATTACTGAAGACGCCGCACCGATCCGCCTGTCGATCTCACGATCCACTCTTCCCTCACTCGTGAACAAGACTCCGAGGTACTTGAACTCCTCCACTTGGGGCAAGATCTCCTCCCCAGCCCGGAGATGACACTCCACCCTTTTCCGGGCGAGAACCATGGACTCGGACTTGGAGGTGCTGATTCTCATCCCAGTCGCTTCACACTCAGCTGCGAACCGATCCAGTGAGAGCTGAAGATCCTGGCTAGATGAAGCCATCAGGACCACATCATCTGCAAAAAGCAGAGACCTAATCCTGCAGCCACCAAACCAGATCCCCTCAACGCATTGACTGCGCCTAGAAATTCTGTCCATAAAAGTTATGAACAGAATCGGTGACAAAGGGCAGCCTTGGCGGAGTCCAACCCTCACCGGAAACGTGTCCGACTTACTGCCGGCAATGCGAACCAAGCTCTGACACTGATCATACAGGGAGCGGACCGCCACAATCAGACAGTCCGAAACCCCATATTCTCTGAGCACTCCCCACAGGACTTCCCGAGGGACACGGTCGAATGCCTTCTCCAAGTCCACAAAGCACATGTAGACTGGTTGGGCAAACTCCCATGCACCCTCAAGGACCCTGCCGAGAGTATAGAGCTGGTCCACAGTTCCACGACCAGGACGAAAACCACACTGTTCCTCCTGAATCCGAGGTTCGACTATCCGGCGTAGCCTCCTCTCCAGTACACCTGAATAGACCTTACCGGGAAGGCTGAGGAGTGTGATCCCACGATAGTTAGAACACACCCTCCGGTTCCCCTTTTTAAAGAGAGGAACCACCACCCCGGTCTGCCAATCCAAAGGTACTGCCCCCGATGTCCACGCGATGCTGCAGAGTCTTGTCAACCAAGACAGCCCCACAGCATCCAGAGCCTTAAGGAACTCCGGGCGGATCTCATCCACCCCCGAGGCCTTGCCACCGAGGAGCTTTTTAACTACCTCAGCAACCTCAGCCCCAGAAATAGGGGCTAGCCATGTGCTTGCTAAATTAGCTAGAATAGTCACACCCGAAACATGAGACATGATCATTTCGGTCTTGACAAAATGAAATGGAAAGTAGTTTAACCCTACCATTTTGAAATAATGTGTTCACAAACTCTTAAGTGATTATTTTCAATAGTCTATTCAAAGCAAATAAGCATGTTTGAATGTAATGCTGGTTTCTATCTGTCATTGTCGAGGCCAGAGTGAAAGAATCAAGACACCAACATGCCAAATCCAAATAAAAAATTAGAACAATTCTTTCGATAACTTTTATTTGGAAGGGTTCAATCTCTCTCCTGTGTTAGTTTGAAGCTGAAATGACAAACGCGCTCAGAGGAGATAATGTTTGAAGAGAAGTGACCGGTTTATAAAAAAATTTGTTTTGAAGGGGAAATTGCAAACTTCCTGTTAATTTCTGCTGAGGGTTGTCAATCTATGAAATGTAGGTCTAAGTGAGACCTACATAGAGGTTTTTGTTTCATGTCCGACTTTCCCAGTGGGAGTTATAGGCAATTTTGTCATTTTTTTCTTCCGAGGAGCAGTTTTTTCTGCGTTTTATTAAAAAATTGCGGTAGAGCACAATTTTTGGATTCAGGGTTAGGTTTTTTCATTAGATCACAATTTTAGCCAGTCCTGATGTGTGTGTTCAGTTTGATAAGTTTTGAAGCATGTTAAGGGGGTCAAATTACAGCTCAAAGAGGCAAAAGTGACTGTTTTTAGTACTTTTTTGTCTTGAAGGGGGAATTGCCAACTTCCTGTTGATTTTTGCCCGAGGATATACAATTATGAAAGGTAGGTGTAAGTCAGACCTACATAGAGGTTTTTGTTTCATGTCTCTCCGGCCTTCCTAGTGGGAGTTACAGGCAGTCTAGTTTTTTTTTTTCCTAGGGGGCGCTAGAGCGCAATTTTGAGTTTTGAGGTTTGTTTTTTTGATAAAAAGTTTTGCCGTATATTACTGATGTGTGTGTAAAATTAGGTGAGTTTTGAAGTATGTTAAGGGGGTCAAATTACAGCGCAAAGTTGCGGAAGAATAATAATAATAATAATAATAATTTACGCTGCAAGCACATTGGTCGGGCCCGCGTATTTGGCAGGTGCTAGTCCTAAGTGTCCCAATACTTTTGTCCAGTGGTAGTCATAAGTGTCCTAAAACTTTTGTCTACTTTTAGTCCGAATTGTCCCAATACTTTTGTGTAGTGTACCTACCTTGTCTGCATTGTGTGGGCATGCTGGTGCTTCCTGCTTTTAAGCAGCCATCTTAAAAAAACAGCAGTGCAGCAGCATCAGCGCAGCGGATCTTTGAAGGATCATAAAATCAAAACCGGAGCACTTATAAAAACTCTTTCGATAACTTTTAATCAGAAGGGTTCAGTCACTCTCCTGTGTTAGTTTGAAGCCGAAACGACAAACACGCTCAGAGGAGATAATGTTTGAAGAAAGGTGACCGGTTTTTACAAAAATGTTGTTTAGAAGGGGGAATAGCAAACTTCCTGTTGATTTTTGCTGGGGGTTGTCAATTTATGAAATGTAGGTCTAAGTGAGACCTACATAGAGGTTTTTGTTTCATGTCTCTCCGACCTTCCCAGTGGGAGTAACAGGCAGTTTTGTCATTATTTTCTTCCGAGGAGCAGTATTTTCTCCATTTTATTAAAAAATTGCTGTAGAGCGCAATTTTGAGATTTGGGGTTAGGTTTTTTCATTAGATCGCAATTTTAGCCAGTCGTGATGTGTGTGTTCAGTTTGGTGAGTTTTGAAGCATGTTAAGGGGGTCAAATTACAGCTCAAAGAGGCAAAAGTGACTGATTTTACTAAAATTTAGTGTTGAAGGGGGAATAGCAAACTTCCTGTAGATTTTTGGCCGAGGAAATAAATTAATAAAATTTAAGTCTAAGTGAGACCTACATAGAGGTTTTTGTTTCATGTCTCTATGACATTCGTACTGGGAGTTAGAAAAAGTTTACTTTGTAGGGAGCGCTAGAGCGCAATTTTGATTTTTGGGTTTTGGTTTTTTTACCAAAGAGTTTTGTTCGAGTTTATTTTTGTGTGCGTCAAATTTGGTGAGTTTTGAAGCATGTTAAGAGGGTCAAAGTACCGCGCAAAGCTGCGGAATAAGAAATAATAATAATAAAACCTTACAATTTCAATAGGTCCTTATGTCCCATTGCATAAGGACTCCCTGTGGGAGTCCTTTTGCAATGGGCCATGCGGGCCCTAATAAAAGGTTGGGAGAATACAGAGAAAGAGTGAAGGCTGATCCAGTTAACACCAAGAATATTTGAAGAAGGAATAAGAAAAGAAAGGCAGAAGGAAAGTTTAAAATCATCAACTATGTATTGGCAAACCCTAGACCTGGAGGTCAAAGACTAAGTTTACACTGCAGGCCAAAGTGGACCAAACCAGATTGTTGTGAAATTCAACTTTTTAAAGCTGATTGTTTAAATTTGAAGTAGCATGTGATCTTTATCAGACGCCGGTATAAAGGCGCACAGGCCCCAATGTGGCCCTAATGTCACATGCGCAGTCGGATAAAGTGAAAAGAAAGGAAGTTGTTGAAATGAGCAAGGAAGTCGCTACTACAGAAGAAAACATGGACGCCACACATCAGCGTGTTAATGGCTTTTT
Source organism: Nerophis lumbriciformis (assembly GCF_033978685.3). NCBI lineage: Eukaryota > Metazoa > Chordata > Actinopteri > Syngnathiformes > Syngnathidae > Nerophis > Nerophis lumbriciformis. The sequence goes on along the minus strand of NC_084568.2, from coordinate 39,985,079 downwards.
GTGGTGGAGGAAGTAGCCCGATGAAAGGAGATGAAGAAGAAAAGAATTGAAAAGAGGAAAGTGATGGTGCTGCTCCGCCAAAGATGAGGCAAACAGGTGGCAATGCCGTCGAAACTGCAGTCACATTTGATGTGGCCCACTATGATACCAAAATGTGACATTTGAAGCACTTAGGAGCGTTTAGGCTGGCATACTGAATACATCCATTTTCTACCGCTTGTCCCTCTTGGGGAGCTGGAGCCTGGAGCCGATCCCAGTTGCATTCGGGCGAAAGGCGGGGTACATCCTGGACAAGTGTCCACCTCATCACAGGGCCAACACAACATTTACCTATCCCCGGGTGCATGTTTTTGGAGGTGGGGGGGGGCTATCCCCAGGTGAATGTCTAAGGAGGTGGGAGGGGCCTATCCCCAGGTGCATGTCTAAAGAGGTGGGAGGGGCCTATCCCCAGGTGCATGTCTAAGGAGGTTTGAGGGGCCTCTCCCCAGGTGCATGTTTAAAGAGGTGGGAGGGGCCTATTCCCAGGTGCATGTCTTTGGAGGTGGGGTGAAGCCCGAGGACCCGGAGTCAACCCCACACAGTCATGGGGAGAACATGCAAACTCCACACAGAAAGACCCCAAGCTCGTGAATGGAACCTAGGACCTTTTCTCTGTAAGGCCAGAGCCATACCTGCCAACTTTTGAAATCAGAAAAACCTAGTAGCCAGGGTCCAGGGGCCGCAGGCCCCGGTAGGTCCAGGACAAAGTCCTGGTGGGGGGTTCACGGCGCAAAATGATTATTAGCATTCAGACAGGTTAAAATGTTGCTAAAACCATCACTTTTCTATCAGTCACAGTGACTTTTCAAAACAAAAATATTACAGCAAAAATCATATGGGTTGATTGACATGTTTATTCTGTAAGCTAACTTCAATAGTTTGAAATTATTTTGACAGTTAATACATGTAAATGTATTCAAAATCTTTTGACATTAACTTTATATGTTGAAACTTTCAACAACTTGAAAGAATAAGATTTTTGAGAGTATTTGGTTCAAATTACACAATATAAATAAGACGTGTCATTATTGATATTGCAGACATTATTGTAACAAGAAACTTCAGGTCGAAATTTTGGTTTATGAAAGAAATATAAATAAATATAAATATAAAACTTCATGACGACATTTTTCAAATTAATAAAGAGTAATAGAATAGTATGATAGTCATATGTTACTTGTTTTGAACATGTTATCGTTATCACAAATAAAAAGATATACTGTACACAGAAATTATTTTTAATTTGATTTATTGTTTATGTAATAAAAGATTTACTTAAAATGTTATGTTTTGGGAGTTTTTTTATGCTACTAACTGTACTTACCGGCGATGTAAACCGAAGGAGACATTTCCGTAATGAAAGCTGCAACACCCTTTTTAGATCCCATCATCACTGCAGCATTATCGGCAGCAAAGCAAACCAAATTCTGCCAAGGAATTTCGTTTGAGTCTATTTCTTCCGCGAGTATTTTGTAAATGTTTTCGCCTGTGAAGTACTGACAATACTTTTCCAATGTCCTCATCGAAATATCGAACACAAATGGGGTATCACATCCAAAGAATCTGTTTGGGCGACGAAAAACGTTGAAAGTTTTCCACTTGTATCGCTAGCAACGGCATTAGACTTGTGTTTTTTTGTCCCAACGTGGTCTTTTACATCGCTAATTCCTCCGTGTCCGATCGAAAAATCTTGTCTGCACAAGGTGCAATTCGCATAGTTTTCACCCTTTTTGGAACGGATAATTATTCCCGGATAGGCTTTTGAATATTCTTCACGGAATGACTGCAGTTTTCTTTTCGGTTTAAGACTCGTATGCGATTTTTCTCCGGCTGATTCCATGATCGTTCGCTCGTTTGGAAACTCGTGCTTGGCAGCGGTGCTATAAATAGCCTCGCGCATGGCATTCGGAATGGCTCGATAGGAAGTTACGGGAAGCAGTGTCGATTGTCATTGTTGCGCGATTTCGTGAATAAAACTTAAAAAAATTTTTTTATTTTTTAATTAATGAAAAACCGTATTTTTTATCACTGCAACCGTAACCCGGAATAGGTTGATGAAAACCGTACTAATTACGGGAAAACCGGAGTAGTTGGCAGGTATGCAGAGCACTCACCACTGCCCCACCGTGTGGACACTGAATACTAAACCCATATGGCTACTTGAGTTGTATTGGCGCCCACTATGAGTTGTATTGGCGCCCACTATGATACCAAAATGACATTTGAAGCACTTAGGAGCGTTTAGGCTGGCATACTGAATACTTCCATTTTCTACCGCTTGTCCCTCTTGGGGAGCTGGAGCCTGGAGCCGATCCCAGTTGCATTCGGGCGAAGGCGGGGTACATCCTGGACAAGTGTCCACCTCATCACAGGGCCAACACAACATTCACCTATCCCCGGGTGCATGTTTTTGGAGGTGGGGGGGGGGGGGGCTATCCCCAGGTGCATGTCTAAGGAGGTGGGAGGGGCCTATCCCCAGGTGCATGTCTAAGGAGGTGGGAGGGGCCTATCCCCAGGTGCATGTCTAAGGAGGTTTGAGG
>NC_084568.2:39965000-39975000 GCF_033978685.3 Nerophis lumbriciformis | reverse complement strand
GTGTGTGTGTGTGTGTGCGTATGGCGCACCAGGAGTGCAAGTTAGAAAATAAATGTATTAAGTGTAAGTTTTAAGTTGTTTAACTTTAAAGTGTAGTCTAACATTCTTGGGTTAGAATATTTTTTAGACATTTGCAGTACACCATACATCTGGGTGGTGAGCTACGATAAGATAATGGCATAACATTAAATAAATAAAGAGGCATGGCAATCTCAACATCTTTCAGTTAGCTATAGACTTTTGATAATATAATGTGAGTAATATAACCATTTCAACTGTTTGCTTTGAATATTGTTGAATAATAATTACAGATAAAACATTAAGAATTGGAAGAATGTCTCTTCTGAGTTGTAAAATTATAGTTAATACACCTAGACAGTTTTTAGTGGGTTTAAAATGTTATTTAAAATTACATGAAGTAATAGGTATAACATTTGAATTAGGAATATTGATTTAGTGTTTATTAGGACAATAAATGCTGTAATTTTAAACATCATATGCAGGATTGGACACATTTCACAGTGATTGATATCAGTAATGCATTCTTCTCGATACCAATACATAAAGAAAGTCAATTTTGGTTTGCATTTACTTATAAAGGGAAAAGATACACCTATACAAGACTACCCAAAGGGTATGCGGAAAGTCAGACAATCTTTTCACAAGCAATGCATGCAAGCATGTCCAAATTCGACCCTCCAGGAGGAAGAAAAAGGTCTTGATATACGTGGATGACATATTATTAGCATCACCGGATAAGGAAACCTATAGAAAAGATACATTAGCCTTATTAAATCATCTACACAGTGAAGGACACGAAGTAAGCAAAACAAAAGTCCAATTATGCAAAACAGAAGTAAAATATCTAGGACATTCTCTAAACAAAGATGGACGCACTATTGTGGGAAGCAGAAAAACAGCAGTGCTGCAAGCACCAAAACTACAAACAAAGAAGCAAATTGTCATTTCTAGGATTAACTAATTACTGTAGAAGTTGAATACCAAATTACACAGAAATAGTAGCTCCTTTAAGTAAATTAATGTATGAAAAAAAAATCTAAAAATGTCAACACCAATAGAGTGGAATTTAGAAGCTAAAGCAGCATTCTGTGAAATAAAAATAGAATAGGATATGTGCGGTTGTTACAGCAACTGAAGTTTTGAAAGCTATCAAATGAGCATCAAATGACTCAATGCAAGCGGCACAACTAGTAACACTAAAGCAAGTAAATTAATAAGATCAAAATGTTACAATACACACAGATAGTCAATATGCATTCTCAACAGTGCACACATTTGCACAACACTGGCAAAATAGAGGAATGATAACGTCAACGGGAAACCTTGTAACACATGGAGAACTATTAAAAGTAATATTAAAAGCGGTACAGTTAGCAGCTAAAATAGCAATGTGAAAATGTGTGGCACACACCAACGGAACGGACGCAATATCTGTCACACGTGGGTTATGCAGCTTGCTGCGGTTCCTTCTTTCAATGCAAAAAGACGGCTCTGGACGAAGGTGTAAAGGTAGGATGGGATTTATTAACATAAATCATCCAACTACCAAAAACACAAACAACATAAAAAGAAAGGCGTGCCTAAAACACGTCAAGCTAAGACTAAAACAGAAGCTATGGCATGGAACAAGAAACTTAATTGGTACAGGCGTGACACAAACAGTGTGACATAAATAATGAAGCCAGGCCCACTGACTGGCAGAGGTAACTTAAATAATGCCTGTGATTGGTGCTCGGGAAGCAGGTGAGCGGGCGAGCACTAATCAGAGACAGGTGAACAAAATAAGTCGCCATGGTGACAAAAACAAACAAGGAAGCCTAAACGGGAACTAAAGAAGTCCAAAACTAACAGAACATAACTAAACAAAACATGATCCGGACCACGGATCATGACAATATCACGTTTGCGGACAAAACAGCAAAACAAACAGCAGAAGAAGAAATACAAGGTTTTAAACTACAAACTAGTGAAATTAATAATGACATACTAAAAGACATGCAACAACAAAGTACTCCAAAAGAAAAAGATAAATGGAAAAATAAACCAAAAAAAAAAAGAAAGAACAAAAACAAAAAACGGAGCAGCAGTATTGAGCCATGGTTGTACTCATGTCTCAACAGGAGGGATGGTGACCCTAATACAGAAGTACTATACTACCTACAGCTTTTATTCTTATTCAAAAAATAAATAAAAATAAAAATTTGTAGGTCATGCATGACCTGTGCGAGGCCAATTCCCCAAAACCAAAACACCCGTTCCAGCATCTATGCATGGATTTTATTGAACAAAATAGGAGTGAAGAAAAACAGTGTTGTCTGGTCATAGTAGATGCATTTTCAAAGTGGGTAGAAATATTTTTTAAAGGAAAAGCAGATGTGCTAACAGTAGTAAAAGCATTATGCAAAGATATAATACCAAGATAGGGTATAACTAAATCTATACATGACAATGGACCTCAATTTGTAAATCAATTAATCAAGAATAAGAAGCTATTTAACCAACAGGAAGCAATATGTGAAGATGGGTGAAAATATGTCAACACGGCTAGATATATCTTGTGGTGTACCCCAGGGATCAATACTGGGACCAAGATTGTTTAATATTTATATAAACGACATTTGTAAAGCTACAAAGGACTTAAAGTTAGTTTTATTTGCGGACGACACAACTGCTTTCTGTTCAGGAGAGAACACACAGAAGATAATACAAATAACAGAATAAATGAACAAATTTAAAAAAATGGTTTGACTCTTTGAATCTCAGTAAAACTAAAATAATGCTATTTGGTAACAGTAGAAAAGAGCATCAAACACGAATACAAATAGACGGAGTAGATATTGAAAGGGTAAAAGAAACAAGATTTTGGGGAGTATTAATAGATGATCAAATGAACTGGAAATCTTATATACAAAACATACAACATAAGGTGGCAAAAAAACCCAAAAACATTTAAATAACGAATAAAGCAAAATACATCCTGGGCCAAAACTCACTTCATATTCTCTACTGCTCGCTCGTGTTAAACTTAAAAGGATTCCCACCACGGGAACAGACTGGCCAAATTACTGGTGGTACCTCACAGGACATCCAATACGGGGGAACTGGACACTCTGGTCACTACATATATTATACTGTAGTATAGATTATATGTATTATTCTACTTATTTTGTGTCTGGTTTTGTATTTGTTTTGTATCATCCCGTGAGGTGTATATTATTTTTTGTTATATTTGGATGCATTTGTTTGGTTTGTAAGCTTGTGAATCTGGGCTATCCATTAAGTAAGACTACTTATTATGTTGAAGGGGGCAGGAAATATAAGATTCTCTTTATCCTGTTCCTTCTCAAGCATAGGTGTGTAAATATGTGTTCAGTTGCCAAAGTTTTGAATTGTCTATTGATAATGAATGAATGAATTACTGGCCCCGGGAGATAGTGAAGAAGCTAAATTCTTTAAAAGTCGAATAACTCTGAAACATTAAGGCCCAAATCTAGTGTTAACCATATCACTCCCTGATGGACAAAATAGACCACCCAATGCCACACTGTTCAACACGTCCAGATGGGGTTTCCAATTATGGGCATGGTCAAGTGGACTAGACCCATATTTCCTGGTGATTGTTTGCATAAATCAAACCATGCGCAACACCGAATAACCCAGAGTGTTCTAAACGCGCTGGAAGTCACAGTTGTAAGCGTACCATTTGATGATGTGGATAAATGTTCAAAGTAACAACTGGTGTGTAATAATTGGTTCCTCCTTTGGCTGTTAATTGGTTACTCATGGCAAAAAGGTTTAATTGAAGTAATCTGCGAAACAACTCCTGAATGGAATTGCACTACATGGGACAAAATCTAGCCTGTAACCAAAGAAACAAAGCAGAAACCAATATTTGATAAACATGTGACAAAAGCTAATTACACCTGCATTAACATACTAGGCTCTGGACAACAGTTAGGAAACTTATCGTCAGACAACTGCTTACACATAGTAAATGTATCAATATTTGTACAAAAATTGTTAACACGTCTGAACAGTTTGATATCCGAACATTGGAAAAGAACTACACGTGATGTAAACTGGCAAAGTGTTGGAGATCCAACTTATATCGATACAATAGGTGTCCCCAGAGGTGTACCTGACGAGTACAAAATTGGTAAATCAAGTTGCAGCTGGATTCGAATCATCCGTCTGCTGGTGGTGTACGATTAACAAGAATGTTGACAGAATAAACTATGTCCACTACAACGTACAGAGATTAGGAAATTGGACAAAGGCCGGACTTGAAGTCGTCACTGATCAACTCGCCGCAACCTCCCTTAAGGCCTTTCAAAACCGTATGGCGCCAGACATGTTGTTAACGGAAAAAGGAGATGTGTGCGCAATATTGGGTGAACAGTGTTCTACTTCATTCCAAAATACACTGATGCAGAAGATAGCCTGACCAGAGCACTGGAAGGCCTTCGCACCCTCAACGGTAAAATGGAAGAGCACTCACCTATGTGGGATGGATGGTTGAATGTGTTCGGCAAATACAAGTCCTTGGTATCATCAATTCTAGTATCTATGGCTGTGTTTGCAGCAAAACTGACGTTGTGTGGATGTAGTTGTATTCCCTGTCTGGGTTCTCTGCTTAACCGTCTGATTACCACAGCGATTAGCCCAGCAGATGATAGAACTGTTCAGATGCACCTTCTGGCGGACGACAAGAAAGATGAATCTGATGACGAGGATACCTACCTGGACGGTGTTCCTGATCTGTTTCCAGACCCTGGTGACTATATATATATAAAAATATGATGATGTTGAACTCTGAGTGTAAACATAACTTGGCCCTAAAGAAATTAACTATTAACTGAAAATCGTAAGAAGAAGTTATTGGGGATAAGAAGATTCTGGGGAAGTTATGTGATAAACAGGAGGGAAATGTTAGAATAATTATGTATATATTATCATCATAACTTTATGCTTAAGGGCCATACTATAAAGTATTGTCAATTTGTGCAGAGCTAGCAATCTTAAAGATTGCTAGCCTCGTTATCAGTGTTGTGTGCAGACTCGGCCTGCTGGCAGCCAAGGCCGAATATTTGGTTCCAAGACCAGACAAAGCAGAGAAGAGACTGGGCGATATCACCAAGTGTCAACATATTTGCATTTTTGTATTATCATATATTGTGTGTTACTGGAGTTGTCGAGATTACCCCCTTCCCTCAGTCACCGTGATGTAATAGGGCCATTTTCCTAATAAATGGAGGAGGCGCACGGGCTTTTCTTTAGAACGTAGTTTGGATCTGTAACTAGAGTACAGCCCAAAACACGTGTCTCCTCATGAGCTAAATTGAACTCCGTCTCTGATTCATTCCTTGCTTCTTGTCTGATTAGTAGATGTCAACAGTGTTTGCACCTGACACACACACACACACACACACACACACACACACACACACACACACACACCAATGCGGCCTAGAGTACTAAGGTTTGGGGACCCCTACTTTATGTGAAAAGGTCGTAAGGTTTGGGGACCCCTACTTTATGTGAAAAGGTATGATTAACATGTAAAAGCCAAGCAAAACTAGATAAGATGAACACAAATAAGATAAATGGCAAAGTGTAACACAGAAGAGACGCCCGTATCATGAAAATAGAGCTTCCCTCCTCCCTCTGTCTCCCTCCCGCTGCCGATTTAATTACCTTCTATATTTATCGGAGCCCAAGATGCTATTTTGGTGTCCTGGCTGCTATCGGTGGGTTCCATTATTCAGGAGGCAACGTGGCTGCCATGATCCGGTCACACAGGTGTTTGCTTATGTATTCAGTATGTTTGGGAAAAAGCACAGGCCTCCAAGAGCCCTCCATATTTGCCTGTGATCTATGATTGTTCTTCAGCAGAGGCCACAGTCATCTGAGAGATGATGGCCATATTGATCTGATAAACACTTTCATTTACTGCCATTCACACACAGCAGGAATATAACCTAGCTTTCTGCTTCATCACTTCTCCTCCACACTCTTTAACCCCTTCCTCCCACCAGCATCCTTGGCCACTTCAACCACTTTCATCCACCAACCTCTTTCACACCAATCTGCGCTTACTGACATAAGGGTTTCACCTTACCTAAAGGAGGTAGAGAATGTGTGTTCATCACGCAGTAGTAGTCCATGGCCTTCCTTCTTCCCAGCATTCTCCCCACTGACACTTGGATATGGCTCATTCAGTCCTGCAGGCCACACAAAGCAATCATCCAGTTGGAGAAAAGACAAGCAAGCTACTGGGCGATACGGCCTGAACTCTATATTGCAGCATCCTGCAATATATCACAATGAATGATAATAAAACCATTTTAAAATTGATTACAAAAGCTCCTATCATATCGTATTGCATCATGTCCAATTGTATTCTTCTTCTGTTGTAGTTTTGGGTATGGATCTAATACCAAGTAGTATGGGTGCACAAAAAACAATCGATTAACATCCTAATTGCGATTCTTCCATCCTTCCATCCATCCATTTTCTACCGCTTGTCCCTCTCGGGGTCACGGGGGGTGCTGGAGCCTATCTCAGCTGCACATGGGCTTTAGGCGGGGTACACCCTGGACAAGTCACCACCTCATCACAGGGCCAACACAGACAGACAACATTCACACACTAGGGACTAGAGATGCGCGGATAGGCAATTATTTCATCCGCAACCGCATCAGAAAGTCGTCAACCATCCGCAATCCACCCGGTCTAACATTTGATCAGAACCGCATCCGCCCGCACCCGCCCGTTGTTATATATCTAATATAGACGATGCAAGGCATTAGTGAGGTTATAAAGCTTTTGCCTGTTAAAGAAAGGAGACTGATCCAATGCAGCACAGACATTTGCGTGCCACGCTGTCACGACCCAGACGCACACCAGTGCGCAATCATATGGGAGCCGCGCTGAGCGCACCTCCAAGCGCGTCTCGCTGCCGGCGACGGCCGGGTATATGAGCCCGACGCTCCAGCGCCATCCATTTTCAGGGCTAGTTGATTCGGCAGGTGGGTTGTTACACACTCCTTAGCGGGTTCCAACTTCCATGGCCACCGTCCTAGCTGCTGTCTATATCAACCAGGGTGAGCCCCACCCCTTTCGTGAGCGCACTGCGCGCGGAGTGACCCCTGTTACGCGCCCCCGGCAACAGGGGTGGCGGGCAGGTAAGCTGCGCGGGCGGAGCGCGCGGAGTGACCCCTGTTACGAGCCCCCGGCCACGGGGGTGGCGGGCAGGTAAGCTGCTTACCTGCTGCGGACGAGGCGGGGTGTCGGTGCGGTGGGCGCGGTGGTGACCCTGGACGTGCGTCGGGCCCTTCTCGCGGATCGCCTCAGCTACGGCTCCCGGTGGGGCCCTCTCGGGGGAAGGGGCCTCGGTCCCGGACCCCGGCGAGGCGTCCCTTCTCCGCTCCGTAAAAGTGTCCATCTCTTTTTTTTTTTTTCTTCTGTTGTGGCATATGCAGCAGGTGCCTGCTCGTTTTTCGTATGTGGGTAACAACATTTAACTATGTATATATATTTCCGAATTGGTTTAACTGCCACCCGCCTGAATCTATTTAAAATCTAATTTTTTTTAATTTCCACCGCCCGACCCGACCCGACCCGACCCGACCCGCGGATAAAATCTAATTTTTTTAAATTTCATCCGCCCGATCCGCGGATAATCCGCGGACTCCGCGGTTGTGCCCGCAAACCGCGCATCTCTACTAGGGACCATTTAGTGTTGTCTTTGGAGGTGGGAGGGGCCTATCCCCAGGTGCATGTCTTTGGAGGTGGGAGGAAGCCGGAGGGAACCCACACAGTCACGGGGAGAACATGCAAACTCCCAACAGAAAGATCCTGTACTAACACACGTACTAACCCCTGTCCCACCGTGCTGCCAATTGCCATTCTTATTCATTCCAATTCTAAATCAATTCATCATTTTGAAAAGTTTCATTATTATAGCAAATAACAGAGGTGGGACCAAGTCATTGTTTTGCAAGTCACAAGTAAGTCTCAAGTCTTTGCCCTCAAGTCCGAGTCAAGTCCCGAGTCAAGACAGGCAAGCCCCGAGTCAAGTCCAAAGTCAAGACTGGAAAGTCTCAAGTCAAGTCCTAAGTCCTGCATTTTGAGTTTCGAGTCCTTTCAAGTCCTTTTAACCACAGACTAATATATTAACACAGATTGTGTATGCTTTTCAAACGCTGTATTTATTTATTAAAACAAGTGCATTTTAAATTGCAGGAAAGAAAATTGTGCTGACATTGCACTTTATAATAGCACTATTAACCAGTCATTTTAAACATTAACTCATTCCTTCACAGAACAAACACATTGAAAAATAAAGTGCAAATGTACTTATTTGTACAAAAGTGTTAACATTGAAAAAACATGACATATACGTGAACATAACAAAAAAGTTGTACTTTTTATATGTCAGGGCCCTATGCTGCATTGCATTTGCAAAAGACCAAATTAGCCAAGAGTCTGTCAGTCATTTGTGCACGATGGGGGCGTAGTATGATGCCACCATGGCTGAAAACTCGCTCCACTGGAGCACTGGAGGCAGGCACTGCCAAGACTCTCATGGCCACTCGGAACAGTGAAGGAAGAGTCTTCATGTTCAATGCCCAGAACAAAAGGGGGAGAGAGTTGTTTTGGGTTGGTGCACTACTTGTAAGTGTATCTTGTGTTTTTTATGTTGATTTAATTTTAAAAAAATATATATATATATATTTCTTGTGCGGCCCGATACCAATCGATCCACGGACCAGTACCGGGCCGTGGCCCGGTGGTTGGGGACCACTGAGGTAAACAACCAACAGTATGTCAGAAAGCTAGCTAAAACGGTACACATATTCATAATATAGTATACATTTTAACTGACCTTTATTTGACTATTTTTGTCTTTGTTTTAGGTGGCTAAAATACGCGGTGCTGCTGACCGCCGTCTAACGTTACGTGTGATATATTGACTAACGTAACCCTGCTTGAAAAAAATCACTGAACAAAAAGTATGAATAAGGTAGTGAACTGCAACAGATTCCCGTGTTTGCAATAACGTTATAACGTTAGCAGTGAGTTTACAGCCTCACTGATTTAACTACACAGCAAATCAAAGTCATGTTACTTAGCCAATAAACGTTATCTTACATTCAAAACTTACCCTTCTTTGTGCAACTTCAAATGCCGGACGAAGTTGGAAGTTGTTGCCTCTCCATCAGTAATTTTCGAACCACATGTGTTGCATACTGCAAACCGTTTTGTGTTGACCACCTCGTAATTTTTATACCCAAACGAAATTATTTTAGGTATCATTTTTTGTTCACTGGCGTGTGGTTTGGACATGTCTTCTTCGTTGGTTGTCCTGCAATTTGATTGGATGAATGCTGTGTGATGAAAACAAAGTAGATCTAATTTGATTGGCTGTTGTACTGAGACCACACCAGCTGACACACGCAACGCTGATAGACAAGTACACAATGAAAAATACGGAGCGCTCCCGAATAACTTTTTCATCTTTGGGTTTTGGGGAAAGTAGCAAGTCATGTCAAGTCATGTCAATTCAAAAGGCTCAAGTCCAAGTGAAGTCACAAGTCATTGATGTTAAAGTCTAAGTCGAGTTGCAAGTCTTTTTACATTTTGTCAAGTCGAGTCTAAAGTCATCAAATTCATGACTCGAGTCTGACTCGAGTCCAAGTCATGTGACTCGAGTCCACACCTCTGGCAAATAATATACACTGCAAAATCACTTTGAATCAAGAATCGTGTTGAATGGAAAATCCTGTTCTAAAAGGAATCATCACCCCAGGAATGGGATCAAATGGTTAGGTGCCCAATAAATCCTAGCCTTACCAAGTAGTTACAGGGACAAGTATTGGTCATACCAATGCTGAAACTGATACTTCAAATGATTCCATTTTTGATCACATTTGTATTCAGACAAAAAACACATGGATGTAAAATAATGAAATATTTA
>NC_084568.2:39950000-39960000 GCF_033978685.3 Nerophis lumbriciformis | reverse complement strand
TTGCATTGATTGTAATCAGACAGTAGTGCTGGTAACGTCCACGTTTTCAAATGGAGAAGAAAAGTTCCTCCTTTCTGTCTAATACCACATGAAAATGGTTGGTTTTTGGCATTTTATTTGTCCAGCTTCCATATTCATTTTCACACACTTTACAAGAAATACATTGGTGGCAAATTCCGTAGCTTGCTAGCTTGTTTGCGCTGGCTTTCGGAGACTCTTATTTTGAAAGCGCAGGCGCGATGGAGCGGCACTTTTATTGTGAAGACAGGAACTGTGCAGTCAGTCTTTAGGCTTTTGACGGGATGTACGGTTGAAATAAAAACGTGTCTTTTTTCCTTCACACTTTTGATTGATTGATTGAAACTTGTATTAGTAGATTGCACAGTACAGTACATATTCCGTACAATTGACCACTAAATGGTAACACCCCAATAAGTTTTTCAACTTGTTTAAGTCAGGTCATGTGACCGCCTGGCTCTGTTTGATTGGTCCAACGTCACCAGTGACTGCATCTGATTGGTGGAACGGAGTCAAACGTCACTAGTGACTGCATTTTATTGGTGGAACGGAGTGAAACGTCACCAGTAAGGCAGGCACTTTGAAGGTCTGTCTGACAGACCAAAACAAACAAAGCGTGCATTAACAGATCGATAAAAATGAGTAGCGAGTAGCGAGCTGAATGTAGATAAAAGTAGCGGAGTAAAAGTAGCGTTTCTTCTCTATAAATATACTCAAGTAAAAGTAAAAGTATGTTGCATTAAAACTACTCTTAGAAGTACAATTTATCCCAAAAGTTACTCAAGTAGATGTAACGGAGTAAATGTAGCGCGTTACTACCCACCTCTGATAGATTGCAAACCAGAAAAACAAACATTATTGTAAACTAAAAACTGCGGTATCAAAAAAAGATTAGCGTAGTAAAAATGAGCATCATAAATACAGGTTCAATTGTGTTTTAAGTGATTATTGTATAAGATATATTTTTTGCAATAAAAATACCAATCAAAAATATTGTGCAGATTAAACAAAACATACATTCAATAAAAAAAATGTTAAAGAACACTTTAACACTTCTGTCATACTTTTTCAATTGTGTTTTAAATCAAATTAAATAGAAAGAAAAATGTATTTAGTGACTGAAACATGTTATAATGTGGGATGTATTTTTGTAAGATTGAGGGAGTATAAATGGTGTAAAACCGCTGACATTCACGTTGCCTTGTCTGATAATAAAATGACAAATGTTCATTTTGAGTATACAAATGATTGCCTACTTTAAATGAATCAACTCATGATCACACTGCTTTAATTAGCCTGACTCAGCATCAGAGTTTTGCTGCAGCTTCATATTTCTATCTTTACACATATTTAGTAAGACATTCCCTTCAATGTTCTGTAGATGATAAGGGGTAAAAAAACTAAACAATCAAATGTGGGAAATCTGTGCTTTTGCATGAGTGAGCGCGTACATCATTTGTGTGAGTAAACAGATAATGGCATCTAACAGGAAATGCATAACATATTCACACACACACACACACACACACACACACACACACACACACACACACACACACACACACACACACACACACACACACACACACACACACACACACACACACACACACACACACACACACACACACACACACACACACACACACACACACACACACACACACACACACACACACACACACACACACACACACACACACACTAGAAGGCTTTCAGTTTCTAAATCAATCCCACATCCGTAGCTAATGCAGTGCTGGGCCCTCTTCAGGAAACATTAGGCCTATTAGTCAAAGTGTACGCATTCCTGTATATGTGTGTGTGTGTGTGTGTGTGTGTGTGTGTGTGTGTGTGTGTGTGTGTGTGTTCCAGTGGATATGGAAGCCGCACGCTCAGCAGTAGCCCATCTCAGTGGATCCTCCGAGGTCAGCAGGTGCAATAGGGAATGGGGGGCCGTGTGTGTGTGTGTGTATGTGTGTGTGCGTGTGTGTGTGTGTGCGCGCCCTTGATATCCTCTGGGCTCCTTATCGCTCTAAAATTATCCTCCATTTACTGGAAGACAGGCGCAGAGAGAGGAAAGAGAAATATGGGCACTCTTGTCCAGCTGCATCACCAGACGTCTTTCTTACTCAAATAATGCAAGCTAATGCCCTTTATCTAGCATAATATATGTTTCATCATCTATATAGTGTTTGATCATATATCATGTGTTTCATCATACAGGTAAAAGCCAGTAAATTAGAATATTTTGAAAAACTTGATTTATTTCAGTAATTGCATTCAAAAGGTGTAACTTGTACATTATATTTATTCATTGCACACAGACTGATGCATTCAAATGTTTATTTCATTTAATTTTGATGATTTGAAGTGGCAACAAATGAAAATCCAAAATTCCGTGTGTCACAAAATTAGAATATTACTTAAGGCTAATACAAAAAAGGGATTTTTAGAAATGTTGGCCAACTGAAAAGTATGAAAATGAAAAATATGAGCATGTACAATACTCAATACTTGGTTGGAGCTCCTTTTGCCTCAATTACTGCGTTAATGCGGCGTGGCATGGAGTCGATGAGTTTCTGGCACTGCTCAGGTGTTATGAGAGCCCAGGTTGCTCTGATAGTGGCCTTCAACTCTTCTGCGTTTTTGGGTCTGGCATTCTGCATCTTCCTTTTCACAATACCCCACAGATTTTCTATGGGGCTAAGGTCAGGGGAGTTGGCGGGCCAATTTAGAACAGAAATACCATGGTCCGTAAACCAGGCACGGGTAGATTTTGCGCTGTGTGCAGGCGCCAAGTCCTGTTGAAACTTGAAATCTCCATCTCCATAGAGCAGGTCAGCAACAGGAAGCATGAAGTGCTCTAAAACTTGCTGGTAGACGGCTGCGTTGACCCTGGATCTCAGGAAACAGAGTGGACCGACACCAGCTGGACTGCTGCTGAGTGGTCCAAAGTCATGTTTTCTGACGAAAGCAAATTTTGCATTTCCTTTGGAAATCGAGGTCCCAGAGTCTGGAGGAAGACAGGAGAGGCACAGGATCCACGTTGCCTGAAGTCTAGTGTAAAGTTTCCACCATCAGTGATGGTTTGGGGTGCCATGTCATCTGCTGGTGTCGGTCCACTCTGTTTCCTGAGATCCAGGGTCAACGCAGCCGTCTACCAGCAAGTTTTAGAGCACTTCATGCTTCCTGCTGCTGACCTGCTCTATGGAGATGGAGATTTCAAGTTCCAACAGGACTTGGCGCCTGCACACAGCGCAAAATCTACCCGTGCCTGGTTTACGGACCATGGTATTTCTGTTCTAAATTGGCCCGCCAACTCCCCTGACCTTAGCCCCATAGAAAATCTGTGGGGTATTGTGAAAAGGAAGATGCAGAATGCCAGACCCAAAAACGCAGAAGAGTTGAAGGCCACTATCAGAGCAACCTGGGCTCTCATAACACCTGAGCAGTGCCAGAAACTCATCGACTCCATGCCACGCCGCATTAACGCAGTAATTGAGGCAAAAGGAGCTCCAACCAAGTATTGAGTATTGTACATGCTCATATTTTTCATTTTCATACTTTTCAGTTGGCCAACATTTCTAAAAATCCCTTTTTTGTATTAGCCTTAAGTAATATTCTAATTTTGTGACACACGGAATTTTGGATTTTCATTTGTTGCCACTTCAAATCATCAAAATTAAATGAAATAAACATTTGAATGCATCAGTCTGTGTGCAATGAATAAATATAATGTACAAGTTACACCTTTTGAATGCAATTACTGAAATAAATCAAGTTTTTCAAAATATTCTAATTTACTGGCTTTTACCTGTAATATCCACTTCAACATGCTGAAATAATCCGACTTGAAAGAATATAAGGTGCTTCTGGTTCACGGCAGCATTGGAAATGAGCGTAGATTCATTTTATTAGCAATTTTGTTGTCGTAATGGTGACATTTTGCATCCAAGGCAATTTTCTCCTAATGGGTATGCAACATTTTAATATGACTTGAATTGTTGTGTAGGAGTTGGCATTGGTCCTTGAAGGCCTCATCCTATAATATCCATTCTCCACAGCCTCACACTCTATTCTATTTGTGAGGAGTGTCTCACGTTGCAAATCAATATGGTCCATTCATGCATGGTCATGTGAAGACCCAGCACAGCACTCTCAGCACATGCACGCGCAAAAAGTAGCCCTATCCATATAATCACATCTGGACCAGCGCGAGCGACTCCACTGGAGGGGGCGGCGGAGTAAATCCACTCCAAATGATGTTTGACGGCGATTGCAAACTGGATGCTCGGAATTTTGTCCACGGCAGGACTGCTGACAGGAAGTAAGTTTGCAAGTAGCGATGGGGAAAGTGAGAGGGAGGAGACCAAAGAGGGAAGAAATGGAGAAAGCAAGACGACAGCCATTATAAATCATATCCACTCTTGGCGCCAGCCATGTTTCCTAGCAACCAGACAGAATCTCCGCCTCTCTTCCGCCCCCTGTCTATCTGCTGCCAGCAGCCTTATTACCCACACTGCAATGGGCCATGCCCCAAAAACTACTGTCAGCGTGGGTTGTGCTCACGTCTTCCACTGCATACGGCTAACAGGAGCTGACAACGAAAGAATGCTGCGCTACACACAACAATGGCAGTCGTTTACAAATACCATAAAAATACCTTACACACGTCTCCCTTAAAAAAAAAATGGAGTATTGCAGTAAAGTAGCCAGAGATGGGTAGAGTAGCCAGAAATTGTACTCAAGTAAGAGTACTGTTACTTTAGAGATTTATTACTCAAGTAAAAGTAAGGAGTAGTCACCCAAATATTTACTTGAGTAAAAGTAAAAGGTATGTTGTGAAAAAACTACTCAAGTACTGAGTAACTGATGAGTAACATACACACTCATATCATATATATATATATATATATATACATATATATACATATATATATTGTATATATATATATATATATATATATATATACATACATATACATTGATATATACAGTATATAATTGATATGTATTTATTTTGCTGTTTTTGTTTACATGTTAAAGGTGTTTTAATGAATATACATGCATGTTTAACATATAGATTCCTTTCTTTCATGAAGACTAGAATATAAGTTGGTGTATTACCAGATTCTGATGACTTGCGTTGATTGTAGACAGTTGTGATGATAACGTCCACGTTTTCAAATGGAGGAGAAGAAAAGTTCCTCCTTTCTGTCTAATACCACATGAAAGTGGTGGGTTTTTGGCATCTTATTTGTCCAGCTTCCATATTCGTTTTTTATACACTTTATAAGAAATATATTGGCGTCAAACTCCGTAGCTTGCTAGCTTGTTTGCGCTGGCTTTCGGAGACTCTTGTTTTGAAAGCGCAGGCGCGATGGAGCGGCACTTTTATTGTGAAGACAGGAACGTCCTCATGTGCGGTCAGTCTTTAGGCTTTTGACGGGATGTACGGTTGAAATAAAAAAGTATCTTTTTTCCTTCACACTTTTGATTGATTGATTGGAACTTTTATTATTAGATTGCACAGTACAGTACACATTCCGTACAATTGACCACTAAATGGTAACACCCCAATAAGTTTTTCAACTTGTTTAAGTCAGGTCATGTGACCACCTGGCTCTGTTTGATTGGTCCAACGTCACCAGTGACTGCATCTGATTGGTGGAACGAAGTGAAACGTCACCAGTAAGGCAGGCACTTTGAAGGTCTGTCTGACAGACCAAAACAAACAAAGCGTGCATTAACAGATCGATAAAAATTAGTAGCGAGTAGCGAGCTGAATGTAGATAAAAGTAGCGGAGTAAAAGTAGCGGAGTAAAAGTAGCGTTCCTTCTCTATAAATATACTTAAGTAAAAGTAAGAGTATGTTGCATTAAAACTACTCTTAGAAGTACACTTTATCCCAAAAGTTACTCAAGTAGATGTAACGGAGTAAATGTAGCGCGTTACTACCCACCTCTGAAAGTAGCTAAATTGTAAACACTAACCCATCCTGCTGTGTCTTCCTATTCTCTGGCAGACCAAGTGAGTATGAGCTGTGTGACAGACTCCACTACAAATCTATTTTTGGCGACCTGCCACAAATAAATGAATGTGTGGGAAACCCTTTAACTTGTTTATTTCATAAAAAACTGTTCATCTTCATTGAGCACTAATCATCCTTTGTAATATTGTAATACATTCCATGAGTAACTTTCTTTTTTTTTTTTAATTGCTTTTACCACAGATTGGCAATCTATTTGTGGCGGTCTTGCATGGTCAAGGGTCTGGTGGGGGCTTCATTGTACGATTTCCTTAATTGGCTTATGACGCACATTTTTTTCAAAGGCTAAAAATGATGTGATACATGTAAAATATTTTTAAAGCAAATGATTTTCGATTAAATGTTGTACAGAAGGGACCGTTAAACGAAAAAAGAAAGTCTTGCTTCCACACCATGTCACTGGTCCTGGAGGTAAGGGAGCCATCTCACACTCTCATCAAAAGTCCCAACAAGACCCCAAAATAGCAGACAATTACACACTCTCCCTTTTTTTTTTAATAAATGTCATAAGGGGGGACCCTTACACACACAGAAAAATGTCTTGCTTCCACTGCACGTTACTGCTCCTGGAGTTGAGGGAGACATTCCACACCCTCATCGAGAGTCCCGATAAGACCCAAAAATGGCAGAAAAATACACTTTTTCCTCCCCTTCTTCGATAGATGTCGTAAAGGGTCTCCTTACGCAAAAATAAATGTCTTGCTCCCACAGCACATTACTGGTCATATATGTATATATATATATATATATATACACACACATACACACATACATATATACATACATGTATACACACACACACACACACACACATATATGTATACATATATAATATGTATATACAAACCCCGTTTCCATATGAGTTGGGAAATTGTGTTAGATGTAAATATAAACGGAATACAATGATTTGCAAATCATTTTTAACCCATATTCAGTTGAATATGCTACAAAGACAACATATTTTATGTTCAAACTGATAAACATTTTTTTTTGCAAATAATCATTAACTTTAGAATTTGATGCCAGCAACATGTGACAAAGAAGTTGGGAAAGGTGGCAATAAATACTGATAAAGTTGAGGAATGCTCATCAAACACTTATTTGGAACATCCCACAGGTGTGCAGGCTAATTGGGTATAAAAGTAGATTCCATGAAATGCTCAGTCATTCACAAACAAGGATGGGGCGAGGGTCACCACGTTGTCAACAAATGCGTGAGCAAATTGTTGAACAGTTTAAGAAAAACCTTTCTCAACCAGCTATTGCAAGGAATTTAGGGATTTCACCATCTACGCTCCGTAATATCATCAAAGGGTTCAGAGAATCTGGAGAAATCACTGCACGTAAGCAGCTAAGCCCGTGACCTTCCATCCCTCAGGCTGTACTGCATCAACAAGCGACGTCAGTGTGTAAAGGATATCACCACATGGGCTCAGGAACACTTCAGAAACCCACTGTCAGTAACTACAGTTGGGCGCTACATCTGTAAGTGCAAGTTAAAACTCTCCTATGCAAGGCGAAAACCGTTTATCAACAACACCCAGAAACGCCGTCAGCTTTGCTGGGCCTGAGCTCATCTAAGATGGACTGATACAAAATGGAAAAGTGTTCTGTGGTCTGACGAGTCCACATTTCAAATTGTTTTTGGAAACTGTGGACGTGGTGTCCTCAGAACCAAAGAGGAAAAGAACCATCCGGTTTGTTATAGGCGCAAAGTTGAAAAGCCAGCATCTGTGATGGTATGGGGGTGTATTAGTGCCCAAGACATGGGTAACTTACACATCTGTGAAGGCACCATTAATGCTGAAAGGTACATACAGGTTTTGGAGCAACATATGTTGCCATCCAAGCAACTTTACCATGGACGCCCCTGCTTATTTCAGCAAGACAATGCCAAGCCACGTGTTACATCAACGTGGCTTCATAGTAAAAGAGTGCAGGTACTAGACTGGCCTGCCTGTAGTCCAGACCTGTCTCCCATTGAAAATGTGTGGCGCATTATGAAGCCTAAAATAGCACAACGGAGACCTCCGGACTGTTGAACAACTTAAGCTGTACATCAAGCAAGAATGGGAAAGAATTCCACCTGAGAAGCTTCAAAAATGTGTCTCCTCAGTTCCCAAACGTTTACTGAGTGTTGTTAAAAGGAAAGGCCATGTAACACAGTGGTGAACATGCCCTGTCCCAACTATTTTGGCATATGTTGCAGCCATGAAATTTTAAGTTAATTATTATTTGCAAAAAAAATAAAGTTTTATGAGTTTGAACATCAAATATGTTGTCTTTGTAGTGCATTCAACTGAATATGGCTTGAAAAGGATTTGCAAATCATTGTATTCCGATTATATTTACATCTAACACAATTTCCCAACTCATATGGAAACAGGGTTTGTATATGTATACACACACACACACACACACACACACAAGGGTTGTACGGTATACCGTTACTAATAAAGTACCACAGCGCTATTGAATCAAAAACAGTACTTTACTGCCTTTGAAGAGTACCGGTGCTTTTCTTTTTACGGACATATCGGCGCATCGTCATCACGTGGTGACATTGGTGGGTAAAACGAGCAGAGGCGCATGTTAGGCAACGCACACGCACGAAGTAACTAAAAGCAGAAACAGCGTGTAGACAGAAGAGGGAGAATGGACGCATTTTGGTTTAAAAACTAACAATAAATTAACACTGAAGCGCTGCTCTGTAAGTGCTGCTTTTAGACATGTCTAGCAAGCTAGAGGCTAACATCCATCTGCAGTATCGAAATACATTTTGGTACCGGTACAAGTATCAATATATATATATATACTGTATGTATATATATATATATATATATATATATATATATATATATATATATATATATATATATATATATATATATATATATATATATATATATATATATATATATATATGTCTTAATAAGGTTATCCAAAAAATAGTGCTCGATACCGTAGTAGAGCACAATATATGTATGTAAATCTCCTGATGATTGAGGGAACCCCTCATGAAACAGGCCTGTAGAGATGAAGTAGTCTTGTGATTTTTTTCCCCACACATACATATATATATATATATATATATATATATATATATATATATATATATATATATATATATATATATATATATATATATATATATATATATGTATATATATATTAGGGATGTCCCGATCCGATCCAAATATCGGATCGGCCGCCGATATTTGCCAAAAAATGCGTATCGGCAAGGCATGGGAAAATGCTGATCCAAATCCAGTTTTAAAAAAAACTCCGGTCCGTATTTTCCAACGCACCTATCTAAATAATACATTCCACTTTTCTGCTGCTCCCTAATTTCCGTTCCGCATTTTCCAGCACACCTTCAACACATCCACAGGTCTGTGGATTCTCACGCAGTTGCTTTTAGCTGCTGGCATTACACGACAGGCTCTTCTCACTCTTTCCTGTGTCTCCCTCTCACAGACAGCGAGCGCACTTTCTTACACGTCACATACTGTCACGACATACGTATACGCCCTCCCCGAGCAGAGAGGTAGCAGCATAGCTAACGTTAGCTGTGATGCTAGCGGAGCCCCGCTCTCTCTAAGGTGCGCGCCTGTGCAATTGCGCACGGCAAATCTATGCCACGCACAAAATCAAATAAAAAAATAAGCGCATAACAATTTTCGACACACGGACACGACAGAGAAAACGGTTTTCGTCATCATTGTTCAAATATTATAACGTCTGTCGAGACGCTTATCTCCATTCAGTGCCACACGTCCACACCATCAAAATGTCGAGGCAAACATTTCCACATCAACACCGTTTAAAAAAATTAGTGATTTTTTTTGTTGTGATTTCCTTCTCTGCATGAAAGTTTAAAAGTAGCATATATTAATGCAGTATGAAGAAGAATGTTTTAATGTAGACACATAG
>NC_084568.2:39927500-39945000 GCF_033978685.3 Nerophis lumbriciformis | reverse complement strand
TCCTTGAACTCACCGTAGTTTGTTTACTTGTATAACTTTCTCCGACTTTCTAGGACTTCTTTTTCTGTCTCATTTTGTCCACCAAACTTTTAACGTTGTGCATGAATGCACAAAGGTGAGTTTTGTTGATGTTATTGACTTGTGTGGAGTGCTAATCAGACATATTTGGTCACTGCATGACTGCAAGCTAATTGATGCTAACATGCTATTTAGGCTAGCTATATGTACATATTGCATCATTATGCCTCATTTGTGGCTATATTTGAGGTCATTTAGTTTCCCTTAAGTCCTCTTAATTCAATTTATATCTCATGACACACTATCTGTATGTAAAATGGCTTTTAATTTGTTGCGGCTCCAGACGGATTTGTTTTTGTATTTTTGGTCCAATATGGCTCTTTCAACATTTTGGGTTGCCGACCCCTGTACTAACCAAGCGTGGGTCCACACAAAGTAGGCAAGACATGTATGTGTGTGTGTGTGTGTGTGTGATGTATACGTACAAGCATGCCACCTTGTGGAGCAGGACAGGCATCAGCCTCCTTCAGTTGGCCTTTTCCTGTTAAGGAGTACAAATAATAACCATCAGTCAATCTGTACAAAATGTATTTTAATACCAAATTCTGTGGATAATTCCCAGTGCTTGAATTGAACTGTGACTGAAGAATGCTTCAGAGGTTTTCAAGGATACCACTTCTCTTAATCTATAAGATAAAACCTTTTTTTGAACATTTACTGAGAGTCAGAGCGACAGGGAATGTTTAAAAAAAAAAAAAAGATAGCAAAAGCGTGCTCTTCCTAAAGCAATAGGATCATACTGTAGACTCAAATCCTGGAGGATAATGAATTAAATTAACTTTTCATTTCATCTCACCCACATTATCTGAAACTGGAAGAGTATGCAGATAAGCTTAGGTTTAATCTCTGGATGGGCAATTATGTTTCCAGTCCATTGTCAGCCTTCAAATGTGTGTCATTGCACAAAGTGGACATTCTTGACAATGTGGGGGCCTTTAACACACTTTTCCTTGACTAAAGACAGTGTGGAATGTTGACAGTTTCGACATCATCTGTGTTATTTTGTCAGTTATCTTTTTTCAGCCAATGAATGTTGGCAGTGTTGAATGAATATTGGTTCAAAGTTTATATTAGAATTGTAACCTCTGGTCCTTCATCTAAAATGGAAAAAACAACACAATTGTTCCTCTTGACAAAAAAATGACTCATTGAAAATGTTTTTTTTTAAATCCATCCTAACATAAACTATACTATCCTTTGGAGGTAATATTTTCATTTCCAAGTTTTATTCTTCATATTTGTCTACCTGATGGGGCTACATGTTCCCATTCAAAGCATGCAGTCAAAATGTCTGACTTATATTATTAGTGTGTTTTTTACGGATGTCAAACAACTAAAATATAAAATCACTGTTAATTGCATTTTGTCTGAAGTTAGCTCGTATTTAATCACAATTCAGTTTTATCTTCCAGGTGGTCTGCAGTCGTACTGCTAGAACTTAGGTACTAAATATTGTGGTTGATTAGACTTTCTTTGGTTTTCTTACATTTGTATTCCCTATGCAATTTTTTTTCAATTGAAATATCTTTAAATATACATTAACATTGATCTAACACACTGGTGCAGTTTAAAAAAACAGCAGTGACACCTCACTCACTGTATCATGCAGTTTGAAAATAAAAACATGAATAATATTTGATTGTATTCATGTTAGCATTTAATATAGCAAGCAACTCATACTCTAATTGCCTGCAGGTGATTTGCGTGCCAATTATCAGCTAGCGATTAGCGCACCATGTGTCAACTAGCAATTAACGCATCAGTTGTCAGCTAGTTATTAGCAGCACTAAACTATATTATTTATTGGAGTATCTTAGTTTTGCTCAATAACAATGCACCTTTAGGACCAAGATATATAAGCAGGGGCTCCATCTGTCCATCAGTTTGGGGGTCCTTGGCCTGGAAAACGTTCAGATAATTTTTAAGTTTAATACTATGAACTAGTGATGGGTTGATGAGGCGTCATGAAGCTTTTCGACACATTGCAAAACTGTATTGATACTGTGTCGATACTGTGTCACTAAATACTGACATCTGCTGGACATTAAAAATCCCTACAGGCAACCTATGGACCGACTCAACTGACACTGATTTTATGCCCTAGTACAGGGGTCACCAACCTTTTTGAAACCAAAAACTACTTCTTGGGTACTGATTAATGCGAAGGGCTACCAGTTTGATACACACTTAAATAAATAAATATATTGTCATTTGTAAGTTACACATAAGTGTGATTTAAACAAGAATAGCTAAATAAATAAATGTATATATATTTAAAAAAATGGGTATTTCTGTCTGTCATTCCGTCGTACATTTTTTTTTCCTTTTACGGAAGGTTTTTTGTAGAGAATAAATGATGAAAAAAACACTTAATTGAATGGTTTAAAAGAGGAGAAAACAAGAAAAAATTTAAAATAAAATTTTTAGAAACATAGTTTATCTTCAATTTCGACTCTTTATAATTCAAAATTCAACCGACAAAAAGAAGAGAAAAACTAGCTTATTTGAATCTTTTTGAAAAAATAAAAAAAAGAATTTATGGAACATCATTAGTAATTTTTCCTGATTAAGATACATTTTAGAATTTTGATGACATGTTTTAAATTGGTTAAAATCCAATCTGTACTTTGTTAGAATATTTAACAAATTGGACCAAGCTATATTTCTAACAAAGACAAATCAGTATTTCTTCTAGATTTTCCAGAACAAAAATTTTAAAAAGAAATTCAAAATACTTTGAAATAAGATTTAAATTTGATTCTACAGATTTTCTAGATTTGCCAGAATACTTTTTTTGAATTTTAATCATAGTAAGTTTGAAGAAATATTTCACAAATATTCTTCGTCGAAAAAACAGAAGCTAAAATATTTATTATTCTTTACAATAAAAAATAAAAAATTTTTACTTGAACATTGATTTAAATTGTCAGGAAAGAAGAGGAAGAAATTTAAAAGGTAAAAAGGTATGTTTATTTAAAAATCCTAAAATCATTTTTAAGGTTGTATTTTTTCTCTAAAATTGTATTTCTAAAAGTAATAAGAAGCAAAGTAAAAAATAAATGAATTTATTTAAACAAGTGAAGACCCATCCATCCATCCATTTTCTACCGCTTATTCCAAGTCTTTAAAATATTTTCTTGGATTTTCAAATTCTATTTGAATTTTGTCTCTTTTAGAATTAAAAATGTCGAGCAAAGCGAGACCAGCTTGCTAGTAAATAAATAAAATTAAAAAAATAGAGGCAGCTCACTGGTAAGTGCTGCTCTTTGAGCTATTTTTAGAACAGGCCAGCGGGCGACTGATCTGGTCCTTACGGGCTACCTGGTGACCGCGGGCACCGTGTTGGTGACCCCTGCCCTAGTATATACAATAATATAAACCAAGTCATTGTATTTCATTTAGGATTATTTCATATCTTCATTTAAATAAAAATATATTTGTATCTTTTTTAGATACATTCAATAAATAATGTGAACATGTATCATAACATGGAAATCTAAGAGAACGTGTTGTGGATGATTGTGGACTGGGAATTTTTTTAATATTATTTTTTTACACATTTTTATAAAAAAAATTAAAAAAAAGTTTTTCCGACGTATTACATTTTAGACGATTTCTCTTCTTAGTTATTATTTCTCCGGCTGTAGAAAAGAGCCGCTCACAGGGCACAGAGGAGGCGTCAGTGCGACACAGTTGGCGTATCGTTCACGTGACCAAAACAGCTCATGATCGGTCACCTGACTTTCTAAAAGCGGTACGCGCACCGACACAGGGCTTTGCTCTATGAGCTCGACGCATGCGCCGATGCATCGGTGTTGCCGGACCCATCACTACTATGAACATGAAACTGGACAAGAAAGAGGGTTCTGTGCTGGCATTTGGGGCTCGACCTGCTTTGGTGATGACTCGGCTCGTAGCGGCAGCAAATGCGGATGGCTTTGATCTTGTCGAGAGACCCACTCGCGAGATGGGGGTCTAGCCTTTCCACTCAGTGTGCACTTTTCCTGTTCCTGCTTGTGGCAGCGGCGCCGGTGCGTTTTCCCACGTTTACGGCGGAATGGAATGGAACTTTAATGTTATTGCATTTAAAAAGTCAAAGTAAATGACATTTTCAGTTCAAAGCCGTCCAAGATCCAGCATACAGTTACAGAGTAGACAGAACGGGAACACTGATGGGCAGCACCCAGCAGAGGTGTGGACTCGAGTCACATGACTTGGACTCGAGTCAGACTCGAGTCATGAATTTGATGACTTTAGACTCGACTTGACAAAATGTAAAAAGACTTGCAACTCGACTTAGACTTTAACATCAATGACTTGTGACTTCACTTGGACTTGAGCCTTTTGAATTGACATGACTTGACATGACTTGCTACTTTCCCCAAAACCCAAAGATGAAAAAGTTATTCGGGAGCGCTCCGTATTTTTCATTGTGTACTTGTCTATCAGCGTTGCGTGTGTCAGCTGGTGTGGTCTCAGTACAACAGCCAATCAAATTAGATCTACTTTGTTTTCATCACACAGCATTCATCCAATCAAATTGCAGGACAACCAACGAAGAAGACATGTCCAAACCACACGCCAGTGAACAAAAAATTATACCTAAAATAATTTTGTTTGGGTATAAAAATTACGAGGTGGTCAACACAAAACGGTTTGCAGCATGCAACACATGCGGTTCGAAAATTACTGATGGAGAGGCAACAACTTCCAACTTCGTCCGGCATTTGAAGTTGCACAAAGAACGGTAAGTTTTGAATGTAAGATAACGTTTATTGGCTAAGTAACGTGACTTTTATTTGCTGTGTAGTTAAATCAGTGAGGCTGTAAACTCACTGCTAACGTTATAACGTTATTGCAAACACGGGAATCTGTTGCAGTTCACTACCTTATTCATACTTTTTGTTCAGTGATTTTTTTAAGCAGTGTTACGTTAGTCAATATATCACACGTAACGTTAGACGGCGGTCAGCAGCACCGCGTATTTTAGCCACCTAAAAAAAAGACAAAAATAGTAAAATAAAGGTCAGTTAAAATGTATACTATATTATGAATATGTGTACCGTTTTAGCTAGCTTTCTGACATACTGTTGGTTGTTTACCTCAGTGGTCCCCAACCACCGGGCCGCGGCCCGGTACTGGTCCGTGGATCGATTGGTATCGGGCCGCACAAGAAATATATATATATTTTTTTTTAATTAAATCAACATAAAAAACACAAGATACACTTACAAGTAGTGCACCAACCCAAAAAAACTCTCTCCCCCTTTTGTTCTGGGCATTGAACATGAAGACTCTTCCTTCACTGTTCCGAGTGGCCATGAGAGTCTTGGCAGTGCCTGCCTCCAGTGCTCCAGTGGAGCGAGTTTTCAGCCATGGTGGCATCATACTACGCCCCCATCGTGCACAAATGACTGACAGACTCTTGGCTAATTTGGTCTTTTGCAAATGCAATGCAGCATAGGGTCCTGACATATAAAAAGTACAACTTTTTTGTTATGTTCACGTATATGTCATGTTTTTTCAATGTTAACACTTTTGTACAAATAAGTACATTTGCACTTTATTTTTCAATGTGTTTGTTCTGTAAAGGAATGAGTTAATGTTTAAAATGACTGGTTAATAGTGCTATTATAAAGTGCAATGTCAGCACAATTTTCTTTCCTGCAATTTAAAATGCACTTGTTTTAATAAATAAATACAGCATTTGAAAAGCATACACAACCTGTGTTAATATATTAGTCTGTGGTTAAAAGGACTTGAAAGGACTCGAAACTCAAAATGCAGGACTTAGGACTTGACTTGAGACTTTCCAGTCTTGACTTTGGACTTGACTCGGGGCTTGCCTGTCTTGACTCGGGACTTGACTCGGACTTGAGGGCAAAGACTTGAGACTTACTTGTGACTTGCAAAACAATGACTTGGTCCCACCTCTGGCACCCAGTAACAAAGGGGGGGGAAAAGGTAAAGAGATAAAAAAAGCAAGTCCCAAACTAAACTGCTGTGGGGGGGGCTAAGTTTGAGACCAGGAAAAAGGTACATACTGTACATACATATTTTGACACACAACTCGAAACTTGCAACAGGGGAGGAGGGGGCGGGCATCCGGTCTGAAGCTGCCGCCACCAGGGGCACTGCTCCGTTGTGCGCCGTACCACGGGGTTTAAGGTCCAAAGGTGTAGGGATGTGTGTGTGTTGCATGTATTGTCCGTGGATGTATTTTGCGTACGTGTGTAAGCCTGAAGAGTTGCTTTGTTCCTTGACCTTCATTACTCGCATTACTCAGTGTCTGCCTTGAGATGGGTAGGTTGTGAGTTCAAACCCTGGCCGAGTCATACCAAAGACTATAAAAATGGGAGCCATTACCTCCCTGCTTGGCACTCAGCATCAAGGGTTGGAATTGGGGGTTAAATCACCAAAAATGATTCCCGGGCGGGGCCACCGCTGCTGCCCACTGCTCCCCTCACCTCCCAGGGGGTGAACAAGGGGATGGGTCAAATGCAGAGGACAAATTTCACCACACCTAATGTGTGTGTGCGTGTGTGTGTGTGTGACAATCATTGGTACTTTAACTTTAATTAGATGACACAGCCAGTCAGTCCAACAAAAGTCAGCACACAACAGGTGTGTGTCTATGAAAAACAGGGAAGGTGATGTCTTTGCTAAAATGTCCTAGTCTCGAAGCAACGACCTTGTCCCGTCGTTCCAGCCAGGGAAAACAATCAAGATTAGAATCTTAGTGTTTGAGCGAGCAAAAACAAATTTAAACATTTAAATCTAACTGTCTATTTCTGGTCCTCAAATTCATCATACTTTCCCTTGCAGAGCAGAGCAGACAGCTTCTCCAAGATGTTACCCAGTTTGCAATTTAGCCTAAAAAACCATGAATGTCTGAGTGCACACAGTACTGCCCAGCCTTCAATCATCTGTGGCAGCTTTGGGGAATCCTTCAACGGCTGCCAGCATCTCCCAATTCATGATTCCGAATAGGTAGAGAACTTCAACATCCTTGCCTAAAAGACTCACCCCTTCTCTCAAGAGTCCACCGTGTGTCCAGCAAAAGACCTTTCGTCAGGACAGGCAGGTTCCCACGAACCCGAGCTTGGAGTCAGTAAGATCATGTCAGATTCGTTGAGAAGAATGTAGATCATTTTGATTGTTTAGATTTTGGAGGGCAGTGCAAAAAAAGGCTCCAAGAAAGTTAAGACGAGACAAAACAAAAGAAGGAAAACCAGGAGAGATAAGGGGAGAGGAAAGGAAAAGTGTCCGCCTTTGTTGAGAGCCAGAAAGAATGGGCACACATTAACTCGTTATTATCGTGTTAACTTTGACAGTACTAGGTTTTATTTTAGCTTTGTTTTTTATAATAAAAAAAGTGTAGCCACGTAAACATACTGGTATGATTTCAATCCCCAAAATATATTTCACAGACAATCACTAACCCATCTTAATAATGATTAACAATAATACATCAAATACTCCTTGAAACATACAGTACTGGACTTCAAAATGACTTGTAAAAAATATGTTCAAAGTAGGGATAAACATTTTGTAAAGGTTTTTTTGGGAAGCTGACGTTTTTTGTCAAGAATTGCTCTTGAGAGCTGCAGTGAAAGTTATCGCTTATTGTCAGAGGTGGGTAGTAATGCGCTACATTTACTCCGTTACATCTACTTGAGTAACTTTTGGGATAAATTGTACTTCTAAGAGTAGTTTTAATGCAACATACTTTTACTTTTACTTAAGTATATTTATAGAGAAGGAACGCTACTTTTACTCCGCTACTTTTACTCCGCTACTTTTATCTACATTCAGCTCGCTACTCGCTACTCATTTTTATCGATCTGTTAATGCACGCTTTGTTTGTTTTGGTCTGTCAGACAGACCTTCAAAGTGCCTGCCTTACTGGTGACGTTTCACTTCGTTCCACCAATAAAATGCAGTCACTAGTGACGTTTGACTCCGTTCCACCAATCAGATGCAGTCACTGGTGACGTTGGACCAATCAAACAGAGCCAGGTGGTCACATGACCTGACTTAAACAAGTTGAAAAACTTATTGGGGTGTTACCATTTAGTGGTCAATTGTTCGGAATATGTACTGTACTGTGCAATCTAATAATAAAAGTTCCAATCAATCAATCAAAAGTGTGAAGGAAAAAAGATACTTTTTTATTTCAACCGTACATCCCGTCAAAAGCCTAAAGACTGATCGCACATCAATCAATCAATCAATCAATCAATGTTTATTTATATAGCCCTAAATCACAAGTGTCTCAAAGGGCTGCACAAGCCACAACGACATCCTCGGTATAGCCCACATGAGGACGTTCCTGTCTTCACAATAAAAGTGCCGCTCCATCGCGCCTGCGCTTTCAAAATAAGAGTCTCCGAAAGCCAGCGCAAACAAGCTAGCAAGCTATGGAGTTTGACGCCAATATATTTCTTGTAAAGTGTATAAAAACGAATATGGAAGCTGGACAAATAAGATGCCAAAAACCCACCACTTTCATGTGGTATTAGACAGAAAGGAGGAACTTTTCTTCTCCTCCATTTGAAAACGTGGACGTTATCATCACTACTGTCTGATTACAATCAATGCAAGTCATCAGAATCAGGTAATACACCAACTTATATTCTAGTCTTCATGAAAGAAAGGAATCTATATGTTAAACATGCATGTATATTCATTAAAACACCTTTAAACAAAAACAGCAAAATAAATACATATAAATGATATACTGTATATATCAATGTATATGTATTATGTATATATATATATATATATATATATATATATATATATATATATATATATATATATATATATATATATATATAGACAGAAAGGAGGAACTTTTCTTCTCCTCCATTTGAAAACGTGGACGCTATCATCACTACTGTCTGATTACAATCAATGCAAGTCATCAGAATCAGGTAATACATCAATTTATATTCTAGTCTTCATGAAAAAAAGGAATCTATATGTTAAACATGCATGTATATTCATTAAAACACCTTTAAACAAAAACAGCAAAATAAATACATATAAATGATATACTGTATATATCAATGTATATGTATTATGTATATATATATATATATATATATATATATATATATATATATATATATATATATATATATATGATATGAGTGTGTATGTTACTCATCAGTTACTCAGTACTTGAGTAGTTTTTTCACAACATACTTTTTACTTTTACTCAAGTAAATATTTGGGTGACTACTCCTTACTTTTACTTGAGTAATAAATCTTTAAAGTAACAGTACTCTTACTTGAGTACAATTTCTGGCTACTCTACCCACCTCTGATTATTGTTGGCCATTTATTTCATACCGCAGCTTTATTAGTCTTATTTCATAGCTTAATAATGCTATACACACCATTTCACCTGGTTATTTAACATATGTATGCAACTAGACATAAAAGAAGAAAGTAGTAAGCAGAGGTGTGGACTCGAGTCACATGACTTGGACTCGAGTCAGACTCGAGTCATGAATTTGATGACTTTAGACTCGACTTGACAAAATGTAAAAAGACTTGCAACTCGACTTAGACTTTAACATCAATGACTTGTGACTTCACTTGGACTTGAGCCTTTTGAATTGACATGACTTGACATGACTTTATACTTTCCCCAAAACCCAAAGATGAAAAAGTTATTCGTGAGCGCTCCGTATTTTTCATTGTGTACTTGTCTATCAGCGTTGCGTGTGTCAGCTGGTGTGGTCTCAGTACAACAGCCAATCAAATTAGATCTACTTTGTTTTCATCACACAGCATTCATCCAATCAAATTGCAGGACAACCAACGAAGAAGACATGTCCAAACCACACGCCAGTGAACAAAAAATGATACCTAAAATAATTTTGTTTGGGTATAAAAATTACGAGGTGGTCAACACAAAACGGTTTGCAGTATGCAACACATGCGGTTCGAAAATTACTGATGGAGAGGCAACAACTTCCAACTTCGTCCGGCATTTGAAGTTGCACAAAGAACGGTAAGTTTTGAATGTAAGATAACGTTTATTGGCTAAGTAACGTGACTTTTATTTGCTGTGTAGTTAAATCAGTGAGGCTGTAAACTCACTGCTAACGTTATAACGTTATTGCAAACACGGGAATCTGTTGCAATTCACTACCTTATTCATACTTTTTGTTCAGTGATTTTTTTTAAGCAGGGTTACGTTAGTCAATATATCACACGTAACGTTAGACGGCGGTCAGCAGCACCGCGTATTTTAGCCACCTAAAAAAAGACAAAAATAGTCAAATAAAGGTCAGTTAAAATGTATACTATATTATGAATATGTGTACCGTTTTAGCTAGCTTTCTGACATACTGTTGGTTGTTTACCTCAGTGGTCCCCAACCACCGGACCACGGCCCGGTACTGGTCCGTGGATCGATTGGTATCGGGCCGCACAAGAAATATTTTTTTTTTTCTCTCTTTTTTTAATTAAATCAACATAAAAAACACAAGATACACTTACAAGTAGTGCACCAACCCAAAACAACTCTCTCCCCCCTTTTGTTCTGGGCATTGAACATGAAGACTCTTCCTTCACTGTTCCGAGTGGCCATGAGAGTCTTGGCAGTGCCTGCCTCCAGTGCTCCAGTGGAGCGAGTTTTCAGCCATGGTGGCATCATACTACGCCCCCATCGTGCACAAATGACTGACAGACTCTTGGCTAATTTGGTCTTTTGCAAATGCAATGCAGCATAGGGCCCTGACATATAAAAAGTACAACTTTTTTGTTATGTTCACGTGTATGTCATGTTTTTTCAATGTTAACACTTTTGTACAAATAAGTACATTTGCACTTTATTTTTCAATGTGTTTGTTCTGTAAAGGAATGAGTTAATGTTTAAAATGACTGGTTAATAGTGCTATTATAAAGTGCAATGTCAGCACAATTTTCTTTCCTGCAATTTAAAATGCACTTGTTTTAATAAATAAATACAGCGTTTGAAAAGCATACACAATCTGTGTTAATATATTAGTCTGTGGTTAAAAGGACTTGAAACTCAAAATGCAGGACTTAGGACTTGAGACTTTCCAGTCTTGACTTTGGACTTGACTCGGGGCTTGCCTGTCTTGACTCGGGACTTGACTCGGACTTGAGGGCAAAGACTTGAGACTTACAAAACAATGACTTGGTCCCACCTCTGTCAAATACTCCTTGAAACATACAGTACTGGACTTCAAAATGACTTGTAAAAAATATGTTCAAAGTAGGGATAAACATTTTGTAAAGGTTTTTTTGGGAAGCTGACGTTTTTTGTCAAGAATTGCTCTTGAGAGCTGAAAGTTATCGCTTATTGTTGGCCATTTATTTCATATCGCAGCTTTATTAGTCTTATTTCACCTGGTTATTTAACATATTTATGCAACTAGACATAAACTAGACATAAAAGAAGAAAGTAGTAAGTCATATTTGGTCTGGCTGAGTAAATATGTCGCTAATGTAGCTCAAGTTAGACGCCAGAAGAAGACATTTGACTTTGATTACTTTGTGTTGTTTTCACAGCAAATTGATGTCAAATATTTCCTAAAGTTATCCCAAATGAGCCATACCTTTGTCAGGGGTGATCTGAAGGCACTTCCTGTCGCAGTTTGGAACATTTAAAAGTCATTTTTGGCAAACATTTGCAACACGTTGACCACAGCTAGCTAAAGGGAGTTTGGTACAAAATTAGCTTTTTTTTTTCTAAAGCACTGGTGTGTTCACTTACACTAAGGAAACATGGCCATCATTCCTGACAAATGTTCAAAACGATCACAAAACCCCACTGTGTTTATCAAATTCCTATTCCATCATATCAATATAATCGACTTCTAGTACGTTTCGATTTGTGGCATCCTCCTGTGTGTGTTGGTAATGTTACGTCGACGTGATCCTCACCCCAATTGTGACATTTTGTACGGAGTGTCCTTGAACGCAACACTTTTCTGACAGCTCGCTCATGGGTCTGAGATTCGTGAGAGAAGGCTCGGTTTAAGGACGCGAAGAATGGCGGAGTGGCTTCTTCCACCTGCCAAGGAGCAGAGGTTGGTCTATATTTATTATAACATTTAACCACTCCTGTACCCTAGTCTAGTGTACACAACGATCTCAACACAACTTAACCGGTAGCTTCTGGCCAAGCTCTCCCCCCCCCCCCCCCCATCGTCAGTGTTTTGGTGGAAGTGCACCGAACTTCCGTGGAAAACTATTTACTTTTAACCTTTCCTCTTTAAGGTGTGCTTATTTGCTCACAAGTGTGCTATTCGTACAAAGTTACACAACTTGTGACTCGTTCGGCGTTTTGTTTGTCTCGCTGGAGTGGAAATTGTTTAGTGAAAAATCACTTTTAGAACCCTGATTGCGTTGAATTCGGGGTACAAGTAAGTTAACTTTTGACCGAAACAGTGTTTTCTTTATTTCGTTTTACGAATATACATTTTCATACAAAAAAACGAACTGGTTTATTCGGATTTTTATTTTGTAAAACAAAGAAAGAAATTGATAAACAAAACGTTTTTCTTTTTTTCGCTGTCGACGAGCAATAACATCTAAAAACCGTTTGAATTTCATTTCATTGAACAAATATCTGAATCCTAATAACCAGAAAGTGAAGAAGAGTATATATCATAACAATAACGGTACCTATTGTGCCTGACTAAAATGTCATCGGAGCCCTTGCACAGGAATGATTTAAAACATGGCATAAAGAGGACTGTCAACAATATAAATCTATGTGCACACATCACACCAAATTGTAGGCAAAGAATGATTCGATCACGCACCAAACATTATTTAACCGTACATTATTTTTTTTCTTACAGGCTCGTCCGCGGTCTGGCTTTAAAATCGCTACTTCCGGTTTGGTCTGTTTTTGTTGATGTGTGCGTAGAGTTTGCTGTTCTTTTTGTTAAAGTTAAAGTTAAAGTACCAATGATTACACACTAGGTGTGGCGAAATTATTCTCTGCATTTGACCCATCACCCTTGATCACCCCCTGGGAGGTGAGGGGAGCAGTGGGCAGCAGCGGTGGCCGCGCCCGGGAATCATTTTTGGTGATTTAACCCCCAATTCCAACCCTTGATACTGAGTGCCAAGCAGGGAGGTAATGGGTCCCATTTTTATAGTCTTTGGTATGACTCGGCCGGGGTTTGAACCCACAACCTACCGATCTCAGGCATGTCTAAACAGAGGTGGGTAGAGTAGCCAGAAATTGTACTCAAGTAAGAGTACTGTTACTTTAGAGATTTATTACTCAAGTAAAAGTAAGGAGTAGTCACCCAAATATTTACTTGAGTAAAAGTAAAAAGTATGTTGTGAAAAAACTACTCAAGTACTGAGTAACTGATGAGTAACATACACACACACACATCATATATATATATATATACATACATACATTGATATATACAGTATATAATTTATATTTATTTATTTTGCCGCTTTTGTTTACATGTTAAAGGTGTTTTAATGAATATACATGCATGTTTAACACATATAGATTCCTTTCTTTCATGAAGACAAGAATATAAGTTGGTGTATTACCTGATTCTGATGACTTGCATTGATTGTAATCAGACAGTAGTGATGATAACGTCAACATTTTCAAATGGAGGAGAAAAACAAGTTCCTCCTTTCTAATACCACATGAAAGTGGTTGGTTTTTAGCATCTTATTTGTCCAGCTTCCATATTCGTTTTTATACACTTTACAAGAAGTACATTGGCGGCAAACTCCGTAGCTTGCTAGCTTGTTTGCGCTGGCTTTCGGAGACTCTTATTTTGAAAGCGCAGGCGCAATATGGAGCGGCACTTTTATTGTGAAGACAGGAACTGTGCAGTCAGTCTTTAGGCTTTTGTCGGGATGTACGGTTGAAATAAAAAATGGTCTTTTTTCCTTCACAGTTTTGATTGATTGATTGGAACTTTTATCCGTAGATTGCACAGTACAGTACATATTCCGAACAATTGACCACTAAATGGTAACACCCCAATAAGTTTTTCAACTTGTTTAAGTCAGGTCATGTGACCGCCTGGCTCTGTTTGATTGGTCCAACGTCACCAGTGACTGCATCTGATTGGTGGAACGGAGTGAACGTCACGAGTGACTGCATTTGGTGAAACGCAGGCACTTTGAAGGTCTGTCTGACAGACCAAAACAAACAAAGCGTACATTAACAGATCGATAAAAATTAGTAGCGAGTAGCGAGCTGAATGTAGATAAAAGTAGCGGAGTAAAAGTAGCGTTTCTTCTCTATAAATATACTCAAGTAAAAGTAAGAGTATGTTGCATTAAAACTACTCTTAGAAGTACAATTTATCCCAAAAGTTACTCAAGTAGATGTAACGGAGTAAATGTAGCGCGTTACTACCCACCTCTGTGTCTAAAAGAATAATTACTGTGTACGACATTTTAGTTAGAGGTATCGTCGTAATTATCCCCGCCTTTACTTTGAAAATTAAACATCCGTGTTGGTCTATTTTTCCTTCTCTGTTTACTGGGGATTTAAATGTTTGTTTGTTATATGAAATATAACATGACAATCAAACCGTCTAAAGAAAAAGCAAAGTACAACGCTTAGTATTTTTCATTTTCTTTTTTGCACTTTTAAATGAAATTCAATTGAACCAATCGTTTTTTTCCCATTCATGAAAGTAAAATTCAAGGAGTAAAACAAACACCTTCAGTTTTGAGTGTATAGTTTCTGAAGTTGTCTTTCTGTTTCTAAAGTTGAAAGGATAAGATGAAGCAGGCCTGTCAGCACTGATAACAAAAATGTCATGGTCAAAGTTCAATATTTGTCCTGTTAAATGTTGTGTGTGTGTGTTCTCTGTGCTGTTTTGCAGCTCCTGGCTACTGAGTTGGCTTCCATCTTGGTGCCCTACTTCCCCCTCCCAGCTTAAAGATGCAGAAGAGAAAATGCTGAAAAGTAGGAAGCTGCCAAAGTATTCATAATCATTGCCAGAAACATGCCATGCATCTCTTTGCTTCATAGGTGTAAAGCAGCCTTTTTCCAGACAGCACGTCCACATCTCCAACGAAAACTACCTGTGGACCATAGCCTTTTCCAACCACGGCCATCCATCCATCCCGCAGCTCCAAGCCCCGTCGAGACCTCCTCTGGTTTTGCTGCACGGCTTTGGCGGCGGCGTTGCCCTCTGGGCCCAAAACCTGGACTGTCTCTCCAGCAGCGGTCCGGTTTACGCTCTGGACCTGCTGGGCTTCGGCCAAAGCAGCCGCCCTATGTTCAGCACCGACCCCGAGGGGGCCGAGGACCAATTTGTGGAAGCCCTGGAGGAGTGGAGGGAGAAGCTGGGCCTGGAGGAAATGGTGCTGCTGGGACACAACCTTGGAGGATATTTGTCTGCTGCCTACACACTCAGACACCCCCAGAGGTGCGCCTTAAAATACCCTTCTTTTCAAAAATCTATCAAATCAAACTTTATTTATGTAGCACTTGTAATACACAGGCAAGTGGCAACACAAAAAAGAAAGAAGAGAAGAAAACACACAGCACTATAAAACATGGCATTGCCTTAGGAAAAACACCACCTTTGAGGCGTCTACACTGGAGAATAACTCAAATTAACGCCATCTAAAAAATAGTATGAAATATATAATACAATAAAAGTGAGAAGAACAAAATATAGAAATACATTAATAATAACATTGAGAGAATAAATGTAGTAATAATAGCCATAAATAAATGAAATAGAAAATAACCCAATTCAAATAAAAAACCTCAGAGAAGTGTAACGAGATCAGTAAAAAGCCTGATTAAAAAGGTTTGTCTTTAACCTTTTAAAAAAATATATAAACTGTCCCTGCATTCCTGGTGCTCTCTGGCAGGCTAAGTACAGGTAAAAGCCAGTAAATTAGAATATTTTGAAAAACTTGATTTATTTCAGTAATTGCATTCAAAAGGTGTAACTTGTACATTATATTTATTCATTGCACACAGACTGATGCATTCAAATGTTTATTTCATTTAATTTTGATGATTTGAAGTGGCAACAAATGAAAATCCAAAATTCCGTGTGTCACAAAATTAGAATATTACTTAAGGCTAATACAAAAAAGGGATTTTTAGAAATGTTGGCCAACTGAAAAGTATGAAAATGAAAAATATGAGCATGTACAATACTCAATACTTGGTTGGAGCTCCTTTTGCCTCAATTACTGCGTTAATGCGGCGTGGCATGGAGTCGATGAGTTTCTGGCACTGCTCAGGTGTTATGAGAGCCCAGGTTGCTCTGATAGTGGCCTTCAACTCTTCTGCGTTTTTGGGTCTGGCATTCTGCATCTTCCTTTTCACAATACCCCACAGATTTTCTATGGGGCTAAGGTCAGGGGAAAAAATCTATCAAATCAAACTTTATTTATGTAGCACTTGTAATACACAGGCAAGTGGCAACACAAAAAAGAAAAAAGAGAAGAAAACACACAGCACTATAAAACATGGCATTGCCTTAGGAAAAACACCACCTTTGAGACTTCTACACCAGCAGATGACATGGCACCCCAAACCATCACTGATGGTGGAAACTTTACACTAGACTTCAGGCAACGTGGATCCTGTGTCTCTCCTGTCTTCCTCCAGACTCTGGGACCTCGATTTCCAAAGGAAATGCAAAATTTGCATGGTTGGGTGATGGTTTGGGGTGCCATGTCATCTGCTGCTGTCGGTCCACTCTGTTTCCTGAGATCCAGGGTCAACGCAGCCGTCTACCAGCAAGTTTTAGAGCACTTCATGCTTCCTGCTGCTGACCTGCTCTATGGAGATGGAGATTTCAAGTTCCAACAGGACTTGGCGCCTGCACACAGCGCAAAATCTACCCGTGCCTGGTTTACGGACCATGGTATTTCTGTTCTAAATTGGCCCGCCAACTCCCCTGACCTTAGCCCCATAGAAAATCTGTGGGGTATTGTGAAAAGGAAGATGCAGAATGCCAGACCCAAAAACGCAGAAGAGTTGAAGGCCACTATCAGAGCAACCTGGGCTCTCATAACACCTGAGCAGTGCCAGAAACTCATCGACTCCATGCCACGCCGCATTAACGCAGTAATTGAGGCAAAAGTAGCTCCAACCAAGTATTGAGTATTGTACATGCTCATATTTTTCATTTTCATACTTTTCAGTTGCCCAACATTTCTAAAAATCCCTTTTTTGTATTAGCCTTAAGTAATATTCTAATTTTGTGACACACGGAATTTTGGATTTTCATTTGTTGCCACTTCAAATCATCAAAATTAAATGAAATAAACATTTGAATGCATCAGTCTGTGTGCAATGAATAAATATAATGTACAAGTTACACCTTTTGAATGCAATTACTGAAATAAATCAAGTTTTTCAAAATATTCTAATTTACTGGCTTTTACCTGTATACTGTTT
>NC_084568.2:39900000-39920000 GCF_033978685.3 Nerophis lumbriciformis | reverse complement strand
GGCAAAAGTAAATAGGACAAAGGGCTCATGTGTTTGTTCCAGTGTCTGCCAGCAGGGGGCAGCAGAGCACACTTTAGTCTGCATTAAAGCGGAGAAACTGTCACCCCCAGTCATCGCCAGCAGGGGGCAGCAGAGCACACCTTAGTCTGCATTAAAGCTGAGAAGAAGCTGACCCCAGGAGAGAGAAGTGGGTCAGAGCCAGGACTAAAAATCAACTTCCTCTGCAAGAGTCGAGACTAAAAATCAACTTCCTCTGCAAGAGTCGGGACTAAGAATCAACTTCCTCTGCAAGAGTCGGGACTAAAAATCAACTTCCTCTGCAAGAGTCAGGACTAAAAATCCAATTCCTTTGCAAGAGTCGGTCGGGACTAAGAATCAACTTCCTCTGCAAGAGTCGGGACTAAAAATCAACTTCCTCTGCAAGAGTCAGGACTAAAAATCCAATTCCTTTGCAAGAGTCGGTCGGGACTAAGAATCAACTTCCTCTGCAAGAGTCGGGACTAAGAATCAACTTCCTCTGCAAGAGTCGGGACTAAGAATCAACTTCCTCTGCAAGAGTCGGGACTAAGAATCAACTTCCTCTGCAAGAGTCGGGACTAAGAATCAACTTCCTCTGCAAGAGTCGGGACTAAAAATCCAATTCCTCTGCAAGAGTCGGGACTAAGAATCAACTTCCTCTGCAAGAGTCGGGACTAAGAATCAACTTCCTCTACAAGAGTCGGGACTAAGAATCAACTTCCTCTGCAAGAGTCGGGACTAAGAATCAACTTCCTCTGCAAGAGTCGGGACTAAGAATCAACTTCCTCTGCAAGAGTCGGGACTAAAAATCAACTTCCTCTGCAAGAGTCGGGACTAAAAATCAACTTCCTCTGCAAGAGTCGGGACTAAGAATCAACTTCCTCTGCAAGAGTCGGGACTAAGAATCAACTTCCTCTGCAAGAGTCGGGACTAAGAATCAACTTCCTCTGCAAGAGTCAGGACTAAAAATCAACTTCCTCTGCAAGAGTCGGGACTAAGAATCAACTTCCTCTGCAAGAGTCGGGACTAAGAATCAACTTCCTCTGCAAGAGTCGGGACTAAGAATCAACTTCCTCTGCAAGAGTCGGGACTAAGAATCA
Organism: Nerophis lumbriciformis; assembly: GCF_033978685.3. NCBI lineage: Eukaryota > Metazoa > Chordata > Actinopteri > Syngnathiformes > Syngnathidae > Nerophis > Nerophis lumbriciformis. Next base: position 39,918,882 of record NC_084568.2, on the reverse strand, counting down.
ACTTCCTCTGCAAGAGTCGGGACTAAGAATCAACTTCCTCTGCAAGAGTCGGGACTAAGAATCAACTTCCTCTGCAAGAGTCGGGACTAAGAATCAACTTCCTCTGCAAGAGTCGGGACTAAAAATCAACTTCCTCTGCAAGAGTCGGGACTAAGAATCAACTTCCTCTGCAAGAGTCGGGACTAAAAATCAACTTCCTCTGCAAGAGTCGGGACTAAGAATCAACTTCCTCTGCAAGAGTCGGGACTAAGAATCAACTTCCTCTGCAAGAGTCGGGACTAAGAATCAACTTCCTCTGCAAGAGTCGGGACTAAGAATCAACGTCCTCTGCAAGAGTCAGGACTAAGAATCAACTTCCTCTGCAAGAGTCGGGACTAAGAATCAATTTCCTCTGCAAGAGTCGGGACTAAGAATCAACTTCCTCTGCAAGAGTCGGGACTAAGAATCAACTTCCTCTGCAAGAGTCGGGACTAAGAATCAACTTCCTCTGCAAGAGTCGGGACTAAGAATCAACTTCCTCTGCAAGAGTCGGGACTAAGAATCAACTTCCTCTGCAAGAGTCGGGACTAAGAATCAACTTCCTCTGCAAGAGTCGGGACTAAGAATCAATTTCCTCTGCAAGAGTCGGGACTAAGAATCAACTTCCTCTGCAAGAGTCGGGACTAAGAATCAACTTCCTCTGCAAGAGTCGGGACTAAGAATCAACTTGCTCTGCAAGAGTCGGGACTAAGAATCAACTTCCTCTGCAAGAGTCAGGACTAAAAATCCAATTCCTCTGCAAGAGTCGGGACTAAGAATCAACTTCCTCTGCAAGAGTCGGGACTAAAAATCCAATTCCTCTGCAAGAGTCGGGACTAAAAATCAACTTCCTCTGCAAGAGTCGGGACTAAGAATCAACTTCCTCTGCAAGAGTCGGGACTAAGAATCAACTTCCTCTGCAAGAGTCAGGACTAAAAATCCAATTCCTCTGCAAGAGTCGGGACTAAAAATCAACTTCCTCTGCAAGAGTCGGGACTAAGAATCAACTTCCTCTGCAAGAGTCGGGACTAAGAATCAACTTCCTCTGCAAGAGTCGGGACTAAGAATCAACTTCCTCTGCAAGAGTCAGGACTAAAAATCAAATTCCTCTGCAAGAGTCGGGACTAAAAATCAACTTCCTCTGCAAGAGTCAGGACTAAAAATCCAATTCCTCTGCAAGAGTCGGGACTAAGAATCAACTTCCTCTGCAAGAGCCTGGACTAAAAATCAACTTCCTCTGCAAGAGTCGGGACTAAGAATCAACTTCCTCTGCAAGAGTCGGGACTAAGAATCAACTTCCTCTGCAAGAGTCAGGACTAAAAATCCAATTCCTCTGCAAGAGTCGGGACTAAGAATCAACTTCCTCTGCAAGAGTCAGGACTAAGAATCAACTTCCTCTGCAAGAGTCGGGACTAAGAATCAACTTCCTCTGCAAGAGTCGGGACTAAGAATCAACTTCCTCTGAAAGAGTCAGGACTAAAAATCCAATTCCTCTGCAAGAGTCGGGACTAAGAATCAACTTCCTCTGCAAGAGTCAGGACTAAGAATCAACTTCCTCTGCAAGAGTCAGGACTAAAAATCCAATTCCTCTGCAAGAGTCGGGACTAAGAATCAACTTCCTCTGCAAGAGTCGGGACTAAGAATCAACTTCCTCTGCAAGAGTCGGGACTAAGAATCAACTTCCTCTGCAAGAGTCGGGACTAAGAATCAACTTCCTCTGCAAGAGTCGGGACTAAAAATCCAATTCCTCTGCAAGAGTCGGGACTAAAAATCAACTTCCTCTGCAAGAGTCGGGACTAAAAATCCAATTCCTCTGCAAGAGTCGGGACTAAAAATCAACTTCCTCTGCAAGAGTCGGGACTAAAAATCAACTTCCTCTGCAAGAGTCGGGACTAAGAATCAACTTCCTCTGCAAGAGTCAGGACTAAAAATCCAATTCCTCTGCAAGAGTCGGGACTAAAAATCAACTTCCTCTGCAAGAGTCGGGACTAAGAATCAACTTCCTCTGCAAGAGTCAGGACTAAAAATCCAATTCCTCTGCAAGAGTCGGGACTAAAAATTAACTTCCTCTGCAAGAGTCGGGACTAAGAATCAACTTCCTCTGCAAGAGTCGGGACTAAAAATCAACTTCCTCTGCAAGACTCGGGACTAAGAATCAACTTCCTCTGCAAGAGTCAGGACTAAAAATCCAATTCCTTTGCAAGAGTCGGTCGGGACTAAGAATCAACTTCCTCTGCAAGAGTCGGGACTAAGAATCAACTTCCTCTGCAAGAGTCGGGACTAAAAATCAACTTCCTCTGCAAGAGTCGGGACTAAGAATCAACTTCCTCTGCAAGAGTCGGGACTAAAAATCCAATTCCTCTGCAAGAGTCGGGACTAAAAATCAACTTCCTCTGCAAGAGTCGGGACTAAGAATCAACTTCCTCTGCAAGAGTCGGGACTAAAAATCAACTTCCTCTGCAAGAGTCGGGACTAAGAATCAACTTCCTCTGCAAGAGTCGGGACTAAAAATCCAATTCCTCTGCAAGAGTCTGGACTAAGAATCAACTTCCTCTGCAAGAGTCGGGACTAAGAATCAACTTCCTCTGCAAGAGTCGGGACTAAAAATCAACTTCCTCTGCAAGAGTCGGGACTAAGAATCAACTTCCTCTGCAAGAGTCGGGACTAAGAATCAACTTCCTCTGCAAGAGTCGGGACTAAGAATCAACTTCCTCTGCAAGAGTCGGGACTAAAAATCAACTTCCTCTGCAAGAGTCGGGACTAAGAATCAACTTCCTCTGCAAGAGTCGGGACTAAGAATCAACTTCCTCTGCAAGAGTCGGGACTAAAAATCAACTTTCTCTGCAAGAGTCGGGACTAAGAATCAACTTCCTCTGCAAGAGTCGGGACTAAGAATCAACTTCCTCTGCAAGAGTCGGGACTAAGAATCAACTTCCTCTGCAAGAGTCGGGACTAAAAATCAACTTCCTCTGCAAGAGTCGGGACTAAGAATCAACTTCCTCTGCAAGAGTCGGGACTAAGAATCAACTTCCTCTGCAAGAGTCGGGACTAAGAATCAACTTCCTCTGCAAGAGTCGGGACTAAGAATCAACTTCCTCTGCAAGAGTCGGGACTAAGAATCAACTTCCTCTGCAAGAGTCGGGACTAAGAATCAACTTCCTCTGCAAGAGTCGGGACTAAGAATCAACTTCCTCTGCAAGAGTCGGGACTAAGAATCAACTTCCTCTGCAAGAGTCGGGACTAAAAATCAACTTCCTCTGCAAGAGTCGGGACTAAGAATCAACTTCCTCTGCAAGAGTCGGGACTAAGAATCAACTTCCTCTGCAAGAGTCGGGACTAAGAATCAACTTCCTCTGCAAGAGTCGGGACTAAGAATCAACTTCCTCTGCAAGAGTCGGGACTAAGAATCAACTTCCTCTGCAAGAGTCGGGACTAAGAATCAACTTCCTCTGCAAGAGTCGGGACTAAGAATCAACTTCCTCTGCAAGAGTCGGGACTAAGAATCAACTTCCTCTGCAAGAGTCGGGACTAAGAATCAACTTCCTCTGCAAGAGTCGGGACTAAGAATCAACTTCCTCTGCAAGAGTCGGGACTAAGAATCAACTTCCTCTGCAAGAGTCGGGACTAAGAATCAACTTCCTCTGCAGCAGACTTTTAACATGCTGGAGACACAAAATGTCCTCTCATAACAACAAAAGTTGTTTATTAAATGTTTGTATTTTCTCTTTATTTACTGCAGTAGCATCACATAACTTCCTATTCAACAATATTTATACACAATAAAGCAACATTTGGTGTCCAAATAATCAACTATTTTACTCAAATAAACTTCTTTTTAGTTTTTATTTACCTACAGATTTATTTATTATTTATAATACGAAAATACACTTGAAAATGTGAGGTACTAAGTTAAAAATACATCAAGGTATGAGTGTACTAAGTTAAAAATACATCAATGTATGAGTGTACTAAGTTAAAAATACATCAGTGTATGAGTGTACTAAGTTAAAAATACATTAATGTATGAGTGTACTAAGTTAAAAATACATCAAGGTATGAGTGTACTAAGTTAAAAATACATAAATGTATGAGTGTACTAAGTTAAAAATACATCAGTGTATGAGTGTACTAAGTTAAAAATACATTAATGTATGAGTGTACTAAGTTAAAAATACATCAATGTATGAGTGTACTAAGTTAAAAATACATCAATGTATGAGTGTACTAAGTTAAAAATACATCAATGTATGAGTGTACTAAGTTAAAAATACATCAATGTATGAGTGTACTAAGTTAAAAATACATCAATGTATGAGTGTACTAAGTTAAAAATACATCAATGTATGAGTGTACTAAGTTAAAAATACAATAATGTATGAGTGTACTAAGTTAAAAATGCATCAATGTATGAGTGTACTAAGTTAAAAATACATCAATGTAGGAGTGTACTAAGTTAAAAATACATCAATGTAGGAGTGTACTAAGTTAAAAATACATCAATGTATGAGTGTACTAAGTTAAAAATACATCAATGTATGAGTGTACTAAGTTAAAAATACATCAATGTATGAGTGTACTAAGTTAAAAATACATCAATGTATGAGTGTACTAAGTTAAAAATACATCAAGGTATGAGTGTACTAAGTTAAAAATACATTAATGTATGAGTGTACTAAGTTAAAAATACATCAAGGTATGAGTGTACTAAGTTAAAAATACATAAATGTATGAGTGTACTAAGTTAAAAATACATCAGTGTATGAGTGTACTAAGTTAAAAATACATTAATGTATGAGTGTACTAAGTTAAAAATACATCAATGTATGAGTGTACTAAGTTAAAAATACATCAATGTATGAGTGTACTAAGTTAAAAATACATCAATGTATGAGTGTACTAAGTTAAAAATACATCAATGTATGAGTGTACTAAGTTAAAAATACATCAATGTATGAGTGTACTAAGTTAAAAATACATCAATGTATGAGTGTACTAAGTTAAAAATACAATAATGTATGAGTGTACTAAGTTAAAAATGCATCAATGTATGAGTGTACTAAGTTAAAAATACATCAATGTAGGAGTGTACTAAGTTAAAAATACATCAATGTAGGAGTGTACTAAGTTAAAAATACATCAATGTATGAGTGTACTAAGTTAAAAATACATCAATGTATGAGTGTACTAAGTTAAAAATACATCAATGTATGAGTGTACTAAGTTAAAAATACATCAATGTATGAGTGTACTAAGTTAAAAATACATCAATGTATGAGTGTACTAAGTTAAAAATACATCAATGTATGAGTGTACTAAGTTAAAAATACATCAATGTATGAGTGTACTAAGTTAAAAATACATCAATGTAGGAGTGTACTAAGTTAAAAATACATTAATGTATGAGTGTACTAAGTTAAAAATACAATAATGTATGAGTGTACTAAGTTAAAAATACATCAATGTATGAGTGTACTAAGTTAAAAATACATCAATGTATGAGTGTACTAAGTTAAAAATACATCAATGTATGAGTGTACTAAGTTAAAAATACATTAATGTATGAGTGTACTAAGTTAAAAATACATCAATGTATGAGTGTACTAAGTTAAAAATACATCAATGTATGAGTGTACTAAGTTAAAAATACATTTATGTATGAGTGTACTAAGTTAAAAATCCATCAATGCATGAGTGTACTAAGTTAAAAATACATCAATGTATGAGTGTACTAAGTTAAAAATCCATCAATGCATGAGTGTACTAAGTTAAAAATACATCAATGTATGAGTGTACTAAGTTAAAAATACATCAATGTATGAGTGTACTAAGTTAAAAATACAATAATGTATGAGTGTACTAAGTTAAAAATACATCAATGTATGAGTGTACTAAGTTAAAAATACATCAATGTATGAGTGTACTAAGTTAAAAGTACATTAATGTATGAGTGTACTAAGTTAAAAATATATTAATGTATGAGTGTACTAAGTTAAAAATCCATCAATGCATGAGTGTACTAAGTTAAAAATACATCAATGTAGGAGTTCACTAAGTTAAAAATAAATCAATGTATGAGTGTACTAAGTTAAAAATACATTAATGTATGAGTGTACTAAGTTAAAAATACATCAATGTATGAGTGTACTAAGTTAAAAATACATCAATGTATGAGTGTACTAAGTTAAAAGTACATCAATGTATGAGTGTACTAAGTTAAAAATACATTAATGTATGAGTGTACTAAGTTAAAAATACATCAATGTATGAGTGTACTAAGTTAAAAATACATTTATGTATGAGTGTACTAAGTTAAAAATACATCAATGTATGAGTGTACTAAGTTAAAAATACATTAATGTATGAGTGTACTAAGTTAAAAATACATTTATGTATGAGTGTACTAAGTTAAAAATACATTAATGTATGAGTGTACTAAGTTAAAAATACATTTATGTATGAGTGTACTAAGTTAAAAATACATCAATGTATGAGTGTACTAAGTTAAAAATACATCAATGTAGGAGTGTACTAAGTTAAAAATACATCAATGTATGAGTGTACTAAGTTAAAAATACATTAATGTATGAGTGTACTAAGTTAAAAATACATCAATGTATGAGTGTACTAAGTTAAAAATACATCAATGTATGAGTGTACTAAGTTAAAAATACATTTATGTATGAGTGTACTAAGTTAAAAATCCATCAATGCATGAGTGTACTAAGTTAAAAATACATCAATGTATGAGTGTACTAAGTTAAAAATCCATCAATGCATGAGTGTACTAAGTTAAAAATACATCAATGTATGAGTGTACTAAGTTAAAAATACATCAATGTATGAGTGTACTAAGTTAAAAATACAATAATGTATGAGTGTACTAAGTTAAAAATACATCAATGTATGAGTGTACTAAGTTAAAAATACATCAATGTATGAGTGTACTAAGTTAAAAGTACATTAATGTATGAGTGTACTAAGTTAAAAATATATTAATGTATGAGTGTACTAAGTTAAAAATCCATCAATGCATGAGTGTACTAAGTTAAAAATCCATCAATGCATGAGTGTACTAAGTTAAAAATACATCAATGTATGAGTGTACTAAGTTAAAAATACATCAATGTATGAGTGTACTAAGTTAAAAATACAATAATGTATGAGTGTACTAAGTTAAAAATACATCAATGTATGAGTGTACTAAGTTAAAAATACATCAATGTATGAGTGTACTAAGTTAAAAATACATTTATGTATGAGTGTACTAAGTTAAAAATCCATCAATGCATGAGTGTACTAAGTTAAAAATACATCAATGTATGAGTGTACTAAGTTAAAAATCCATCAATGCATGAGTGTACTAAGTTAAAAATACATCAATGTATGAGTGTACTAAGTTAAAAATACATCAATGTATGAGTGTACTAAGTTAAAAATACAATAATGTATGAGTGTACTAAGTTAAAAATACATCAATGTATGAGTGTACTAAGTTAAAAATACATCAATGTATGAGTGTACTAAGTTAAAAGTACATTAATGTATGAGTGTACTAAGTTAAAAATATATTAATGTATGAGTGTACTAAGTTAAAAATCCATCAATGCATGAGTGTACTAAGTTAAAAATACATCAATGTAGGAGTTCACTAAGTTAAAAATAAATCAATGTATGAGTGTACTAAGTTAAAAATACATTAATGTATGAGTGTACTAAGTTAAAAATACATCAATGTATGAGTGTACTAAGTTAAAAATACATCAATGTATGAGTGTACTAAGTTAAAAGTACATCAATGTATGAGTGTACTAAGTTAAAAATACATTAATGTATGAGTGTACTAAGTTAAAAATACATCAATGTATGAGTGTACTAAGTTAAAAATACATTTATGTATGAGTGTACTAAGTTAAAAATACATCAATGTATGAGTGTACTAAGTTAAAAATACATTAATGTATGAGTGTACTAAGTTAAAAATACATTTATGTATGAGTGTACTAAGTTAAAAATACATTAATGTATGAGTGTACTAAGTTAAAAATACATTTATGTATGAGTGTACTAAGTTAAAAATACATCAATGTATGAGTGTACTAAGTTAAAAATACATCAATGTAGGAGTGTACTAAGTTAAAAATACATCAATGTATGAGTGTACTAAGTTAAAAATACATTAATGTATGAGTGTACTAAGTTAAAAATACATCAATGTATGAGTGTACTAAGTTAAAAATACATCAATGTATGAGTGTACTAAGTTAAAAATACATTTATGTATGAGTGTACTAAGTTAAAAATCCATCAATGCATGAGTGTACTAAGTTAAAAATACATCAATGTATGAGTGTACTAAGTTAAAAATCCATCAATGCATGAGTGTACTAAGTTAAAAATACATCAATGTATGAGTGTACTAAGTTAAAAATACATCAATGTATGAGTGTACTAAGTTAAAAATACAATAATGTATGAGTGTACTAAGTTAAAAATACATCAATGTATGAGTGTACTAAGTTAAAAATACATCAATGTATGAGTGTACTAAGTTAAAAGTACATTAATGTATGAGTGTACTAAGTTAAAAATATATTAATGTATGAGTGTACTAAGTTAAAAATCCATCAATGCATGAGTGTACTAAGTTAAAAATCCATCAATGCATGAGTGTACTAAGTTAAAAATACATCAATGTATGAGTGTACTAAGTTAAAAATACATCAATGTATGAGTGTACTAAGTTAAAAATACAATAATGTATGAGTGTACTAAGTTAAAAATACATCAATGTATGAGTGTACTAAGTTAAAAATACATCAATGTATGAGTGTACTAAGTTAAAAGTACATTAATGTATGAGTGTACTAAGTTAAAAATATATTAATGTATGAGTGTACTAAGTTAAAAATCCATCAATGCATGAGTGTACTAAGTTAAAAATACATCAATGTATGAGTGTACTAAGTTAAAAATACATTAATGTATGAGTGTACTAAGTTAAAAATACATTTATGTATGAGTGTACTAAGTTAAAAATACATTAATGTATGAGTGTACTAAGTTAAAAATACATTTATGTATGAGTGTACTAAGTTAAAAATACATCAATGTATGAGTGTACTAAGTTAAAAATACATCAATGTAGGAGTGTACTAAGTTAAAAATACATCAATGTATGAGTGTACTAAGTTAAAAATACATTAATGTATGAGTGTACTAAGTTAAAAATACATCAATGTATGAGTGTACTAAGTTAAAAATACATCAATGTATGAGTGTACTAAGTTAAAAATACATTTATGTATGAGTGTACTAAGTTAAAAATCCATCAATGCATGAGTGTACTAAGTTAAAAATACATCAATGTATGAGTGTACTAAGTTAAAAATCCATCAATGCATGAGTGTACTAAGTTAAAAATACATCAATGTATGAGTGTACTAAGTTAAAAATACATCAATGTATGAGTGTACTAAGTTAAAAATACAATAATGTATGAGTGTACTAAGTTAAAAATACATCAATGTATGAGTGTACTAAGTTAAAAATACATCAATGTATGAGTGTACTAAGTTAAAAATACATCAATGTATGAGTGTACTAAGTTAAAAGTACATTAATGTATGAGTGTACTAAGTTAAAAATATATTAATGTATGAGTGTACTAAGTTAAAAATCCATCAATGCATGAGTGTACTAAGTTAAAAATACATCAATGTATGAGTGTACTAAGTTAAAAATACATTAATGTATGAGTGTACTAAGTTAAAAATACATTTATGTATGAGTGTACTAAGTTAAAAATACATTAATGTATGAGTGTACTAAGTTAAAAATACATTTATGTATGAGTGTACTAAGTTAAAAATACATCAATGTATGAGTGTACTAAGTTAAAAATACATCAATGTAGGAGTGTACTAAGTTAAAAATACATCAATGTATGAGTGTACTAAGTTAAAAATACATTAATGTATGAGTGTACTAAGTTAAAAATACATCAATGTATGAGTGTACTAAGTTAAAAATACATCAATGTATGAGTGTACTAAGTTAAAAATACATCAATGTATGAGTGTACTAAGTTAAAAATACATCAATGTATGAGTGTACTAAGTTAAAAATACATCAATGTAGGAGTGTACTAAGTTAAAAATACATCAATGTATGAGTGTACTAAGTTAAAAATCCATCAATGCATGAGTGTACTAAGTTAAAAATACATCAATGTATGAGTGTACTAAGTTAAAAATCCATCAATGTATGAGTGTACTAAGTTAAAAATACATCAATGTAGGAGTGTACTAAGTTAAAAATACATCAATGTAGGAGTGTACTAAGTTAAAAATACATCAATGTATGAGTGTACTAAGTTAAAAATACATTAATGTATGAGTGTACTAAGTTAAAAATACATCAATGTATGAGTGTACTAAGTTAAAAATACATCAATGTAGGAGTGTACTAAGTTAAAAATACATCAATGTATGAGTGTACTAAGTTAAAAATACATTAATGTATGAGTGTACTAAGTTAAAAATACATCAATGTATGAGTGTACTAAGTTAAAAATACATCAATGTATGAGTGTACTAAGTTAAAAATACATCAATGTATGAGTGTACTAAGTTAAAAATCCATCAATGCATGAGTGTACTAAGTTAAAAATACATCAATGTATGAGTGTACTAAGTTAAAAATCCATCAATGCATGAGTGTACTAAGTTAAAAATACATCAATGTATGAGTGTACTAAGTTAAAAATACATCAATGTATGAGTGTACTAAGTTAAAAATACAATAATGTATGAGTGTACTAAGTTAAAAATACATCAATGTATGAGTGTACTAAGTTAAAAATACATCAATGTATGAGTGTACTAAGTTAAAAGTACATTAATGTATGAGTGTACTAAGTTAAAAATATATTAATGTATGAGTGTACTAAGTTAAAAATCCATCAATGCATGAGTGTACTAAGTTAAAAATACATCAATGTATGAGTGTACTAAGTTAAAAATACATTAATGTATGAGTGTACTAAGTTAAAAATACATTTATGTATGAGTGTACTAAGTTAAAAATACATTAATGTATGAGTGTACTAAGTTAAAAATACATTTATGTATGAGTGTACTAAGTTAAAAATACATCAATGTATGAGTGTACTAAGTTAAAAATACATCAATGTAGGAGTGTACTAAGTTAAAAATACATCAATGTATGAGTGTACTAAGTTAAAAATACATTAATGTATGAGTGTACTAAGTTAAAAATACATCAATGTATGAGTGTACTAAGTTAAAAATACATCAATGTATGAGTGTACTAAGTTAAAAATACATTTATGTATGAGTGTACTAAGTTAAAAATCCATCAATGCATGAGTGTACTAAGTTAAAAATACATCAATGTATGAGTGTACTAAGTTAAAAATCCATCAATGCATGAGTGTACTAAGTTAAAAATACATCAATGTATGAGTGTACTAAGTTAAAAATACATCAATGTATGAGTGTACTAAGTTAAAAATACAATAATGTATGAGTGTACTAAGTTAAAAATACATCAATGTATGAGTGTACTAAGTTAAAAATACATCAATGTATGAGTGTACTAAGTTAAAAGTACATTAATGTATGAGTGTACTAAGTTAAAAATACATCAATGTATGAGTGTACTAAGTTAAAAATACATCAATGTATGAGTGTACTAAGTTAAAAGTACATTAATGTATGAGTGTACTAAGTTAAAAATATATTAATGTATGAGTGTACTAAGTTAAAAATCCATCAATGCATGAGTGTACTAAGTTAAAAATACATCAATGTAGGAGTGTACTAAGTTAAAAATAAATCAATGTATGAGTGTACTAAGTTAAAAATACATTAATGTATGAGTGTACTAAGTTAAAAATACATCAATGTATGAGTGTACTAAGTTAAAAATACATCAATGTATGAGTGTACTAAGTTAAAAGTACATCAATGTATGAGTGTACTAAGTTAAAAATACATTAATGTATGAGTGTACTAAGTTAAAAATACATCAATGTATGAGTGTACTAAGTTAAAAATACATTTATGTATGAGTGTACTAAGTTAAAAATACATCAATGTATGAGTGTACTAAGTTAAAAATACATTAATGTATGAGTGTACTAAGTTAAAAATACATTTATGTATGAGTGTACTAAGTTAAAAATACATTAATGTATGAGTGTACTAAGTTAAAAATACATTTATGTATGAGTGTACTAAGTTAAAAATACATCAATGTATGAGTGTACTAAGTTAAAAATACATCAATGTAGGAGTGTACTAAGTTAAAAATACATCAATGTATGAGTGTACTAAGTTAAAAATACATTAATGTATGAGTGTACTAAGTTAAAAATACATCAATGTATGAGTGTACTAAGTTAAAAATACATCAATGTATGAGTGTACTAAGTTAAAAATACATTTATGTATGAGTGTACTAAGTTAAAAATCCATCAATGCATGAGTGTACTAAGTTAAAAATACATCAATGTATGAGTGTACTAAGTTAAAAATCCATCAATGCATGAGTGTACTAAGTTAAAAATACATCAATGTATGAGTGTACTAAGTTAAAAATACATCAATGTATGAGTGTACTAAGTTAAAAATACAATAATGTATGAGTGTACTAAGTTAAAAATACATCAATGTATGAGTGTACTAAGTTAAAAATACATCAATGTATGAGTGTACTAAGTTAAAAGTACATTAATGTATGAGTGTACTAAGTTAAAAATATATTAATGTATGAGTGTACTAAGTTAAAAATCCATCAATGCATGAGTGTACTAAGTTAAAAATCCATCAATGCATGAGTGTACTAAGTTAAAAATACATCAATGTATGAGTGTACTAAGTTAAAAATACATCAATGTATGAGTGTACTAAGTTAAAAATACAATAATGTATGAGTGTACTAAGTTAAAAATACATCAATGTATGAGTGTACTAAGTTAAAAATACATCAATGTATGAGTGTACTAAGTTAAAAGTACATTAATGTATGAGTGTACTAAGTTAAAAATATATTAATGTATGAGTGTACTAAGTTAAAAATCCATCAATGCATGAGTGTACTAAGTTAAAAATACATCAATGTATGAGTGTACTAAGTTAAAAATACATTAATGTATGAGTGTACTAAGTTAAAAATACATTTATGTATGAGTGTACTAAGTTAAAAATACATTAATGTATGAGTGTACTAAGTTAAAAATACATTTATGTATGAGTGTACTAAGTTAAAAATACATCAATGTATGAGTGTACTAAGTTAAAAATACATCAATGTAGGAGTGTACTAAGTTAAAAATACATCAATGTATGAGTGTACTAAGTTAAAAATACATTAATGTATGAGTGTACTAAGTTAAAAATACATCAATGTATGAGTGTACTAAGTTAAAAATACATCAATGTATGAGTGTACTAAGTTAAAAATACATTTATGTATGAGTGTACTAAGTTAAAAATCCATCAATGCATGAGTGTACTAAGTTAAAAATACATCAATGTATGAGTGTACTAAGTTAAAAATCCATCAATGCATGAGTGTACTAAGTTAAAAATACATCAATGTATGAGTGTACTAAGTTAAAAATACATCAATGTATGAGTGTACTAAGTTAAAAATACAATAATGTATGAGTGTACTAAGTTAAAAATACATCAATGTATGAGTGTACTAAGTTAAAAATACATCAATGTATGAGTGTACTAAGTTAAAAATACATCAATGTATGAGTGTACTAAGTTAAAAGTACATTAATGTATGAGTGTACTAAGTTAAAAATATATTAATGTATGAGTGTACTAAGTTAAAAATCCATCAATGCATGAGTGTACTAAGTTAAAAATACATCAATGTATGAGTGTACTAAGTTAAAAATACATTAATGTATGAGTGTACTAAGTTAAAAATACATTTATGTATGAGTGTACTAAGTTAAAAATACATTAATGTATGAGTGTACTAAGTTAAAAATACATTTATGTATGAGTGTACTAAGTTAAAAATACATCAATGTATGAGTGTACTAAGTTAAAAATACATCAATGTAGGAGTGTACTAAGTTAAAAATACATCAATGTATGAGTGTACTAAGTTAAAAATACATTAATGTATGAGTGTACTAAGTTAAAAATACATCAATGTATGAGTGTACTAAGTTAAAAATACATCAATGTATGAGTGTACTAAGTTAAAAATACATTTATGTATGAGTGTACTAAGTTAAAAATCCATCAATGCATGAGTGTACTAAGTTAAAAATACATCAATGTATGAGTGTACTAAGTTAAAAATCCATCAATGCATGAGTGTACTAAGTTAAAAATACATCAATGTATGAGTGTACTAAGTTAAAAATACATCAATGTATGAGTGTACTAAGTTAAAAATACAATAATGTATGAGTGTACTAAGTTAAAAATACATCAATGTATGAGTGTACTAAGTTAAAAATACATCAATGTATGAGTGTACTAAGTTAAAAGTACATTAATGTATGAGTGTACTAAGTTAAAAATATATTAATGTATGAGTGTACTAAGTTAAAAATCCATCAATGCATGAGTGTACTAAGTTAAAAATACATCAATGTATGAGTGTACTAAGTTAAAAATACATTAATGTATGAGTGTACTAAGTTAAAAATACATTTATGTATGAGTGTACTAAGTTAAAAATACATTAATGTATGAGTGTACTAAGTTAAAAATACATTTATGTATGAGTGTACTAAGTTAAAAATACATCAATGTATGAGTGTACTAAGTTAAAAATACATCAATGTAGGAGTGTACTAAGTTAAAAATACATCAATGTATGAGTGTACTAAGTTAAAAATACATTAATGTATGAGTGTACTAAGTTAAAAATACATCAATGTATGAGTGTACTAAGTTAAAAATACATCAATGTATGAGTGTACTAAGTTAAAAATAAATTTATGTATGAGTGTACTAAGTTAAAAATCCATCAATGCATGAGTGTACTAAGTTAAAAATACATCAATGTATGAGTGTACTAAGTTAAAAATCCATCAATGCATGAGTGTACTAAGTTAAAAATACATCAATGTATGAGTGTACTAAGTTAAAAATACATCAATGTATGAGTGTACTAAGTTAAAAATACAATAATGTATGAGTGTACTAAGTTAAAAATACATCAATGTATGAGTGTACTAAGTTAAAAATACATCAATGTATGAGTGTACTAAGTTAAAAGTACATTAATGTATGAGTGTACTAAGTTAAAAATATATTAATGTATGAGTGTACTAAGTTAAAAATCCATCAATGCATGAGTGTACTAAGTTAAAAATACATCAATGTATGAGTGTACTAAGTTAAAAATACATTAATGTATGAGTGTACTAAGTTAAAAATACATTTATGTATGAGTGTACTAAGTTAAAAATACATTAATGTATGAGTGTACTAAGTTAAAAATACATTTATGTATGAGTGTACTAAGTTAAAAATACATCAATGTATGAGTGTACTAAGTTAAAAATACATCAATGTAGGAGTGTACTAAGTTAAAAATACATCAATGTATGAGTGTACTAAGTTAAAAATACATTAATGTATGAGTGTACTAAGTTAAAAATACATCAATGTATGAGTGTACTAAGTTAAAAATACATCAATGTATGAGTGTACTAAGTTAAAAATACATTTATGTATGAGTGTACTAAGTTAAAAATCCATCAATGCATGAGTGTACTAAGTTAAAAATACATCAATGTATGAGTGTACTAAGTTAAAAATCCATCAATGCATGAGTGTACTAAGTTAAAAATACATCAATGTATGAGTGTACTAAGTTAAAAATACATCAATGTATGAGTGTACTAAGTTAAAAATACAATAATGTATGAGTGTACTAAGTTAAAAATACATCAATGTATGAGTGTACTAAGTTAAAAATACATCAATGTATGAGTGTACTAAGTTAAAAGTACATTAATGTATGAGTGTACTAAGTTAAAAATATATTAATGTATGAGTGTACTAAGTTAAAAATCCATCAATGCATGAGTGTACTAAGTTAAAAATACATCAATGTATGAGTGTACTAAGTTAAAAATACATTAATGTATGAGTGTACTAAGTTAAAAATACATTTATGTATGAGTGTACTAAGTTAAAAATACATTAATGTATGAGTGTACTAAGTTAAAAATACATTTATGTATGAGTGTACTAAGTTAAAAATACATCAATGTATGAGTGTACTAAGTTAAAAATACATCAATGTAGGAGTGTACTAAGTTAAAAATACATCAATGTATGAGTGTACTAAGTTAAAAATACATTAATGTATGAGTGTACTAAGTTAAAAATACATCAATGTATGAGTGTACTAAGTTAAAAATACATCAATGTATGAGTGTACTAAGTTAAAAATACATTTATGTATGAGTGTACTAAGTTAAAAATCCATCAATGCATGAGTGTACTAAGTTAAAAATACATCAATGTATGAGTGTACTAAGTTAAAAATCCATCAATGCATGAGTGTACTAAGTTAAAAATACATCAATGTATGAGTGTACTAAGTTAAAAATACATCAATGTATGAGTGTACTAAGTTAAAAATACAATAATGTATGAGTGTACTAAGTTAAAAATACATCAATGTATGAGTGTACTAAGTTAAAAATACATCAATGTATGAGTGTACTAAGTTAAAAGTACATTAATGTATGAGTGTACTAAGTTAAAAATATATTAATGTATGAGTGTACTAAGTTAAAAATCCATCAATGCATGAGTGTACTAAGTTAAAAATACATCAATGTATGAGTGTACTAAGTTAAAAATACATTAATGTATGAGTGTACTAAGTTAAAAATACATTTATGTATGAGTGTACTAAGTTAAAAATACATTAATGTATGAGTGTACTAAGTTAAAAATACATTTATGTATGAGTGTACTAAGTTAAAAATACATCAATGTATGAGTGTACTAAGTTAAAAATACATCAATGTAGGAGTGTACTAAGTTAAAAATACATCAATGTATGAGTGTACTAAGTTAAAAATACATTAATGTATGAGTGTACTAAGTTAAAAATACATCAATGTATGAGTGTACTAAGTTAAAAATACATCAATGTATGAGTGTACTAAGTTAAAAATAAATTTATGTATGAGTGTACTAAGTTAAAAATCCATCAATGCATGAGTGTACTAAGTTAAAAATACATCAATGTATGAGTGTACTAAGTTAAAAATCCATCAATGCATGAGTGTACTAAGTTAAAAATACATCAATGTATGAGTGTACTAAGTTAAAAATACATCAATGTATGAGTGTACTAAGTTAAAAATACAATAATGTATGAGTGTACTAAGTTAAAAATACATCAATGTATGAGTGTACTAAGTTAAAAATACATCAATGTATGAGTGTACTAAGTTAAAAGTACATTAATGTATGAGTGTACTAAGTTAAAAATATATTAATGTATGAGTGTACTAAGTTAAAAATCCATCAATGCATGAGTGTACTAAGTTAAAAATACATCAATGTATGAGTGTACTAAGTTAAAAATACATTAATGTATGAGTGTACTAAGTTAAAAATACATTTATGTATGAGTGTACTAAGTTAAAAATACATTAATGTATGAGTGTACTAAGTTAAAAATACATTTATGTATGAGTGTACTAAGTTAAAAATACATCAATGTATGAGTGTACTAAGTTAAAAATACATCAATGTAGGAGTGTACTAAGTTAAAAATACATCAATGTATGAGTGTACTAAGTTAAAAATACATTAATGTATGAGTGTACTAAGTTAAAAATACATCAATGTATGAGTGTACTAAGTTAAAAATACATCAATGTATGAGTGTACTAAGTTAAAAATACATTTATGTATGAGTGTACTAAGTTAAAAATCCATCAATGCATGAGTGTACTAAGTTAAAAATACATCAATGTATGAGTGTACTAAGTTAAAAATCCATCAATGCATGAGTGTACTAAGTTAAAAATACATCAATGTATGAGTGTACTAAGTTAAAAATACATCAATGTATGAGTGTACTAAGTTAAAAATACAATAATGTATGAGTGTACTAAGTTAAAAATACATCAATGTATGAGTGTACTAAGTTAAAAATACATCAATGTATGAGTGTACTAAGTTAAAAGTACATTAATGTATGAGTGTACTAAGTTAAAAATATATTAATGTATGAGTGTACTAAGTTAAAAATCCATCAATGCATGAGTGTACTAAGTTAAAAATACATCAATGTATGAGTGTACTAAGTTAAAAATACATTAATGTATGAGTGTACTAAGTTAAAAATACATTTATGTATGAGTGTACTAAGTTAAAAATACATTAATGTATGAGTGTACTAAGTTAAAAATACATTTATGTATGAGTGTACTAAGTTAAAAATACATCAATGTATGAGTGTACTAAGTTAAAAATACATCAATGTAGGAGTGTACTAAGTTAAAAATACATCAATGTATGAGTGTACTAAGTTAAAAATACATTAATGTATGAGTGTACTAAGTTAAAAATACATCAATGTATGAGTGTACTAAGTTAAAAATACATCAATGTATGAGTGTACTAAGTTAAAAATACATTTATGTATGAGTGTACTAAGTTAAAAATCCATCAATGCATGAGTGTACTAAGTTAAAAATACATCAATGTATGAGTGTACTAAGTTAAAAATCCATCAATGCATGAGTGTACTAAGTTAAAAATACATCAATGTATGAGTGTACTAAGTTAAAAATACATCAATGTATGAGTGTACTAAGTTAAAAATACA
>NC_084568.2:39762500-39895000 GCF_033978685.3 Nerophis lumbriciformis | reverse complement strand
CATAATAGGATAACCACATAGTCTATTGCAATGGGGGCATAATAGGAGAACCACATGGTCTATTGCAATGGGGGCATAATAGGAGAGTCACATGGTCTATTGCAATGGGGGCATAATAGGATAACCACATGGTCTATTGCAATGGGGGCATAATAGGAGAACCACATGGTCTATTGCAATGGGGGCATAATAGGAGAACCACATGGTCTATTGCAATGGGGGCATAATAGGAGAACCACATGGTCTATTGCAATGGGGGCATAATAGGAGAACCACATGGTCTATTGCAATGGGGGCATAATAGGAGAGTCACATGGTCTATTGCAATGGGGGCATAATAGGAGAACCACATGGTCTATTGCAATGGGGGCATAATAGGATAACCACATGGTCTATTGCAATGGGGGCATAATAGGAGAACCACATGGTCTATTGCAATGGGGGCATAATAGGAGAGTCACATGGTCTATTGCAATGGGGGCATAATAGGAGAACCACATGGTCTATTGCAATGGGGGCATAATAGGAGAGTCACATGGTCTATTGCAATGGGGGCATAATAGGACAACCACATGGTCTATTGCAATGGGGGCATAATAGGATAACCACATGGTCTATTGCAATGGGGGCATAATAGGACAACCACATGGTCTATTGCAATGGGGGCATAATAGGACAACCACATGGTCTATTGCAATGGGGGCATAATAGGATAACCACATGGTCTATTGCAATGGGGGCATAATAGGATAACAACATGGTCTATTGCAATGGGGGCATAATAGGAGAACCACATGGTCTATTGCAATGGGGGCATAATAGGAGAGTCACATGGTCTATTGCAATGGGGGCATAATAGGAGAGTCACATGGTCTATTGCAATGGGGGCATAATAGGAGAGTCACATGGTCTATTGCAATGGGGGCATAATAGGAGAGTCACATGGTCTATTGCAATGGGGGCATAATAGGAGAACCACATGGTCTATTGCAATGGGGGCATAATAGGAGAACCACATGGTCTATTGCAATGGGGGCATAATAGGAGAGTCACATTGTCTATTGCAATGGGGGCATAATAGGAGAACCACATGGTCTATTGCAATGGGGGCATAATAGGAGAACCACATGGTCTATTGCAATGGGGGCATAATAGGAGAACCACATGGTCTATTGCAATGGGGGCATAATAGGATAACCACATGGTCTATTGCAATGGGGGCATAATAGGATAACCACATGGTCTATTGCAATGGGGGCATAATAGGAGAACCACATGGTCTATTGCAATGGGGGCATAATAGGAGAACCACATGGTCTATTGCAATGGGGGCATAATAGGAGAACCACATGGTCTATTGCAATGGGGGCATAATAGGAGAACCACATGGTCTATTGCAATGGGGGCATAATAGGAGAACCACATGGTCTATTGCAATGGGGGCATAATAGGAGAACCACATGGTCTATTGCAAGGGGGGCATAATAGGAGAACCACATGGTCTATTGCAATGGGGGCATAATAGGAGAGTCACATGGTCTATTGCAATGGGGGCATAATAGGAGAACCACATGGTCTATTGCAATGGGGGCATAATAGGACAACCACATGGTCTATTGCAATGGGGGCATAATAGGAGAACCACATGGTCTATTGCAATGGGGACATAATAGGAGAACCACATGGTCTATTGCAATGGGGGCATAATAGGAGAACCACATGGTCTATTGCAATGGGGGCATAATAGGATAGTCACATGGTCTATTGCAATGGGGGCATACGAAGTTAGTGTTTGTTGTGGTCTTGGCTGCAGGGCCCATCTTCCTCCTCTGGCGTTTCCCTTCCCTCTCTCCCGCAGAGTTGCCTCCAGAGAGGGCGATCTGAGGCAGAGCTTTCCAGCTGTGTGCTGGATTCCACACCTCTTGGGAGTTCTTTTCAGTTGGTCCTCATATTTCCGCTTTTGGCCTCCTGCAGATCTCTGGCCATGATGAAGTTGACCATACAGCAGTTGTCTATCAACTGACATTCTGATGGTGTGGCCGGCCCACGGCAGTTGGTACTGGAGAAAAGTGGCCTCCATGCTCTTGGTACCAGTTCTACTCAAGACTTGATGTGAAAGTTCTCCAGCTGTTGGATGTGGCGGTGATACAGGGTCCAAGCTTCACAGCCATAGAATAGCGTGGCTTGGTAGACTGCCACCTTGGTACGTATGCTGAGGTCTTTGTTCACATCTTACGCAGTCTACCAAAGGAGGCTGAGGCAGACCTGATTCCATTTTGAACATCATTGTCCCTGCTGCAGTTTTCAGAGAGGATGCTACCAAGATATTAGAAGTCTGGGACTATTGCTAGGGGCTTGTCATCCATGTTAAAGACAGGTGGAGTTCCACTGGCACAGTACTTCCGTCTTTACAGTGTTCCCAGTGAGAGCCAGTCTACTACAGGCCTTCACAGCGGCTGTTAGCGTCGCCTGCAGAGCCTCTGATGTACAGGTAAAAGCCAGTAAATTAGAATATTTTGAAAAACTTGATTTATTTCAGTAATTGCATTCAAAAGGTGTAACTTGTACATTATATTTATTCATTGCACACAGACTGATGCATTCAAATGTTTATTTCATTTAATTTTGATGATTTGAAGTGGCAACAAATGAAAATCCAAAATTCCGTGTGTCACAAAATTAGAATATTACTTAAGGCTAATACAAAAAAGGGATTTTTAGAAATGTTGGCCAACTGAAAAGTATGAAAATGAAAAATATGAGCATGTACAATACTCAATACTTGGTTGGAGCTCCTTTTGCCTCAATTACTGCGTTAATGCGGCGTGGCATGGAGTCGATGAGTTTCTGGCACTGCTCAGGTGTTATGAGAGCCCAGGTTGCTCTGATAGTGGCCTTCAACTCTTCTGCGTTTTTGGGTCTGGCATTCTGCATCTTCCTTTTCACAATACCCCACAGATTTTCTATGGGGCTAAGGTCAGGGGAGTTGGCGGGCCAATTTAGAACAGAAATACCATGGTCCGTAAACCAGGCACGGGTAGATTTTGCGCTGTGTGCAGGCGCCAAGTCCTGTTGGAACTTGAAATCTCCATCTCCATAGAGCAGGTCAGCAGCAGGAAGCATGAAGTGCTCTAAAACTTGCTGGTAGACGGCTGCGTTGACCCTGGATCTCAGGAAACAGAGTGGACCGACACCAGCTGGACTGCTGCTGAGTGGTCCAAAGTCATGTTTTCTGACGAAAGCAAATTTTGCATTTCCTTTGGAAATCGAGGTCCCAGAGTCTGGAGGAAGACAGGAGAGGCACAGGATCCACGTTGCCTGAAGTCTAGTGTAAAGTTTCCACCATCAGTGATGGTTTGGGGTGCCATGTCATCTGCTGGTGTCGGTCCACTCTGTTTCCTGAGATCCAGGGTCAACGCAGCCGTCTACCAGCAAGTTTTAGAGCACTTCATGCTTCCTGCTGCTGACCTGCTCTATGGAGATGGAGATTTCAAGTTCCAACAGGACTTGGCGCCTGCACACAGCGCAAAATCTACCCGTGCCTGGTTTACGGACCATGGTATTTCTGTTCTAAATTGGCCCGCCAACTCCCCTGACCTTAGCCCCATAGAATATCTGTGGGGTATTGTGAAAAGGAAGATGCAGAATGCCAGACCCAAAAACGCAGAAGAGTTGAAGGCCACTATCAGAGCAACCTGGGCTCTCATAACACCTGAGCAGTGCCAGAAACTCATCGACTCCATGCCACGCCGCATTAACGCAGTAATTGAGGCAAAAGGAGCTCCAACCAAGTATTGAGTATTGTACATGCTCATATTTTTCATTTTCATACTTTTCAGTTGGCCAACATTTCTAAAAATCCCTTTTTTGTATTAGCCTTAAGTAATATTCTAATTTTGTGACACACGGAATTTTGGATTTTCATTTGTTGCCACTTCAAATCATCAAAATTAAATGAAATAAACATTTGAATGCATCAGT
The DNA here is from genome assembly GCF_033978685.3 of Nerophis lumbriciformis. Taxonomy (NCBI): domain Eukaryota; kingdom Metazoa; phylum Chordata; class Actinopteri; order Syngnathiformes; family Syngnathidae; genus Nerophis; species Nerophis lumbriciformis. The sequence continues at coordinate 39,891,019 of NC_084568.2, read as the reverse complement.
CTGTGTGCAATGAATAAATATAATGTACAAGTTACACCTTTTGAATGCAATTACTGAAATAAATCAAGTTTTTCAAAATATTCTAATTTACTGGCTTTTACCTGTATGTGCCACCAAGACACAATCATCAGCATACTGGAATTCCACAATGTTGACAGTTTTAACCTTGGTAGCCGCCTGCAGCCTTCTGATGTTAAATAAGCTTCCATCCAACCTGTAATCCACCAGCACACCCCTGCTCCCCTCAACTTCTTTGTGCAGCAGCCAGGTGACACTCATGTTGAATAGTACAGGTGCAAGTACACAACGGGTCTGACACCTGTGGATACCTTCAAAGGCCTAGACTCATGTCCTCCTGTTGTCACCTGAGCAATCATCCCCTCGTGGAAACTTTGCAGGATGTTTACAAACTTCCACAAGCAGCCAACCCTGAGAAGGACCGCCCAGAGCAAGTCTCTGTGGACCGTATCAAAGGCCTTTGATACGGTCCACAAACACCATGTATAGATCTTCATGTTGCTCCCGACACTTCTCTTGTCGCTGGCGTGTTGTGAAAATCATGTCCACAGTGCTGCCATTTTCACACACACACACACACACAAACAAGCCTGTGTTACACTGGCCCTCATCTGGGTGACGGCACCAAACATGCAGCCTCTTGCGTTCCCAAGCCTTGAACCTGGGTCAGCCGGGTGACAGTGAGCGTGTAAAGGCCTGAGCTGTCCAAGGTCTTAAGGTGAAAGGGAGTGAGGTTTACTGACGTCCACACTAGCTAGCCTCCGTTACCCTCACCTTTATCCGGGTCACGGCACCAAATGTACCTTGGCTGCTGCAGATCCCGCTTCCGTTCCACCCGGCACTTTCTCAGGAAAGCTAACGGCTAATCCAAAAGCTGTGGAAGATGCAGTAAAATCATGAAAAGCAAAAAGGGTGCACATCATCATCAGTTTATTCTAATATATCTCTATCATGTACAGTACATACAGTACAATATGCTCAGGACAGGTGGTGTGGCACATCCATCCTTGTTGCAGCTGCTATTGCTACAGTGTCACCAGACCATGGTCCGAGCTAGTGGACCCCAGACTGCAGGTGGATTCATCTCAGTGGGTGCCAATATGGCTGCTACAGCAAAAAACACATGCACTGTTCATGTATGTATATATACATACATATACATATATACATACATATATACAGTGCACTCCAAAAGTATTGGAACAGTGAGTCCAATTTGTTTATTTTTGTTGTAGACTGAAAGCATTGTGTTTGATGAATATGAGACAAGAGATCACATCTGGATCTGATACACAACTTAGAAGATAGCACCTTTTGTTTCTACCTACCCATTTTTCAGGAGAGCAAAAGTATTGGAAGATGTGACTGACAGGTGTGTTTTGTTGCCCAGGTGTCTTGATTATTCACACAAGAAATAGCAGTGAATGTCTGAGCTCAGTTCCAGGTTGGCTAGGACAAGTTTAGCCTGTGCAGACTGCATTTAGAGGTGGAAAGCAGAGAGCTGTGTATGGGGGAAGAAGCAATTGTGAATGTGAGAGAGGATGGACACTCAAATCAAACATTGGCCATAGCCAGTAGCACCATTTGGAATGTCCTGAAGAAGAAAGAACCCACTGGTGGACTAAGCAACAGACGTAGACCAAGGAGAACATCAGCACTTGATGACAGAAACATTGTGAGAGCTGTGAAGAACATCTGTGACTGGTGACGTCAGCAGAGGGCAGGAGTGAAGGTATCACAGAAGACAAGTACAGAGCCTACACCAGAAGATGCTAACCACTCATTAGCAAGAAGAACAGGAAGGCCGGGCTGGAATTTGCCAAAAGGTACAGAGATGAGCCTCAACTATTCTGGGAAAAAGTTTTATGGGACTGATGAGACAAAGATTAACTTCTTCCAAAGTGATGGAAAGGCGAACGTTTGGAGAAAGAAAGGATCTGCTCATGATCCCAAACATACAAGCTCATCTGTGAAACATCATGTCATGGCTTCTTCATCTTCACTGATGATGTAACACATGATGTCATGGATTCTTCATCTCCATTGATGATGTAACACATAATGTCATAGCTTCTTCATCTTCATTGATGAAGTAACACATGATGTCATGGCTTCTTCATCTTCACTGATGATGTAACACATGATGTCATGGCTTCTTCATCTTCATTGATGATGTAACACATGATGTCATGGCTTCTTCATCTCCATTGATGATGTAACACATGATGTCATGGCTTCTTCATCTCCATTGATGATGTAACACATGATGTCATGGCTTCTTCATCTCTATTGATGATGTAACACATGATGTCATGGCTTCATCTCCATTGATGATGTAACACATGAAGTCATGGATTCTTCATCTCCATTGATGATGTAACACATGATGTCATGGCTTCTTCATCTCCATTGATGATGTAACACATGATGTCATGGCTTCTTCATCTCCATTGATGATGTAACACATGATGTCATGGCTTCTTCATCTCTATTGATGATGTAACACATGATGTCATGGCTTCATCTCCATTGATGATGTAACACATGAAGTCATGGATTCTTCATCTCCATTGATGATGTAACACATGATGTCATGGCTTCTTCATCTCCATTGATGATGTAACACATGATGTCATGGCTTCTTCATCTCCATTGATGATGTAACACATGAAGTCATGGATTCTTCATCTCCATTGATGTAACACATGAAGTCATGGTTTCTTCATCTTCACTGATGATGTAACACATGATGTCATGGTTTCTTCATCTTCACTGATGATGTAACACATGATGTCATGGCTTCTTCATCTCCATTGATGATGTAACACATGAAGTCATGGCTTCTTCATCTTCATTGATGATGTAACACATGATGTCATGGCTTCTTCATCTCCATTGCTGATGTAACACATGAAGTCATGGCTTCTTCATCTTCATTGATGATGTAACACATGATGTCATGGCTTCTTCATCTCCATTGATTATGTAACACATGATGTCATGGCTTCTTCATCTCCATTGATGATGTAACACATGATGTCATGGCTTCTTCATCTCCATTGATGATGTAACACATGAAGTCATGGCTTCTTCATCTTCATTGATGATGTAACACATGATGTCATGGCTTCTTCATCTCCATTGATGATGTAACACATGATGTCATGGCTTCTTCATCTCCATTGATGATGTAACACATGATGTCATGGCTTCTTCATCTCCATTGATGATGTAACACATGATGGCAGCAACATGAACTCAGAAGTCTACAGAAACATTGTGTGTGCTCATTTAAAGGAAGATGCTGATGAGGAGATGCTTCATCATGCAGCAAGATAAGAAGAAAGGAGTTGAAGTGGAAGGTTCTAGACACCAAGTCAGTCTGCAGACTTAAAGCCAGTAGAGCATGCATGTGACCTGCTGACTGAAGGGAGTAACCCCCAAAACAAAGAAGAAGTGAAAGAGGCTGCGGTGAAAGGCTGGAAAAGCATCACAAAAGAAGAATGCAACAGTTTGGTGATGTCATCAACGCTCACAGGCTTGATGCACTTATTGAAAGCAAAGGATTTGCAACTAAATTTTAGTCTTATTAATTTTCATCTATTTCAACTTTATATGTTCCAATACTTTTGCTCACCTAAAAATGTTGTGTTCCATTACAAATAATGCTATCTTCTAAGTTGTGTATCACATCCAGATGTAAATACCTGCATATTAAAGCTGAAATGTTCATCTCTTGTCTCATATTCATCTTTTCATGTTAAACACAAATGTTTTTAGTCTACAACAAAAATAAAGGAACTGGCCTCACTCTTCCAATACTTTTGGAGGGCACTGTATATATACATACATACATACATACATACATACATATATACGTATATATACATACATATATATATATACATAGATACATACATACATACATACATATATATATACGTATATATACATACAAACATACATATATATACATACATACATACATATATATGTATGTATATATCCATACATATATACATATATATACGTATATATACATACATATATACGTATATATACATACATATATACGTATATATACATACATATATACGTATATATACATACATATATACGTATATATACATACATATATATATATATATATATATACATATATATACATACCGGTACATATATACGTATATATACATACATATATACATACATATATACGTATATATACATACATATATACGTATATATACATACATAAATATATATATACATACATATATATGTATATATACACATACATAAATATATATATATATATATACATACATATATACGTATATATACATACATAAATATATATACATACATATATATGTATATATACATACATAAATATATATATACATACATACATACATATATATATATATACATACATATATATGTATATATACATACATAAATATATATATACATACATACATACATATATATATATATATACATACATATATATATATATATTTATATATATATATACATACATACATATATACGTATATATACACATGCATATACATATGTACATACATATACATATATACATATTCCACGAAAGGGCGAGTCACAGGTCCAATTTCCACACTGCGATGCGTGACGTCAGGAAGGCGTCACTGAAGTTGGGAATGACACTACAACGGCGGCTAGCGTCATTCCCATTGTCACTCTGGATTTTCCCTTTTCGAATGTTTAACATAGGAGCTGCCATTTTGTGTTGTGTACATGTGTGTACATGTGTGTACATGTGTGTACATGTGTCATGTTTCCCCAGGGGAGTCACTTCAAGTGGGGGTGCAGAAGTCCATGAGGAAGGGAAGAAGGGTGTGGTCTTCTAATATTTACATTTTTACATCACTAACCTAAGCCATGTTGTACATCACTAACCTAAGTCATGTTGTACATCACTAACCTAAGCCATGTTGTACATCACTAACCTAAGTCATGTTGTACATCACTAACCTAAGTCATGTTGTACATCACTAACCTAAGTCATGTTGTACATCACTAACCTAAGTCATGTTGTACATCACTAACCTAAGTCATGTTGTACATCACTAACCTAAGTCATGTTGTACATCACTAACCTAAGTCATGTTGTACATCACTAACCTAAGTCATGTTGTACATCACTAACCTAAGTCATGTTGTACATCACTAACCTAAGTCATGTTGTACATCACTAACCTAAGTCATGTTGTACACCACTAACCTAAGTCATGTTGTACATCACTAACCTAAGTCATGTTGTACATCACTAACCTAAGTCATGTTGTACATCACTAACCTAAGTGATGGGAATATAAAATACTTTGATGAACCCTCAAGAGATCCTGGGTAACTTAGTGTTGTTGGTGATGGCTGATATGGAACTTTCCACTCAATCAGTTTCCGCAGGGGAATAAATGAAAAAGACTTTTGAAGCTGATGTGATTTTGTATTTCAGGGGTTCTTGACCCCGGGGCCCAAATTTCCACTGAATTACCACTGAATTAGTCATATTTTACTTTTGCTTCTTAAATAAACTGTCCATAAAATTTGAGTGCACTCACTTTAGTCCTCATTTTTGCGCTTAGGAAACTTCTGACTTCTTCTGTGTGATGTTGTCATTACTGCCACAAGTGGTGTAAAAGTGTATTACACCTGAGTACTTGTGTGATGTTGTCATTACTGCCACAAGTGGTGTACAAGTGTATTACACCTGAGTACTTGTGTGATGATGTCATTACTGCCACAAGTGGTGTAAAAGTGTATTACACCTGAGTACTTGTGTGATGATGTCATTACTGCCACAAGTGGTGTAAAAGTGTATTACACCTGAGTACTTGTGTGATGTTGTCATTACTGCCACAAGTGGTGTAAAAGTGTATTACACCTGAGTACTTGTGTGATGTCATTACTGCCACAAGTGGTGTAAAAGTGTATTACACCTGAGTACTTGTGTGATGATGTCATTACTGCCACAAGTAGTGTAAAAGTGTATTACACTTGAGTACTTGTGTGATGATGTCATTACTGCCACAAGTGGTGTAAAAGTGTATTACACCTGAGTACTTGTGTGATGATGTCATTACTGCCACAAGTGGTGTAAAAGTGTATTACACCTGAGTACTTGTGTGATGTTGTCATTACTGCCACAAGTGGTGTAAAAGTGTATTACACCTGAGTACTTGTGTGATGATGTCATTACTGCCACAAGTGGTGTAAAAGTGTATTACACCTGAGTACTTGTGTGATGTTGTCATTACTACCACAAGTGGTGTAAAAGTGTATTACACCTGAGTACTTGTGTGATGTTGTCATTACTGCCACAAATGGTGTAAAAGTGTATTACACCTGAGTACTTGTGTGATGATGTCATGACTGCCACAAGTGGTGTAAAAGTGTATTACACCTGAGTACTTGTGTGATGATGTCATTACTGCCACAAGTGGTGTAAAAGTGTATTACACCTGAGTACTTGTGTGATGTTGTCATTACTGCCACAAGTGGTGTAAAAGTGTATTACACCTGAGTACTTGTGTGATGTTGTCATTACTACCACAAGTGGTGTAAAAGTGTATTACACCTGAGTACTTGTGTGATGTTGTCATTACTGCCACAAATGGTGTAAAAGTGTATTACACCTGAGTACTTGTGTGATGATGTCATGACTGCCACAAGTGGTGTAAAAGTGTATTACACCTGAGTACTTGTGTGATGATGTCATTACTGCCACAAGTGGTGTAAAAGTGTATTACACCTGAGTACTTGTGTGATGTTGTCATTACTGCCACAAGTGGTGTAAAAGTGTATTACACCTGAGTACTTGTGTGATGATGTCATTACTGCCACAAGTGGTGTAAAAGTGTATTACACCTGAGTACTTGTGTGATGATGTCATTACTGCCACAAGTGGTGTAAAAGTGTATTACACCTGAGTACTTGTGTGATGTTGTCATTACTGCCACAAGTGGTGTAAAAGTGTATTACACCTGAGTACTTGTGTGATGATGTCATTACTGCCACAAGTGGTGTAAAAGTGTATTACACCTGAGTACTTGTGTGATGATGTCATTACTGCCACAAGTGGGGTAAAAGTGTATTACACCTGAGTACTTGTGTGATGTCATTACTGCCACAAGTGGTGTATACGTGTATTACACCTGAGTACTTGTGTGATGTCATTACTGCCACAAGTGGTGTATACGTGTATTACACCTGAGTACTTGTGTGATGTCATTACTGCCACAAGTGGTGTAAAAGTGTATTACACCTGAGTACTTGTGTGATGATGTCATTACTGCCACAAGTGGTGTAAAAGTGTATTACACCTGAGTACTTGTGTGATGATGTCATTACTGCCACAAGTGGTGTATACGTGTATTACACCTGAGTACTTGTGTGATGTCATTACTGCCACAAGTGGTGTATACGTGTATTACACCTGAGTACTTGTGTGATGTCATTACTGCCACAAGTGGTGTAAAAGTGTATTACACCTGAGTACTTGTGTGATGATGTCATTACTGCCACAAGTGGTGTAAAAGTGTATTACAGCTGACAGAGGCTCCTCTAGGGGGCGCTGATCAAACACTAATACAAATGAACACTGGCCTTGCTTCCTAAAATGAGACTTTACAGGGAAATATAATCATTTAAAGAGATATCTTTTGTACACATTGTTTTCTTAAAACAAACAAATAATTTAGTTAAAATTCTAACTGAAACGAATATTTCACTCAGTCCTGTTACTTGAACAACTACCCCCCAGAAATATGTGGAATGTTGCACAAGTCACAGGAAATCTTTTTCTGTATCTTCCATATTCAGTCATGACTTTGCCATCCTGTATGTTTAAAAGAGTGACATGAAGTTGCCAGATGGGACAACAATACACTTTTGGAGGAGCAGCTCAATGTGAGGATTCTCAGGTTTCATTTTACAATTCCAACCAGCAAATGGCATCATTTTATTCGCTTTTTATTTCATTTTTAAATTGTTCACTTTTTTTATTTAGTTTGTTCTTCTTTCTTTATGTCTGTGTGACCTTGTTAATGTATAATATCATTTTCATTGTTAAATGTCTGTGCTGTTATTCAAATAACGTTTTCGGAAGAAAATCTACTCCAAAAAAAAAAAAAGCAAATGGTTCTGATTAGATGAAAATATGCATATATATATATATATATATATATATATATATATATATTAGAGATGCGCGGATAGGCAATTATTTCATCCGCAACCGCATCAGAAAGTAGTCAACCATCCGCAATCCACCCGATCTAACATTTGATCAGAACCGCATCCGCCCGCCATCCGCCCGCACCCGCCCGTTGTTATATATCTAATATAGACGATGCAAGGCATTAGTGAGCTTATAAAGCTTTTGCCTGTTAAAGAAAGGAGACTGATCCAATGCAGCACAGACATTCGCGTGCCACGCTGTCACGACCCAGACGCACACCAGTGCGCAATCATATAGGAGCCGCGCTGAGCGCACCTCCAAGCGCGTCTCGCTGCCGGCGACGGCCGGGTATATGGGCCCGACGCTCCAGCGCCATCCATTTTCAGGGCTAGTTGATTCGGCAGGTGGGTTGTTACACACTCCTTAGCGGGTTCCAACTTCCATGGCCACCGTCCTAGCTGCTGTCTATATCAACCAGGGTGAGCCCCACCCCTTTCGTGAGCGCACTGCGCGCGGAGTGACCCCTGTTACGCGCCCCCGGCAACAGGGGTGGCGGGCAGGTAAGCTGCGCGGGTGGAGTGACCCCTGTTATGAGCCCCCGGGCAGGTAAGCTGCTTACCTGCTGCGCGTGACGCCGGCCGCGGCGAAGGCGGACGAGGCGGGGTGTCGGTGCGGTGGGCGCGGTGGTGACCCTGGACGTGCGTCGGGCCCTTCTCGCGGATCGCCTCAGCTACGGCTCCCGGTGGGGCCCTCTCGGGGGAAGGGGCCTCGGTCCCGGACCCCGGCGAGGCGTCCCTTCTCCGCTCCGTAAAAGTGTCCATCTCTTTTTTTTTTCTTCTTCTGTTGTGGCATATGCTGCAGGTGCCTGCTCGTTTTTTGTATGTGGGTAACAACATTTAACTATGTATATATATTTCCGAATTGGTTTAACTGCCACCCGCCTGAATCTACCGTATTTTCCGCACTATTAGCCGCACCTAAAAACCACAAATTTACTCAAAAGCTGACAGTGCGGCTTATAACCCGGTGCGCTTTATATATGGATTAATATTAAGATTCATTTTCATAAAGTTTCGGTCTCGCAACTACGGTAAACAGCCGCCATCTTTTTTCCCCGTAGAAGAGGAAGTGCTTCTTCTTCTATGCAAGCAACCGCCAAGGTAAGCACCCGCCCCCAGAGAAGAGGAAGCGCTTCTTCTTCTACTGTAAGCAACCACCCGCCCCCGTAGAAGAAGAAGAAGCGCGCGGATATTACGTTTCATTTCCTTTGTGTGTTTACATCTGTAAAGACCACAAAATGGCTCCTACTAAGCGACAGGTTTCCGGTTCATGAAAAGACGCAATCTCTCCATCCGCACACGGACTACTATTTCACAGCAACTGCCTAAAGACTTTCAAGAAAAGCTGGCTACTTTCCGTGCATATTGTAAAAACAAGATAGCTGAAAAAAAGATCCGGCCAGAGAACATTATCAACATGGACGAGGTTCCACTGACTTTTTATATTCCTGTGAACCGCACTGTGGATACAACGGGAGCACGTACGGTGAATATTCGCACCACAGGGAATGAGAAGTCATCCTTCACTGTGGTTCTAGCTTGCCATGCTAATGGCCAGAAACTTCCACCCATGGTGATATTCAAAAGGAAGACCTTGCCAAAAGAGACCTTTCCAGCCGGCGTCATCATAAAAGCTAACTCGAAGGGATGGATGGATGAAGAAAAGATGAGCGAGTGGTTAAGGGAAGTTTACGCGAAGAGGCCGGGTGGCTTTTTTCACGCAGCTCCGTCCATGTTGATATACGACTCCATGCGCGCCCACATCACGCTGGTTTTTAATATATTATTAAAGTTTGACTGACCTATCTGACTGTTTTTTTGACATTCCTTTAGCGCAGTTAGATGCGGCTTACAACACGGGGCGGTTTATAGGTGGACAAAGTTTTGAAATATGCCGTTCATTGAAGGCGCGGCTTATAATCCAGGGCGGCTTATGGTGCGGAAAATACGGTATTTAAAATCTAATTTTTTTAAATAATTTGAACCACCCGACACGACCCGACCCGCGGATAAAATCTAATTTTTTTTAATTTCATCCGCCCGATCCGCGGATAATCCGCGGACTCCGCGGTTGTGCCCGCAAACCGCGCATCTCTAATATACACATATACGTGTATATATATATATATATATATATATATATATATATATATATATATATATATATATATACCGTGTATAAACATTTTAGACAATTAAATGTTCTTAAAATGCCAATGTCACACCAAGTTCGTTCCTCACCAATAATTCATGTCCCAGTGAAAATCTGCCAATTTTGACACCACATTATTTAGACAAACCCAAATCTTGATGTTACAATTTGGATTAATTATTATTTTTTTTTTCCCATCAAAAGCATGCAGAAAATGTTAGACTTTTTAGTTTTCTAAAATGATACATGGTTGCTATTCAGGTTTACAATATATTTAGGAGCGGTTTTCTGCCAAATAATGAGCCTGATGATTTAAACACTTTTTAAAATGGACGTATTTTCTTTCCCCAAATAAAAAAAAAAAAACAGTAGTTATGTTAATTTACTGGCCTTTTAAATATTAAAATATTTTTAAAAATATAATTCATGAAGATATGTATATTATTTAGATATTTGTGAAGGATCTCTTAAGGGTTCCATGAACTGCAGTCATAGCTTGACAAATAATGTCAAAGGACTAAAACAATGGGATGTAATAATCCATGTTGTGTATATAATAATACATGTTGTGTATATAATAATCAATGTTGTGTATATAATAATCCATGTTGTGTATATAATAATCAATGTTGTGTATGTAATAATACATGTGTATCTAATAATCCATGTTGTGTATCTAATAATCCATGTTGTGTATCTAATAATCCATGTTGTGTATCTAATAGTCCATGTTGTGTATGTAATAGTCCATGTTGTGTATGTAATAGTTGTGTATGTAATAGTTGTGTATGTAATAGTCCATGTTGTGTGGGTGGCCCCTAGATGACCTGGCAGCAGCTGTGGGGGGTGGGGGTGCACAGGAGCCCCTCCTTGGGGCCACGGTGCATGTTGACGGCCAGAGTCTTGTCACTCATCTGCAGGGCTCGGTTCTTCATGTTCCTGTGGTTCTCCCGGGCCAGGTCCAGCTCCCCCAGCATCAGCGTCCCCGAGCAGGAGCCCTCCAGCAGCGGGTCCACCAGGGCCTCCCCTAAAGGGGGCGGCTGCTGGTAGAGGTTCCCCCGGGGCGACGGCCCCCCCAGGAGCGAGACTTTATCCAGGCTGCCCGTGGATCCGCCCACGCACATCCTCCACACGGGGCGCTCCTGAGGGTCCCCGCCGATGCCGCCCGCGCCGTTTCCGGGCGTCCCGACCCCGGCGCCGCCGGTCAGGTTGTGGAACTGAGAGCTGAGGCACAAACTCATCAGTTTGAGGCTTTCGACCAGGCCACTGGAACTTTTGGCCGAGCCTTTCCCTTGGCCAGAAGCTGACCCGGGACTGGTGCAGTGGGAGGGGCTTCCCGGGCCCGCTCCACATTTCTCGACGTCCTCGTTACCCACCCCGTCCCCGTCGGCGTCCGACAAGCGCACGCTCTCCGTGTTGTCGTCGCCGGCCTCCGAGCGGTCCGGGGTCAGGGCGGTGTCGGGGGAGGGGGAGGGGACTCTGGAGTTGAGTTTGAGGCTGAGGCTGGGTCTGGTCAAGTCCTCTTCATCATCGTCCTCCTCCCCTTTCTCCTCCTCGTGGATCTGATTGAGGACGGGGGCGCTCATGCGGGAAGTCAGGCGGGTGCGGGTGGAGGAGGCTTTGCAGCGCAGCACCACTTGGGCGGAGGCACCAGAGGGGGACAAACGTCGGTCCTCCCCCTCCTCCTCCTCGTCTTCCTCCACGCTAAAAAGGCTGGGGCTGCGGGTCTTGCAGGGCCCCCCCGAGGTCAGTCTCAGAGAGTGCTTGGACACAGGCCGCAGACCCTTGTCCTGGTCCTGCCTCTGACTCAGGTCGGGCAGAGCCGTTTTGGGCCGGGGGCCCTTGTGGAGGCTCTCGGCACTGCGGGCGGGGGACTGAGGCCCCCCGGGGTGTGAGATGGCCGGACCACCTAAGCCGTCGCTGACATCCTGGTGGACGTCCACTCTGGTGGGCCACGACTGCCTGGAGGTGCACACAAGGAACAAAGACTTGGAAACACTCATCTTCTACATGGGCTTCGTCAACAATCTAAACATGTAAACATCCTCACACATGTAAACATCCTCACACATGTAAACATCCTCACACATGTAAACATCCTCACACATGTAAACAAGTAAACATCCTCACATGTAAAAATCCTCACACATGTAAACATCCTCACACATGTAAACAAGTAAACATCCTCACATGTAAAAATCCTCACACAAGTAAACATCCTCACACATGTAAACAAGTAAACATCCCCACACATGTAAACATCCTCACACATGTAAACAAGTAAACATCCTCACACATGTAAAAATCCTCACACATGTAAACAAGTAAACATCCTCACACATGTAAACATCCTCACACATGTAAACAGCCTCACACATGTAAACAAGTAAACATCCTCACACATGTAAACAAGTAAACATCCTCACACATGTAAAAATCCTCACACATGTAAACAGCCTCACACATGTAAACAAGTAAACATCCTCACACATGTAAACAAGTAAACATCCTCACACATGTAAACATCCTCACATGTAAACAAGTAAACATCCTCACACATGTAAACAAGTAAACATCCTCACACATGTAAAAATCCTCACACATGTAAACAAGTAAACATCCTCATACATGTAAACATACTCACACATGTAAACAAGTAAACATCCTCACACATGTAAACAAGTAAACATCTTCACACATGTAAACAAGTAAACATCCTCACACATGTAAAAATCCTCACACATGTAAACATCCTCACACATGTAAACAAGTAAACATCCTCACACATGTAAACATCCTCACACATGTAAACAAGTAAACATCCTCACACATGTAAACATCCTCACAGATGTAAACATCCTCACACATGTAAACAAGTAAACATCCTCACACATGTAAACAAGTAAACATCCTCACACATGTAAAAATCCTGACACATGTAAACATCCTCACACATGTAAACATCCTCACACATGTAAACATCCTCACACATGTAAACATCCTCACACAAGTAAACATCCTCACACATGTAAACATCCTCACACATGTAAACATCCTCACACATGTAAACATCCTCACACATGTAAACATCCTCACACATGTAAACATCCTCACACATGTAAACATCCTCACACATGTAAACATCCTCACAAAAGTAAACATCCTCACACATGTAAACATCCTCACAAAAGTAAACATCCTCACACATGTAAACATCCTCACACATGTAAACATCCTCACAAAAGTAAACATCCTCACACATGTAAACATCCTCACACATGTAAACAAGTAAACATCCTCACACATGTAAAAATCCTCACACATGTAAACAAGTAAACATCCTCACACATGTAAACATCCTCACACATGTAAACATCCTCACACATGTAAACATCCTCACACATGTAAACAGCCTCACACATGTAAACAAGTAAACATCCTCACACATGTAAACAAGTAAATATCCTCACACATGTAAAAATCCTCACACATGTAAACAGCCTCACACATGTAAACAAGTAAACATCCTCACACATGTAAACAAGTAAACATCCTCACACATGTAAACATCCTCACACATGTAAACAGCCTCACATGTAAACAAGTAAACATCCTCACACATGTAAACAAGTAAACATCCTCACACATGTAAAAATCCTCACACATGTAAACATCCTCACACATGTAAACAAGTAAACATCCTCATACATGTAAACATACTCACACATGTAAACAAGTAAACATCCTCACACATGTAAACAAGTAAACATCTTCACACATGTAAACAAGTAAATATCCTCACACATGTAAAAATCCTCACACATGTAAACATCCTCACACATGTAAACAAGTAAACATCCTCACACATGTAAACATCCTCACACATGTAAACAAGTAAACATCCTCACACATGTAAACATCCTCACAGATGTAAACATCCTCACACATGTAAACAAGTAAACATCCTCACACATGTAAACAAGTAAACATCCTCACACATGTAAAAATCCTGACACATGTAAACATCCTCACACATGTAAACATCCTCACACATGTAAACATCCTCACACATGTAAACATCCTCACACATGTAAACATCCTCACACAAGTAAACATCCTCACACATGTAAACATCCTCACACATGTAAACATCCTCACACATGTAAACATCCTCACACAAGTAAACATCCTCACACATGTAAACATCCTCACACATGTAAACATCCTCACACATGTAAACATCCTCACACATGTAAACATCCTCACAAAAGTAAACATCCTCACACATGTAAACATCCTCACAAAAGTAAACATCCTCACACATGTAAACATCCTCACACATGTAAACATCCTCACAAAAGTAAACATCCTCACACATGTAAACATCCTCACATATGTAAACATCCTCACAAAAGTAAACATCCTCACACAGGTAAACATTCTCACACATGTAAACATCCTCACACAGGTAAACATCCTCACACATGTAAACAAGTAAACATCCTCACACATGTAAACATCCTCACACAAGTAAACATCCTCACACATGTAAACAAGTAAACATCCTCACACATGTAAACAAGTAAACATCCTCACACATGTAAACATCCTCACACAAGTAAACATCCTCACACATGTAAACAAGTAAACATCCTCACACATGTAAACAAGTAAACATCCTCACACATGTAAACATCCTCACACATGTAAACAAGTAAACATCCTCACACAAGTAAACATCCTCACACATGTAAACAAGTAAACATCCTCACACATGTAAACAAGTAAACATCCTCACACATGTAAACATCCTCACACAAGTAAACATCCTCACACATGTAAACAAGTAAACATCCTCACACATGTAAACAAGTAAACATCCTCACACATGTAAACAAGTAAACATCCTCACACATGTAAACAAGTAAACATCCTCACACATGTAAACAAGTAAACATCCTCACACATGTAAACATCCTCACACAAGTAAACATCCTCACACATGTAAACATCCTCACACATGTAAACAAGTAAACATCCTCACACATGTAAACATCCTCACACAAGTAAACATCCTCACACATGTAAACATCCTCACACATGTAAACAAGTAAACATCCTCACACATGTAAACATCCTCACACAAGTAAACATCCTCACACATGTAAACATCCTCACACATGTAAACAAGTAAACATCCTCACACATGTAAACATCCTCACAGATGTAAACATCCTCACACATGTAAACAAGTAAACATCCTCACACATGTAAACATCCTCACACATGTAAACAAGTAAACATCCTCACACATGTAAAAATCCTGACACATGTAAACATCCTCACACATGTAAACATCCTCACACATGTAAAAATCCTGACACATGTAAAAATCCTGACACATGTAAACATCCTGACACAAGTAAACATCCTCACACATGTAAACATCCTCACACAGGTAAACATCCTCACACAGGTAAACATCCTCACACATGTAAACATCCTCACACATGTAAACATCCTCACACAAGTAAACATCCTCACACATGTAAACATCCTCACACATGTAAACATCCTCACACATGTAAACAAGTAAACATCCTCACACATGTAAAAATCCTGACACATGTAAACATCCTCACACATGTAAACATCCTCACACATGTAAAAATCCTGACACATGTAAACATCCTCACACAAGTAAACATCCTCACACATGTAAACATCCTCACACAGGTAAACATCCTCACACAGGTAAACATCCTCACACATGTAAACATCCTCACACATGTAAACATCCTCACACAAGTAAACATCCTCACACATGTAAACATCCTCACACATGTAAACATCCTCACACATGTAAACATCCTCACACATGTAAACATCCTCACACAAGTAAACATCCTCACACATGTAAACATCCTCACACATGTAAACATCCTCACACATGTAAACAAGTAAACATCCTCACACAAGTAAACATCCTCACACATGTAAACAAGTAAACATCCTCACACATGTAAACAAGTAAACATCCTCACACATGTAAACAAGTAAACATCCTCACACATGTAAACAAGTAAACATCCTCACACATGTAAACATCCTCACACAAGTAAACATCCTCACACATGTAAACATCCTCACACATGTAAACAAGTAAACATCCTCACACATGTAAACATCCTCACACAAGTAAACATCCTCACACATGTAAACATCCTCACACATGTAAACAAGTAAACATCCTCACACATGTAAACATCCTCACACAAGTAAACATCCTCACACATGTAAACATCCTCACACATGTAAACATCCTCACAGATGTAAACATCCTCACACATGTAAACAAGTAAACATCCTCACACATGTAAACATCCTCACACATGTAAACAAGTAAACATCCTCACACATGTAAAAATCCTGACACATGTAAACATCCTCACACATGTAAACATCCTCACACATGTAAAAATCCTGACACATGTAAACATCCTGACACAAGTAAACATCCTCACACATGTAAACATCCTCACACAGGTAAACATCCTCACACAGGTAAACATCCTCACACATGTAAACATCCTCACACATGTAAACATCCTCACACAAGTAAACATCCTCACACATGTAAACATCCTCACACATGTAAACATCCTCACACAAGTAAACATCCTCACACATGTAAACATCCTCACACATGTAAACATCCTCACACATGTAAACAAGTAAACATCCTCACACATGTAAACATCCTCACAGATGTAAACATCCTCACACATGTAAACAAGTAAACATCCTCACACATGTAAACATCCTCACACATGTAAACAAGTAAACATCCTCACACATGTAAAAATCCTGACACATGTAAACATCCTCACACATGTAAACATCCTCACACATGTAAACATCCTCACACATGTAAACAAGTAAACATCCTCACACAAGTAAACATCCTCACACATGTAAACAAGTAAACATCCTCACACATGTAAACAAGTAAACATCCTCACACATGTAAACAAGTAAACATCCTCACACATGTAAACAAGTAAACATCCTCACACAAGTAAACATCCTCACACATGTAAACATCCTCACACATGTAAACAAGTAAACATCCTCACACATGTAAACATCCTCACACAAGTAAACATCCTCACACATGTAAACATCCTCACACATGTAAACAAGTAAACATCCTCACACATGTAAACATCCTCACACAAGTAAACATCCTCACACATGTAAACATCCTCACACATGTAAACAAGTAAACATCCTCACACATGTAAACATCCTCACAGATGTAAACATCCTCACACATGTAAACAAGTAAACATCCTCACACATGTAAACATCCTCACACATGTAAACAAGTAAACATCCTCACACATGTAAAAATCCTGACACATGTAAACATCCTCACACATGTAAACATCCTCACACATGTAAACAAGTAAACATCCTCACACATGTAAAAATCCTCACACATGTAAACATCCTCACACATGTAAACAAGTAAACATCCTCACACATGTAAACATCCTCACACAAGTAAACATCCTCACACATGTAAACATCCTCACACATGTAAACAAGTAAACATCCTCACACATGTAAACATCCTCACACATGTAAACATCCTCACACAAGTAAACATCCTCACACATGTAAACATCCTCACACATGTAAACATCCTCACACATGTAAACATCCTCACACATGTAAACATCCTCACACAAGTAAACATCCTCACACATGTAAACATCCTCACACATGTAAACATCCTCACACATGTAAACAAGTAAACATCCTCACACAAGTAAACATCCTCACACATGTAAACAAGTAAACATCCTCACACATGTAAACAAGTAAACATCCTCACACATGTAAACAAGTAAACATCCTCACACATGTAAACAAGTAAACATCCTCACACATGTAAACATCCTCACACAAGTAAACATCCTCACACATGTAAACATCCTCACACATGTAAACAAGTAAACATCCTCACACATGTAAACATCCTCACACAAGTAAACATCCTCACACATGTAAACATCCTCACACATGTAAACAAGTAAACATCCTCACACATGTAAACATCATCACACAAGTAAACATCCTCACACATGTAAACATCCTCACACATGTAAACAAGTAAACATCCTCACACATGTAAACATCCTCACAGATGTAAACATCCTCACACATGTAAACAAGTAAACATCCTCACACATGTAAACATCCTCACACATGTAAACAAGTAAACATCCTCACACATGTAAAAATCCTGACACATGTAAACATCCTCACACATGTAAACATCCTCACACATGTAAACATCCTGACACAAGTAAACATCCTCACACATGTAAACATCCTCACACAGGTAAACATCCTCACACAGGTAAACATCCTCACACATGTAAACATCCTCACACATGTAAACATCCTCACACAAGTAAACATCCTCACACATGTAAACATCCTCACACATGTAAACATCCTCACACAAGTAAACATCCTCACACATGTAAACATCCTCACACATGTAAACAAGTAAACATCCTCACACATGTAAACATCCTCACAGATGTAAACATCCTCACACATGTAAACAAGTAAACATCCTCACACATGTAAACATCCTCACACATGTAAACAAGTAAACATCCTCACACATGTAAAAATCCTGACACATGTAAACATCCTCACACATGTAAACATCCTCACACATGTAAACATCCTCACACATGTAAACAAGTAAACATCCTCACACAAGTAAACATCCTCACACATGTAAACAAGTAAACATCCTCACACATGTAAACAAGTAAACATCCTCACACATGTAAACAAGTAAACATCCTCACACATGTAAACATCCTCACACAAGTAAACATCCTCACACATGTAAACATCCTCACACATGTAAACAAGTAAACATCCTCACACATGTAAACATCCTCACACAAGTAAACATCCTCACACATGTAAACATCCTCACACATGTAAACATCCTCACACATGTAAACATCCTCACACAAGTAAACATCCTCACACATGTAAACATCCTCACACATGTAAACAAGTAAACATCCTCACACATGTAAACATCCTCACAGATGTAAACATCCTCACACATGTAAACAAGTAAACATCCTCACACATGTAAACATCCTCACACATGTAAACAAGTAAACATCCTCACACATGTAAAAATCCTGACACATGTAAACATCCTCACACATGTAAACATCCTCACACATGTAAAAATCCTGACACATGTAAACATCCTGACACAAGTAAACATCCTCACACAGGTAAACATCCTCACACAGGTAAACATCCTCACACATGTAAACATCCTCACACATGTAAACATGAAAAAAGAGCAGGTGTGCATACTTTATATGAAGTGAAGGAGGACTAAAAAGAGCAGGTGTGCATACTTTATATGAAGTGAAGGAGGACTAAAAAGAGCAGGTGTGCATACTTTATATGAAGTGAAGGAGGACTAAAAAGAGCAGGTGTGCATACTTTATATGAAGTGAAGGAGCACTAAAAAGAGCAGGTGTGCATACTTTATATGAAGTGAAGGAGCACAAAAAAGAGCAGGTGTGCATACTTTATATGAAGTGAAGGAGGACTAAAAAGAAAAAGTGTGCATACTTTATATGAAGTGAAGGAGGACTAAAAGAGCAGGTGTGCATACTTTATAGGAAGTGAAGGAGGACTAAAAAGAGCAGGTGTGCATACTTTATATGAAGTGAAGGAGGACTAAAAAGAAAAAGTGTGCATACTTTATATGAAGTGAAGGAGGACTAAAAGAGCAGGTGTGCATACTTTATAGGAAGTGAAGGAGGACTAAAAAGAGCAGGTGTGCATACTTTATATGAAGTGAAGGAGGACTAAAAAGAAAAAGTGTGCATACTTTATATGAAGTGAAGGAGGACTAAAAAGAAAAAGTGTGCATACTTTATATGAAGTGAAGGAGGACTAAAAAGAGCAGGTGTGCATACTTTATATGAAGTGAAGGAGGACTAAAAAGAAAAAGTGTGCATACTTTATATGAAGTGAAGGAGGACTAAAAAGAAAAAGTGTGCATACTTTATATGAAGTGAAGGAGGACTAAAAAGAAAAAGTGTGCATACTTTATATGAAGTGAAGGAGCACTAAAAAGAGCAGGTGTGCATACTTTATATGAAGTGAAGGAGGACTAAAAAGAAAAAGTGTGCATACTTTATATGAAGTGAAGGAGGACTAAAAAGAAAAAGTGTTCATACTTTATATGAAGTGAAGGAGGACTAAAAAGAGCAGGTGTGCATACTTTATATGAAGTGAAGGAGCACTAAAAAGAGCAGGTGTTCATACTTTATATGAAGTGAAGGAGGACTAAAAAGAGCAGGTGTTCATACTTTATATGAAGTGAAGGAGGACAAAAAAGAAAAAGTGTGCATACTTTATATGAAGTGAAGGAGGACTAAAAAGAGCAGGTGTTCATACTTTATATGAAGTGAAGGAGGACAAAAAAGAAAAAGTGTGCATACTTTATATGAAGTGAAGGAGCACTAAAAAGAGCAGGTGTGCATACTTTATATGAAGTGAAGGAGCACTAAAAAGAGCAGGTGTGCATACTTTATATGAAGTGAAGGAGGACTAAAAAGAGCAGGTGTGCATACTTTATACGGACTGAAGGAGGACTAAAAAGAGCAGGTGTGCATACTTTATACGGACTGAAGGAGGACTAAAAAGAGCAGGTGTGCATACTTTATATGAAGTGAAGGGGGACTAAAAAGAGCAGGTGTGCATACTTTATATGAAGTGAAGGAGGACTTATAAGAAAAAGTGTGCATACTTTATATGAAGTGAAGGAGGACTAAAAAGAGCAGGTGTGCATACTTTATACGGACTGAAGGAGGACTAAAAAGAGCAGGTGTGCATACTTTATATGAAGTGAAGGAGGACTAAAAAGAGCAGGTGTTCATACTTTATATGAAGTGAAGGAGGACTAAAAAGAGCAGGTGTTCATACTTTATATGAAGTGAAGGAGCACAAAAAAGAGCAGGTGTGCATACTTTATATGAAGTGAAGGAGGACTAAAAAGAGCAGGTGTGCATACTTTATATGAAGTGAAGGAGGACTAAAAAAACCAGGTGTGCATACTTTATATGAAGTGAAGGAGCACTAAAAAGAGCAGGTGTGCATACTTTAAATGATGGAGCACTAAAAAGAGCAGGTGTGCATACTTTATATGAAGTGAAGGAGCACTAAAAAGAGCAGGTGTGCATACTTTATATGAAGTGAAGGAGGACTAAAAAGAGCAGGTGTGCATACTTTATATGAAGTGAAGGAGCACTAAAAAGAGCAGGTGTGCATACTTTAAATGATGGAGCACTAAAAAGAGCAGGTGTGCATACTTTATATGAAGTGAAGGAGCACTAAAAAGAGCAGGTGTGCATACTTTATATGAAGTGAAGGAGCACTAAAAAGAGCAGGTGTGCATACTTTATATGAAGTGAAGGAGCACTAAAAAGAGCAGGTGTGCATACTTTATATGAAGTGAAGGAGGACTAAAAAGAGCAGGTGTGCATACTTTATACGGACTGAAGGAGGACTAAAAAGAGCAGGTGTGCATACTTTATATGAAGTGAAGGGGGACTAAAAAGAGCAGGTGTGCATACTTTATATGAAGTGAAGGAGGACTTATAAGAAAAAGTGTGCATACTTTATATGAAGTGAAGGAGGACTAAAAAGAGCAGGTGTGCATACTTTATACGGACTGAAGGAGGACTAAAAAGAGCAGGTGTGCATACTTTATATGAAGTGAAGGAGGACTAAAAAGAGCAGGTGTTCATACTTTATATGAAGTGAAGGAGGACTAAAAAGAGCAGGTGTTCATACTTTATATGAAGTGAAGGAGCACAAAAAAGAGCAGGTGTGCATACTTTATATGAAGTGAAGGAGGACTAAAAAGAGCAGGTGTGCATACTTTATATGAAGTGAAGGAGGACTAAAAAAACCAGGTGTGCATACTTTATATGAAGTGAAGGAGCACTAAAAAGAGCAGGTGTGCATACTTTAAATGATGGAGCACTAAAAAGAGCAGGTGTGCATACTTTATATGAAGTGAAGGAGCACTAAAAAGAGCAGGTGTGCATACTTTATATGAAGTGAAGGAGCACTAAAAAGAGCAGGTGTGCATACTTTATATGAAGTGAAGGAGCACTAAAAAGAGCAGGTGTGCATACTTTATATGAAGTGAAGGAGGACTAAAAAGAGCAGGTGTGCATACTTTATATGAAGTGAAGGAGGACTAAAAAGAGCAGGTGTGCATACTTTATATGAAGTGAAGGAGGACTAAAAAGAGCAGGTGTGCATACTTTATATGAAGTGAAGGAGCACTAAAAAGAGCAGGTGTGCATACTTTATATGAAGTGAAGGAGGACTAAAAAGAGCAGGTGTGCATACTTTATATGAAGTGAAGGAGCACTAAAAAGAGCAGGTGTGCATACTTTATATGAAGTGAAGGAGCACTAAAAAGAGCAGGTGTGCATACTTTATATGAAGTGAAGGAGGACTAAAAAGAGCAGGTGTGCATACTTTATATGAAGTGAAGGAGGACTAAAAAGAGCAGGTGTGCATACTTTATATGAAGTGAAGGAGGACTAAAAAAAACAGGTGTGCATACTTTATATGAAGTGAAGGAGGATTAAAAAGAGCAGGTGTGCATACTTTATATGAAGTGAAGGAGGACTAAAAAGAGCAGGTGTGCATACTTTATATGAAATGAAGGAGGACTAAAAAGAGCAGGTGTTCATACTTTATATGAAGTGAAGGAGGACTAAAAAGAAAAAGTGTTCATACTTTATATGAAGTGAAGGAGGACTAAAAAGAGCAGGTGTTCATACTTTATATGAAGTGAAGGAGGACTAAAAAGAGCAGGTGTGCATACTTTATATGAAGTGAAGGAGGACTAAAAAGAGCAGGTGTTCATACTTTATATGAAGTGAAGGAGGACTAAAAAGAGCAGGTGTGCATACTTTATATGAAATGGAGGACTAAAAAGAGCAGGTGTTCATACTTTATATGAAGTGAAGGAGGACTAAAAAGAGCAGGTGTGCATACTTTATATGAAGTGAAGGAGCACTAAAAAGAGCAGGTGTGCATACTTTATATGAAGTGAAGGAGCACTAAAAAGAGCAGGTGTACATACTTTATATGAAGTCAAGGAGGACTAAAAAGAGCAGGTGTGCATACTTTATATGAAGTTAAGGAGGACTAAAAAGAAAAAGTGTACATACTTTATATGAAGTCAAGGAGGACTAAAAAGAGCAGGTGTGCATACTTTTTATGAAGTGAAGGAGGACTAAAAAGAGCAGGTGTGCATACTTTATATGAAGTGAAGGAGGACTAAAAAGAGCAGACCTCATGACTTCAACCAGGCGTCGAGTGAATTCTAATTCCTCTAAAACACCAAAAGTACTTTGAACTAATAGCACAGCATTTACTTATACGGCACAATCTTCTACTGGAAACTTAAAGTTCTTGAACTTTTGGTGTAGAAGAGTTTTAAAAGTACCTTTTATTATCTTGCGGGTTATTAACTTCTAGCCGCGAGAGCATTTTCATTTGTGTTTTATAGTCATGGAGTAGTTTGAAACCATAGAGTGTGTCATCATCATTAGCCTCTCACTGCTAACAGTCAGTGCTAAAAGCTAAGTGGAGAATCTGGCCACCAGCAAAAGTTGTTCCTAGTTTTATTCTCTGGGGTGTTGTTAACTGCTAATTATTCCTTTGTTCTGCTTTGAAACAATACTGGAGTTCAACATGAACTTCCTCAGAGCTCAAAGCGAAGTAGAAGATTTATGTCACTTCAACTATAACATTTTTAGTATTTTAGCATTAGCCTCCTGCCCGCTAACAAAACGTGTTGTCACGAGAAAAACCTTGTAAGTGAAAACATTTGAAATGATAACTGCATTTTATTGCTCTTTTGCCATTTCAAAAACCTTGTTTTATGGTTAGTGTGTTGTCAGTTCTAGAAGTAGTTAGCATTAGCCTCAGAACTACAAATATTACTCTCTCATACAAACTTCTTCCACTGAAAAGTCCAAGTATGATTTCTTTCTCTTATTCATCAACAAAGTGCTGAACACAGATACTATCCATCCATCCATCCATCTTCTTCCGCTTATCCGAGGTCGGGTCGCGGGGGCAGCAGCCTAAGCAGGGAAGCCCAGACTTCCCTCTCCCCAGCCACTTCGTCCAGCTCCTCCCGGGGGATCCCGAGGCGTTCCCAGGCCAGCCGGGAGACATAGTCTTCCCACCGTGTCCTGGGTCTTCCTCGTGGCCTCCTACCGGTCGGACATGCCCTAAACACCTCCTTAGGGAGGCGCTCGGGTGGCATCCTGACCAGATGCCCGAACCACCTCATCTGGCTCCTCTCGATGTGGAGGAGCAGCGGCTTTACTTTGAGCTCCTCCCGGATGACAGAGCTTCTCACCCTATCTCTAAGGGAGAGCCCCGCCACCCGGCGGAGGAAACTCATTTCGGCCGCTTGTACCCGTGATCTTGTCCTTTCGGTCATAACCCAAAGCTCATGACCATAGGTGAGGATGGGAACGTAGATCGACCGGTAAATTGAGAGCTTTGCCTTCCGGCTCAGCTCCTTCTTCACCACAACGGATCGATACAGCGTCCGCATTACTGAAGACGCCGCACCGATCCGCCTGTCGATCTCACGATCCACTCTTCTCTCACTCGTGAACAAGACTCCGAGGTACTTGAACTCCTCCACTTGGGGCAAGATCTCCTCCCCAACCCGGAGATGGCACTCTACCCTTTTCGGGGCGAGAACCATGGACTCGGACTTGGAGGTGCTGATTCTCATCCCAGTCGCTTCACACTCAGCTGCGAACCGATCCAGTGAGAGCTGAAGATCCTGGCCAGATGAAGCCATCAGGACCAAATCATCTGCAAAAAGCAGAGACCTAATCCTGCAGCCACCAAACCGGATCCCCTCAACGCCTTGACTGCGCCTAGAAATTCTGTCCATAAAAGTTATGAACAGAATCGGTGACAAAGGGCAGCCTTGGTGGAGTCCAACCCTCACCGGAAACGTGTCCGACTTACTGCCGACAATGCGAACCAAGCTCTGACACTGATCATACAGGGAGCGGACCGCCACAATCAGACAGTCCGAAACCCCATACTCTCTGAGCACTCCCCACAGGACTTCCCGAGGGACACGGTTGAATGCCTTCTCCAAGTCCACAAAGCTCATGTAGACTGGTTGGGCAAACTCCCATGCACCCTCAAGGACCCTGCCGAGAGTATAGAGCTGGTCCACAGTTCCACGACCAGGACGAAAACCACACTGTTCCTCCTGAATCCGAGGTTCGACTATCCGGCGTAGCCTCCTCTCCAGTACACCTGAATAGACCTTACCGGGAAGGCTGAGGAGTGTGATCCCACGATAGTTAGAACACACCCTCCGGTTCCCCTTTTTAAAGAGAGGAACCACCACCCCGGTCTGCCAATCCAGAGGTACTGCCCCCGATGTCCACGCGATGCTGCAGAGTCTTGTCAACCAAGACAGCCCTACAGCATCCAGAGCCTTAAGGAACTCCGGGCGGATCTCATCCACCCCCGGGGCCTTGCCACCGAGGAGCTTTTTAACTACCTCAGCAACCTCAGCCCCAGAAATAGGAGAGCCCACCACAGATTCCCCAGGCACTGCTTCCTCATAGGAAGACGTGTTGGTGGGATTGAGGAGGTCTTCGAAGTATTCCCTCCACCGATCCACAACTTCCGCAGTCGAGGTCAGCAGAACACCATCCTCACCATACACGGTGTTGGTAGTGCACTGCTTCACCTTCCTGAGGCGGCGGATGGTGGTCCAGAATCGCTTCGAAGCCGTCCGGAAGTCGTTTTCAGATACTATATCTATTTAAATACAAAACTTTGCATTGTAGTTGACTAAGTATATTATTATTAATTATTAGTGGGAACATTTTTTCTCATTACATTCCAACGTTGTTTGTCTTTTTTCTGACATTTGTACTGTTGTTTTCCCCCCCTTTAAGATTATGATCATAATATTAATAACAAGAATACAATTGCATAACCAATACAAAAATATAACAAATATTACAAATTTAACAGTGTTTATGACGGTTGTTGTAATTCATTCATTCACAAGTTAGTTGTCTTTTTAAATTAACTAACAAGCTAAACGTTAATATTTTGATTTTATTTCGAGAGTTTTTCATATTTTAGATTCGGAGTGTCTTTTTACGCATACTGAAAAGTCAAAGTATACTTTACTTGACTAAAATGCTATCAAAAAGCATATCTTATCCATTTAGAGATAAAACTGTGTGTTATATGTGACTAAGTATATTATTTTTCATTAAATTCAGATAGTTTTCTTACATTTGAAGTGTTTTCTTCCAGCCACATGCTGCAGCTGTTGGTAAGTGCTGGCCATAAGTGCTATTTGTATTTGAGACAGCATTGTTTATTTCCTGCAGGCAAAGTGTAATGGTCATTGGGAGAGAAGTACCTGAACTGGGCCTTGCTGGGGCTGGGCGAGCGAGTCTGGCTGTGTTGCTCCTTCTCTTGTCGATCCCTCAGCATCCTCTCAGCCAGCAGGAAGTAGGTGGCGGTGATCTGGTCGTATTGGTCCGACTCCAGCGCTCTGCCAACACAAAGCAGGGAGGTGAATAATCACATACCTGCCAACTTTTGAAATCAGAAAAACCTAGTAGCCAGGGTCCAGGCACAAAATGATTGATTGCATTCAGACAGGTTAAAATGTTGCTAAAACCATCACTTTTCTATCAGTCACAGTGACTTTTCAAAACAAAAATATTACAGCAAAAATCATATGGGTTGATTGACATGTTTATTCTGTAAGCTAACTTCAATAGTTTGAAATTATTTTGACAGTTAATGCCAGTTATCCTGTCAACCTTTCACAAGACTTCAATTTGTTAATTGAAAGTATAAACAGTATAAACACTTTTTACAGTAAACAAATGGTAAAACAGTACTAAACAATTCCATTGGTGTCATTATTAACTTTCTGTCCAAGCTTGTATAATCTACTGCCTTGTTCAATTGTAAAAAATATTCTGTGCCTAAAATTCACATTTCTATCACAATGATCATACTGTAAACATGGTAAGCTAACTTCATTAAAATTAATAGTCCTGTCAATAGCATGGAATTACAATTCAAATGTAGTTTTTTTGTAAGCCTTTCAAAAGAATTCAAAATATGAAAAATAAATGAAAATTAATTGAAGCCATCAGACACTTGAAAAGTGGCACATCACATCTCTAATGTAATCATTTGAACTTTTCAACAGAAATAGCACTGCAAAAATATTAAGGACATACTTCTGTATTTTGGTAGTTATTCTGTCAACATTTAACAAGATTTCTTCAACTTGGACTTGAAAGCATAAATAGTACAAACACTTTTAACAGTATAACAGTACTAAACAATTCCAATAGATAACATTGGTGTCATTACCTTTTTGTGGCTAAAATCCAAATTTAGCAACGGCATTAGACTTGTGTTTTTTTGTCCCAACGTGGTCTTTTACATCGCTAATTCCTCCGTGTCCGATCGAAAAATCTTGTCTGCACAAGGTGCAATTCGCGTAGTTTTCACCCTTTTTGGAACGGATAATTATTCCCGGATAGGCTTTTGAATATTCTTCACGGAATGACTGCAGTTTTCTTTTCGGTTTAAGACTCGTTTGCGATTTTTCTCCGGCTGATTCCATGATCGTTCGCTCGTTTGGAAACAATGGGCAACAGGTGCCTCGTGCTTGGCAGCGGTGCTATAAATAGTCTCGCGCATGGCATTCGGAATGGCTCGATAGGAAGTTACGGGAAGCAGTGTCGATTGTGATTGTTGTTACGCGATTTCGTGAATAAAAAATGAATTAATGAAAAACCGTATTTTTTTATCACTGCAACCGTAACCCGGAATAGGTTGATGAAAACCGTACTAATTACGGGAAAACCGGAGTAGTTGGCATGTATGTAATCAGTCGTCTGCCAAGGACTTCTGGCACCTACTCAGTGATGGCATCTCTGTCAGCGATGCCCCCCAGCACCATACGCTGGATGATGGAGCCGTGCTCTTCTTCCAACAAGCTGCGGTGAGACACCAGCGGCGTGGACATCTTGGTGGCCGGGGACGGGTCCACGCCTTGAAGCCACTCGTGGCTCTCGATCTGCTCCAGAGTCGCTCGCTTCTTGGGGTCTCGCTGCAGCATGTGACCGATAAGACTACAAGGACAGGGAATTATTAGTAGTATTATTCATTTGTTCTTACTTTGGACAAAACAACGCTCAGAATCTTCTACACAAACATGGAATCGCTTCGTTAGCAACACTACAATAAGACAAAATCATATCTGGGCTTAACATTGACTTACGGTACATTCATTATATAGAGGAGCAAAAGAGCAAACAAGAACACACCACTTACAGGTAAAAGCCAGTAAATTAGAATATTTTGAAAAACTTGATTTATTTCAGTAATGGCATTCAAAAGGTGTA
Organism: Nerophis lumbriciformis; assembly: GCF_033978685.3. NCBI lineage: Eukaryota > Metazoa > Chordata > Actinopteri > Syngnathiformes > Syngnathidae > Nerophis > Nerophis lumbriciformis. Next base: position 39,861,961 of record NC_084568.2, on the reverse strand, counting down.
ACTTGTACATTATATTTATTCATTGCACACAGACTGATGCATTCAAATGTTTATTTCATTTAATTTTGATGATTTGAAGTGGCAACAAATGAAAATCCAAAATTCCGTGTGTCACAAAATTAGAATATTGTGTAAGGGTTACATTTTGAAGACACCTGGTGCCACAAACTAATCAGCTGATTAACTCAAAACACCTGCAAAGGGCTTTAAATGGTCTCTCAGTCCAGTTCTGAAGCCTACACAAACATGGGGAAGACTTCAGATTTGACAGCTGTCCAAAAGGCAACCATCGACACATTGCACAAGGAGGGAAAGACACAAAAGGTTATTGCTGAAGAGGCTGGCTGTTCTCAGAGCTCTGTGTCCAAACACATTAATGGAGAGGCAAAGGGAAGGAAAAACTGTGGTCAGAAAAAGTGTACAAGCGATACGGATCACCGCGCCCTGGTCAAGATTGTGAAAAAAAAAAACATTCAAAAATGTGGGGGAGATTCAGAAGGAGTGGACAGCTGCTGGAGTCAGTGCTTCAAGATCCACCACCAAGAGACGCTTGAAAGACATGGGTTTCAACTGCCGCATACCTCGTGTCAAGCCACTGTTGACCAAGAAACAGCGCGAAAAGCGTCTCACCTGGGCTAAAGAGCTGGACTGCTGCTGAGTGGTCCAAAGTCATGTTTTCTGACGAAAGCAAATTTTGCATTTCCTTTGGAAATCGAGGTCCCAGAGTCTGGAGGAAGACAGGAGAGGCACAGGATCCACGTTGCCTGAAGTCTAGTGTAAAGTTTCCACCATCAGTGATGGTTTGGGGTGCCATGTCATCTGCTGGTGTCGGTCCACTCTGTTTCCTGAGATCCAGGGTCAACGCAGCCGTCTACCAGCAAGTTTTAGAGCACTTCATGCTTCCTGCTGCTGACCTGCTCTATGGAGATGGAGATTTCAAGTTCCAACAGGACTTGGCGCCTGCACACAGCGCAAAATCTACCCGTGCCTGGTTTACGGACCATGGTATTTCTGTTCTAAATTGGCCCGCCAACTCCCCTGACCTTAGCCCCATAGAAAATCTGTGGGGTATTGTGAAAAGGAAGATGCAGAATGCCAGACCCAAAAACGCAGAAGAGTTGAAGGCCACTATCAGAGCAACCTGGGCTCTCATAACACCTGAGCAGTGCCAGAAACTCATCGACTCCATGCCACGCCGCATTAACGCAGTAATTGAGGCAAAAGGAGCTCCAACCAAGTATTGAGTATTGTACATGCTCATATTTTTCATTTTCATACTTTTCAGTTGGCCAACATTTCTAAAAATCCCTTTTTTGTATTAGCCTTAAGTAATATTCTAATTTTGTGACACACGGAATTTTGGATTTTCATTTGTTGCCACTTCAAATCATCAAAATTAAATGAAATAAACATTTGAATGCATCAGTCTGTGTGCAATGAATAAATATAATGTACAAGTTACACCTTTTGAATGCAATTACTGAAATAAATCAAGTTTTTCAAAATATTCTAATTTACTGGCTTTTACCTGTATAAGCAGAACACTAATATACAGTAGTTAAGGTAAAAAGTATACACTAATAAGCTGAACAACAACAACAAATGTGACTTCTAACTTTCATCTACAAAAATTTCAAATTGCAATAAGAAAACTAATTGTCGTTTCCTTATAAATGTATATATAATATATACATACACAAATGTTTTAAATCATGTTGATAGTAATTTACATTTTCATTGTGGCCCTGCGATGAGGTGGCCACTTGTCCAGGGTGTACCCTGCCTTCCGCCCGAATGCAGCTGAGATAGGCTCCAGCACCCCCTGCCATCCCGAAAGGGACAAGCGGTAGAAAATGGATGGATGGATAGTAATTTAAATTAAAATATATTTTTCTTTTTCTTTTATGAACCCCCCCTCCGTGTGTTGGTCGAGGTGGGCGGGGTTTGGTGGTAGCGGGGGTGTATATTGCAGCCCGGAAGAGTTAGGGCTGCATGAGATTCTGGGTATTTGTTCTGTCGTGTTTATGTTGTGTTACGGTGCAGATGTTCTCCCGAAATGTGTTTGTCATTCTTGTTTGGTGTGGGTTCACAGTGTGGCGCATATTAGTAAGAGTGTTAAAGTTGTTTTATACGGCCACCGTCAGTGTGGCCTGTATGGCTGTTGACCAAGTTTGCCTTGCTGTCACTTACGTGTGCAAGCAGCAGTTGCATACAACATGTGGCAGGGCTGGCACGCTGTTAGTACAGTTTGTAGAGGGTGTTAAATGCTGTGCCATCACTGCACGCCCTTTTTATTGTTGTTTGGGTGAAAATCAGCAGACGTTCGAGGGAATAGTTGCCCTGAAATTCGGGAGTGTCCCGGAAAAATCGGGAGGGTTGGCAAGTATGACGCTGTCAAGCGGCATTCATATAAAACTCGCGGGCTGCACTAACATTACATTTTCATATTAAGGTGCGGGCCGCGTGTCTGAGAGCCCTGGTTTATACATAGCACAAGGCAAAAAAAACAACTTTGTATGCAGTGTTATTTCATTTTAAATTTCAAAAGTGTTTTGTAGCTCCCATTGTTTTCTTTAATTTGCGAAACTGGTCAAGGTTCAAGGTTCAAGGTTCAACTTTATTGTCCCCGCGGGGAAATTTGTCTTGGGCACAGTGCATCATTGCTTTCTTAACATACCCAAAAACAACAGAACAAAAACACAAGCACAGACCCAACCACAACCATACAACTAACATTTAAACATCAGAACATGGAGCTTGATAGACATAGGTGGCACTTTGATGTAGGCATAAAATCTACAGTATGGAGATAAAGATAAAGTACCAATGTGCATTGCACTAGAGCTCATGGATAAAGTGCTGTGTGCTAAAGTGCTTAGTTCTAAAGTGCTATGTGCTAAAGTGCTATGTGCTAAAAAAAGTGCTAACCTATGTATTAAAATTCTATTGCACATTGTTGGTCAGCTTAATGGAGGCTGGGACAAATGATAATTTAAGGCGGTTAGATTTGCATAGTGGGACCCGGAGTCTTCTCCCTGATGGCAGGGTTCCATATTCAGGAAAGAGTGGGTGTTGTGAGTTGGAAATAATTTTCTTAGCTTTTTTCCTAACTGCCTGCTCATAGATGCTCTGTATAGCCTCATATTCTTTCCTCCCTACGATTTTCATTGCCGTTTTATGCATGCCGGCCTGTTTGCTTTTTAGCTTAACGGTTAGGTTGCCAAACCATGAGGTGATCCCGTATCTAATGATGCTCTCTACAATGGCACGGTAGAAAATCATCATGATGTGGCTGCTTACGCCGTCAAAATGTCTCTTTGAGTGGTAAAGGTTGCCGACCCCTGACCTACCGTATTTTCCGCACTATTAGCCGCACCTAAAAACCACAAATTTACTCAAAAGCTGACAGTGCGGCTTATAACCCGGTGCGCTTTATATATGGATTAATATTAAGATTCATTTTCATAAAGTTTAGGTCTCGCAACTACGGTAAACAGCCGCCATCTTTTTCCCCGTAGAACAGGAAGCGCTTCTTCTTCTACGGCAAGCAACCGCCAAGGTAAGCACCCGCCCCCATAGAAGAGGAAGCGCTTCTTCTTCTACTGTAAGCAACCACCCGCCCGCGTAGAAGAAGAAGAAGCGCGCGGATATTACGTTTCATTTCCTTTGTGTGTTTACATCTGTAAAGACCACAAAATGGCTCCTACTAAGCGACAGGTTTCCGGTTCATGAAAAGACGCAATCTCTCCATCCGCACACGGACTACTATTTCACAGCAACTGCCTAAAGTCTTTCAAGAAAAGCTGGCTACTTTCCGTGCATATTGTAAAAACAAGATAGCTGAAAAAAAGATCCGGCCAGAGAACATTATCAACATGGACGAGGTTCCACTGACTTTTGATATTCCTGTGAACCGCACTGTGGATACAACGGGAGCACGTACGGTGAATATTCGCACCACAGGGAATGAGAAGTCATCCTTCACTGTGGTTCTAGCTTGCCATGCTAATGGCCAGAAACTTCCACCCATGGTGATATTCAAAAGGAAGACCTTGCCAAAAGAGACCTTTCCAACCGGCGTCATCATAAAAGCTAACTCGAAGGGATGGATGAAGAAAAGATGAGCGAGTGGTTAAGGTAAGTTTAAGTTTACGCGAAGAGGCCGGGTGGCTTTTTTCACGCAGCTCCGTCCATGTTGATATACGACTCCATGCGCGCCCACATCACGCTGGTTTTTAATATATTATTAAAGTTTGACTGACCTATCTGACTGTTTTTTTGACATTCCCTTTAGCGCAGTTAGATGCGGCTTATAACACGGGGCGGCTTATAGGTGGACAAAGTTTTGAAATATGCCGTTCATTGAAGGCGCGGCTTATAACCCAGGGCGCCTTATGGTGCGGAAAATACGGTAGTTTAAATGGGCTGTTTACAACCATTTAGTGGCTGCCGAGAGGGCACAAACTTCCCCAAAGTGTTGTCTACAGAAAATAAATAAAGATATATGTTTATATGTATACATTTGTTATATATACATATTTAAAATAAAATTGTAAATACATTATTACAAAAATGTTTCTGATTTAAAATTATTTTAATTTTTTTTTGAAAACATTTGATTTAAAAAGTGTAATTAAGATAGCATTTGGTTGTTGTTGTTTTGACCTTATTTTGTTTGTTTCAAATGAATGAATATGAAATGACACACCAGTTAAATGGAACCATTTAGTGGCTGCCGCAAACGTTCCCAAAATGTTGCACATAATAAGGTAAACCACTCCCTTATGTCACACACACTCCAACTTTCATTCAATATAATTAGCAAATTGTCTGAAATATTCTGTGGTTTGAAAGAGTAACTTTGAGCATGTTGCAAAGTGAAATGAAGAACAAATGAGATGTTCCAACACTCTTAGAAATAAAAGTGCTAAGTAGAACCATATATGGTTCTTCGGCTCGTCCTCATAGGAGAACCCTTTTTGGCTCCAGGTAGAACCTTTTTATAAAGGTTCCACCTGGAACCCTTTTGGAGGGTTCTACCTAGAACTGTGTGTGTAAGGTTCCACCCAGAACCCCCCATGAGAGGTTCTACAAAGAACCCACGCAGGGAGTTCCACTAAGAACCCTTTCGTATTTCAAGGGTTTCATCTAGAACCCAAACAGGGAGTTCCACTAAGAACCCTTTTGTATTTCAAGACTTTCTTCTAGAACCCACGCAGGGAGTTCCACTAAGAACCCTTTCGTATTTCAAGACTTTCTTCTAGAACCCACGCAGGGAGTTCCACTAAGAACCCTTTTGTATTTCAAGACTTTCATCTAGAACCCACGCAGGGAGTTCCACTAAGAACCCTTTCGTATTTCAAGGGTTTCATCTAGAACCCACACAGGGAGTTCCACTAAGAACCCTTTTGTATTTCAAGACTTTCATCTAGAACCCACGCAGGGAGTTCCACTAAGAACCCTTTCGTATTTCAAGGGTTTCATCTAGAACCCACACAGGGAGTTCCACTAAGAACCCTTTCATGTTTCAAGGGTTTCATCTAGAACTCACACAGGGAGTTCCACAAAGAACTCTTTCATGTTTCAAGGGTTTCATCTAGATCTGACACAGGGGGTTCTAAAAACATCCCTTTTCAAAGGTTTTCACCGATAACCGTCTTGTCTTCTGAGGGTTCTATAAAGAACCATATTGTATTCTACAGATCAGTTTAGTTCATATTATATTGTGGTCATTTATCATGTTGACATTGAACAAACATTCAAAACATTTTAATGAGAAAAACATTTATTTAAAGATAGGCACCATTATTGGCAAATGTTATCAGGAAGTATGTCCCTGGTGACACAGGATCTTACCCATGCTTTCAACAATCCCTGAAGAACTCTTTCTTCCAAAAACGGTTCTCTGGATCAAAATAGTTCTTACTGGAACCCTTAGTGTTAGTGAGAACCCTTTTAAAACCAATTATTCAGAAAAGGGGTTTTAAAGGGTTCTCTGGATCAAAATGGTTCTTACTGGAACCATTAGCGTTACCAAGAACCTTTGAAAAACCCTTTCTTCGGGGAAGGGTTTTTCAGAAGCAAATGGTTCCAGTTAGAACCTCAGCCCTTGTAGAAGAACCCTTTTAGAACCCTTATTTCTAAGAGTGAAGTGAAGACTACATCACACTTACTCTCTGCAGGCAGCTGAGATGTGCGGTGGCACGGTGTACTTGCAGTCCATGATCATGGTGAGCGTCTCGCTGTCGTTGGCCTCCTGGAAGGGCGGCTGACCGCACACCAGCATGAAGAGGATGACGCCCAGGCTCCAGATATCTGACCAGGGGAGAAGTCACACACTTTAGCACAACACCTGCTTTCCTGCACCAAGATGCAATCTTTGTCTTCAGTTGAGAGGAAATATGGCAACATTTTCTGGCGGTGGACTAGTCTCTCTATAACAGACGTGTGGTGAGGACCAAACACTCCTTTGTTGTTTCTGACATGCGCCTCAGCTCAAGCAACACTTGTTGTTGGTCAGCAAGCAAAAAAACTACTCCTAAATGATTCTTCTCAACTGTTGAGTAGAAGTGGCACAGGTGCAAAGGACAATTCAGGTGAGGATTTGAATAAAGGTGCTGATACAGGGATTGATGAGTACTTTTGTCCTTATTGTCCACTTGCATCGGGGCTAGGGACCAATACTTGACATTAGTCTGGGGTGATACTACAAATGTTGCTATGGATCCAACACCAAGTAGTTATTGGTCATACCAATGCTGATACTTCACATTTTCCAATGATTATATGCAGAGGTGGGTAGTAACGCGCTACATTTACTCCGTTACATCTACTTGAGTAACTTTTGGGATAAATTGTACTTCTAAGAGTAGTTTTAATGCAACATACTTTTACTTTTACTTGAGTATATTTATAGAGAAGAAACGCTACTTTTACTCCGCTACTTTTATCTACATTCAGCTCGCTACTCGCTACTAATTTTTATCGATCTGTTAATGCACGCTTTGTTTGTTTTGGTCTGTCAGACAGACCTTCAAAGTGCCTGCCTTACTGTTGACGTTTCAACTTCGTTCCACCAATCAGATGCAGTCACTGGTGACGTTGGACCAATCAAACAGAGCCAGGTGGTCACATGACCTGACTTAAACAAGTTGAAAAACTTATTGGGGTGTTACCATTTAGTGGTCAATTGTACGGAATGTGTACTGTACTGTGCAATCTACTAATAAAAGTTCCAATCAATCAATCAAAAGTGTGAAGGAAAAAAGATACTTTTTTATTTCAACCGTACATCCCGTCAAAAGCCTAAAGACTGACCGCACATGAGGATCTTCCTGTCTTCACAATAAAAGTGCCGCTCCATCGCGCCTGCGCTTTCAAAACAAGAGTCTCCGAAAGCCAGCGCAAACAAGCTAGCAAGCTACGGAGTTTGACGCCAATATATTTCTTGTAAAGTGTATAAAAACGAATATGGAAGCTGGACAAAGAAGATGCTAAAAACCAACCACTTTCATGTGGTATTAGACAGGAAGAAGGAACTTTTCTTCTCCTCCATTTGATAACGTGGACGTTATCATCACTACTGTCTGATTACAATCAATGCAAGTCATCAGAATCAGGTAATACACCAACTTATATTCTAGTCTTCATGAAAGAAAGGAATCTATATGTGTTAAACATGCATGTATATTCATTAAAACACCTTTAACATGTAAACAAAAACAGCAAATTAAATAAATATAAATGATATACTGTATATATCAATGTATACGTATATATATATATATATATATATATATTCTATTATACTATATTCCTAAAATTCACATTTCTATCACAATTATCATACTGTAAACATGGTAAGCTAACTTCATTAAAATTAATAGTCCTGTCAATAGCATGGAATTACAATTCAAATGTAGTTTTTTTGTAAGCCTTTCAAAAGAATTCAAAATATGAAAAATTAATGAAAATTAATTTAAGCCATCAGACACTTGAAAAGTGGCACATCACATCTCTAATGTAATCATTTTAACTTTTCAACAGAAATAGCACTACAAAAATATTAATATTTTGGTAGTTATGCTGTCAACATTTAACAAGATTTCTTCAACTTGGACTTGAAAGCATAAATAGTATAAACACTTTTAACAGTATAACAGTACTAAACAATTCCAATAGATAACATTGGTGTCATTACCTTTTTGTGGCTAAAATCCGAAAAACGTTGAAAGTTTTCCACTTGTATCGCTAGCAACGGCATTAGACTTGTGTTTTTTTTGTCCCAACGTGGTCTTTTACATCGCTAATTCCTCCGTGTCCGATCGAAAAATCTTGTCTGCACAAGGTGCAATTCGCGTAGTTTTCACCCTTTTTGGAACGGATAATTATTCCCGGATAGGCTTTTGAATATTCTTCACGGAATGACTGCAGTTTTCTTTTCGGTTTAAGACTCGTTTGCGATTTTTCTCCGGCTGATTCCATGATCGTTCGCTCGTTTGGAAACAATGGGCAACAGGTGCCTCGTGCTTGGCAGCGGTGCTATAAATAGCCTCGCGCATGGCATTCGGAATGGCTCGATAGGAAGTTACGGGAAGCAGTGTCGATTGTCATTGTTACGCGATTTCGTGAATAAAACTTTAAAAAAAATGTTTTTTTTAATTACCGTATTTTCCGCACTATTAGCCGCACCTAAAAACCACAAATTTACTCAAAAGCTGACAGTGCGGCTTATAACCCGGTGCGCTTTATATATGGATTAATATTAAGATTCATTTTCATAAAGTTTAGGTCTCGCAACTACGGTAAACAGCCGCCATCTTTTTTCCCGGTAGAAGAGGAAGCGCTTCTTCTTCTACGCAAGCAACCGCCAAGGTAAGCACCCGCCCCCATAGAAGAGGAAGTGCTTCTTCTTCTACTGTAAGCAACCACCCGCCCCCGTAGAAGAAGAAGAAGCGCGCGGATATTACGTTTCATTTCATTTGTGTGTTTACATCTGTATTGTAGCTGAGATAGGCTCCAGCGCCCCCCGCGACCCCAAAGGGAATAAGCGGTAGAAATGAAAGACCACAAAATGGCTCCTACTAAGCGACAGGTTTCCGGTTCATGAAAAGACGCAATCTCTCCATCCGCACACGGATTACTATTTCACAGCAACTGCCTAAAGACTTTCAAGAAAAGCTGACTACTTTCCGTGCATATTGTAAAAACAAGATAGCTGAAAAAAAGATCCGGCCAGAGAACATTATCAACATGGACGAGGTTCCACTGACTTTTGATATTCCTGTGAACCGCACTGTGGATACAACGGGAGCACGTACGGTGAATATTCGCACCACAGGGAATGAGAAGTCATCCTTCACTGTGGTTCTAGCTTGCCATGCTAATGGCCAGAAACTTCCACCCATGGTGATATTCAAAAGGAAGACCTTGCCAAAAGAGACCTTTCCAGCCGGCGTCATCATAAAAGCTAACTCGAAGGGATGGATGGATGAAGAAAAGGTGAGCAAGTGGTTAAGGGAAGTTTACGCGAAGAGGCCGGGTGGCTTTTTCACGCAGCTCCGTCCATGTTGATATACGACTCCATGCGCGCCCACATCACGCTGGTTTTTAATATATTATTAAAGTTTGACTGACCTATCTGACTGTTTTTTTGACATTCCCTTTAGCGCAGTTAGATGCGGCTTATAACACGGGGCGGCTTATAGGTGGACAAAGTTTTGAAATATGCCGTTCATTGAAGGCGCGGCTTATAACCCAGGGCGGCTTATGGTGCGGAAAATACGGTAATGAAAAACCGTATTTTTTATCACTGCAACCGTAACCCGGAATAGGTTGATGAAAACCGTACTAATTACGGGAAAACCGGAGTAGTTGGCAGGTATGTGATGTCGCACCTTGGCACCTGTTTTGAAAAAAACCCACAGAATCTTCCATTCGAATAAGCGAGTCAGAGGCCAGCAGGACCCACAATGCAATGCGTTTCAACGTCACACTTTCAAGCCCTATATATCAACAAGAATGACTAAAAAGGACACAATGTTCAATAACTTAAACATATCTTACTGCATATGTAACCAAAAATATTTGGAAATGAGCTAGCAATCAACAGCATTGGCCAGACGTTAGTTATTCCAAATCACACAAGGCGACAGGAAGAACAACAGCGATTTGGTGAGTGACAACAAGTCATGATGAAGTCTTTTGTCGCCACACAACATGGTGCTTGCTCTCAATCATCTGACAATTGGCAGCCGCAGTCGCCATTTTACCTCCGGCCCACGTCTCCTAGCAACCGTCCGGCTCACTTCTTGCGTCAGCAGTCAATTCAACTTCCTTCCTAGATAACTTTATTGACAAAAGTAGATGGTGGGAGGCATTGTTGAGGTGTTTCTTGCATTGTTAGTGCATGTGCTGCTTCCTATTGGCTATGTTTCTGCCTTTGTGCAGATTGTGCTTGCTGAGGTGGAAGAAGAAGTCTATATTTAACTGCAGTGGAAGCTGACGTACTGCATCAAATCAGCAGATGGAGGCGGACGCTACCAAGAATCCTCATGTCCTCACATTCCCAAAGATCTGCAGCCATATTTCTGCTTTATTGTCGACAACGCTGCCATTTTCAATCCCTGACTATTTTTGGCTCTTCAGGAGCACCAAACTCCCAAAAAGGGCCAACAAACAGTCTTGTTATCTTTGCTATAAACAGGCTGGTGGCCATGTGGCGCCCTGCAGCTACCTTGGCAACAGCTTACCTTAAAGTAAGGCTGCACTAAGTGTTTCCACCCAGGGCCGCACTTTGACACATCTGCGCATTTAAGATGCTCAAGGAGTTCAACAGATGCTAAGCTATGTAAGCTTTGTGTTTGGCTAAAACCAAGCAAATGAGCATCATTTGAAATTAAACAATGGATGTCCGCTAACTTCTTGCAACTCAACGCCAAGAAAACGGAAATACTGATTATCGGTCCTGCTAAACACCGACATTTATTTAATAATACCACCTTAACATTTGACAACCAAACAATTACACAAGGCGAATCAGTAAAGAATCTGGGTATTATTTTCGACCCAACTCTCTCCTTTGAGTCACACATTAAGAGTGTTACTAAAACGGCCTTCTTTCATCTCCGTAATATCGCTAAAATTCGTTCTATTTTATCCACTAGCGACGCTGAGATCATTATTCATGCGTTCGTTACGTCTCGTCTCGACTACTGTAACGTATTACTTTCGGGTCTCCCTATGTCTAGCATTAAAAGATTACAGTTGGTACAAAATGCGGCTGCTAGACTTTTGACAAGAACAAGAAAGTTTGATCATATTACGCCTATACTGGCTCACCTGCACTGGCTTCCTGTGCACTTAAGATGTGACTTTAAGGTTTTACTACTTACGTATAAAATACTACACGGTCTAGCTCCGTCCTATCTTGTCGATTGCATTGTACCATATGTCCCGGCAAGAAATCTGCGTTCAAAGAACTCCGGCTTATTAGTGATTCCCAGAGCCCAAAAAAAGTCTGCGGGCTATAGAGCGTTTTCTATTGGGGCTCCAGTACTATGGAATGCCCTCCCGGTAACAATTAGAGATGCTACCTCAGTAGAAGCATTTAAGTCCCATCTTAAAACTCATTTGTATACTCTAGCCTTTAAATAGCCCCCCTGTTAGACCAGTTGATCTGCCGTTTCTTTTCTTTTCTCCTCTGCTCCCCTGTTCCTTGTGGAGGGGGGAGGGCACAGGTCCGGTGGCCATGGATGAAGTGCTGGCTGTCAGAGTCGGGACCCGGGGTGGACCGCTCGCCTGTGCATCGGCTGGGAACATCTCTGCGCTGCTGACCCGTCTCCGCTCGGGATGGTGTCCTGTTGGCCCCACTATGGACTGGACTCTTACTATTATGTTGGATCCACTATGGACTGGACTCTCACAATATTATGTCAGACCCACTCGACATCCATTGCTTTCGGTCTCCCCTAGAGGGGGGGGGGTTACCCACATATGCGGCCCTCTCCAAGGTTTCTCATAGTCATTCACATCGACGTCCCACTGGGGTGAGTTTTTCCTTGCCCTTATGTGGGCTTTGTAGCGAGGATGTCGTTGTGGCTTGTGCAGCCCTTTGAGACACTTGTGATTTAGGGCTATATAAATAAACATTGATTGATTGATTGATTGATCGATCATTTCTAATAAGATATCTCGACAATAATGAATTCATTATTTTTACAATACGCTAGGGGCCAATAGATAGTTAGCAGGGTCTGAAAATATCCCCCGAGCCACACTTTGGACACCCCTGGGTATCAGGAGTTGAGGGTTGAATGGTCGTTACTCCAAGATTCAAAGATGATTGCGAGCACTTAAAATAACAGGGTCACGTGACTTCATGTGCAATAACATTATTCCACCCTGTGGAGGCGCTCATCTGCTTGGCACAAAATAAGGGAGGCAGAAAATCCCTTTTTTTAAGGTTTGATTATTTCACACATGCAAACTACAACCACAATAATAACCAAATTGCTTAATGAATAACTAGAATATATGCATATGTATAAACTGTCATGTCTGTGTAATCATGTTTTGTTTTAAGTCATGTTTTGTTTAGTTATAGGACTCTTTAGTTTCTGTCTTTTCACTCCCTTGTCTTGTTTCCATGATTACCCCATTAGTTTCACCTGTTCCACGTTTGGACTCATTGTGCACTCTTGTTTGTCACCATAGCAACCATTAGTTTTCACCTGTCACGTCACGCACCTGTTTCACGTTTTGAGTCACGCACCTGCTTTCACTAATCATGTCCATAGTATTTAAGTTCATTCATTTTCTGTTGTTCGTCCTGACGACCTCAACACATTTATGCTCTGTTCATGCCTGATACTTCTTTCCATGTCAATTCCTCAAGCAACTATTTTTGTCCAAGCCAAGTAAGTTTTTGTTCCATATTTATAGTCTTTTTGGTTTCATAGTTTGTTCTCCGCCATTGTGCGTGTTTTTTGTTTGTACTTTTTTGCTATAGTCTTTTGGTTTCATAGTTTATTCTCTGCCATTGTGCGCGCTTTCATTTATTCCTTTTTTTGATAATAATAAATCATGTACCTTCATTCCCGTCTCGCACGAGCCAACTTTCCGTTGCATCCTGGAAAAGCACACACCCCGGACCAAGTCATGACATAAACTAGGAATGTCCGATAATGGCTTTTTTGCCGACATCCGATATTGTCCAACTCTTAATTACCGATACCGATATATACAGTCGTGGAATTAACACATTATTATGCCTAATTTGGATAACCAGGTCTGGTGAAGATAAGGTCCTTTTTAAAATAAATAAATAAAATAAAATAAGATAAATAAATTAAAAACATTTTCTTGAATAAAAAAGAAAGTAAAACAATATAAAAACAGTTACATAGAAACTAGTAATGAATGAAAATGAGTCAAATGAAGTGTTAAAGGTTAGTACTATTAGTGGAGCAGCAGCACGCACAATCATGTGTGCTTACGGACTGTATCCCTTGCAGACTGTATTGATATATATTGATATATAATGTAGGAAGCACAATATTAATAACAGAAAGAAACAACCCTTTTGTGTGAATGAGTGTAAATGGGGGGGGTGCACTAATTGTAAGTGTATCTTGTGTTTTTTATGTTGATTTAATAAAAAAAAAAAAAACGATACCGATAACAAAAACCGATACCGATAATTTCCGATATTACATTTTGCAGCATTTATCGGCCGATAATATCGGACATCTCTAGTATAAACCCATCTCATATGAGTGGTGTACAAATCCATGGGACATAGTGATGATATATATATATATATATATATATATATATATATATATATATATATATATATATATATATTCAACATTTTTAATAACGATTAATCACATGGTTCATAGTTAACTCAAAATTATAGCACACCTGTGAAGTGAAAAACATTTCCGGTGACTACCTCTTGAAGCGTGAATGCCAAGAGTGTGCAAAGCAGTAATACGAGCAAAGGGTGGCTATTTTGAAGAAACTTGAATATAAAACATGTTTTCAGTTATTTCACCTTATTTTTGTTAAGTACATAACTCCACATGTGTTTTGATGTGACAATCTACAATGTCAATTGTCATGAAAATAAAGAAAACTCATTTAATGAGGTGTGTCCAAACTTTTGGCCTGTACTGTATATACATACATTTATACACACATAAATAACATATACACATACATACATACATATATATACACATATACATACATACACATATTTTATATATATATATATATATATATATATATATATAGCCAGATGAGGTGGTTCGGGCATCTGGTCAGGATGCCACCCGAGCGCCTCCCTAGGGAGGTGTTTAGGGCACGTCCGACCGGTAGGAGGCCACGAGGAAGACCCAGGACACGTTGGGAAGACTATGTCTCCCGGCTGGCCTGGGAACGCCTCGGGATCCCCCGGGAGGAGCTGGACGAAGTGGCTGGGGAGAGGGAAGTCTGGGCTTCCCTGCTTAGGCTGCTGCCCCCGCGACCCGACCTCGGATAAGCGGAAGAAGATGGATGGATGGATGGATGGATATATATATATATATATATATATATATATATATATATATATATATCATATGTGATTTATGTGTATATATATGTATGCATACCTGCCAACTTTTGAAATCAGAAAAACCTAGTAGCCAGGGTCCAGGGGCCGCAGGCCCCGGTAGGTCCAGGACAAAGTCCTGGTGGGGGGTTCAGCTTCGCCCCCCCGACGCAAAATGATTATTAGCATTCAGACAGGTTAAAATGTTGCTAAAACCATCACTTTTCTATCAGTCACAGTGACTTTTCAAAACAAAAATATTACAGCAAAAATCATATGGGTTGATTGACATGTTTATTCTGTAAGCTAACTTCAATAGTTTGAAATTATTTTGACAGTTAATGCCAGTTATCCTGTCAACCTTTCACAAGACTTCAATTTGTTAATTGAAAGTATAAACAGTATAAACACTTTTTACAGTAAACAAATGGTAAAACAGTACTAAACAATTCCATTAAAAAAAAAATTGGTGTCATTATTAACTTTCTGTCCAAGCTTGTATAATCTACTGCCTTGTTCAATTGTAAAATATATTCTGTGCCTAAAATTCACATTTCTATCACAATTATCATACTGTAAACATGGTAAGCTAACTTCATTAAAAATTAATAGTCCTGTCAATAGAATGGAATTACAATTCAAATGTAGTTTTTTTGTAAGCCTTTCAAAAGAATTCAAAATATGAAAAATTAATGAAAATTAATTTAAGCCATCAGACACTTGAAAAGTGGCACATCACATCTCTAATGTAATCATTTTAACTTTTCAACAGAAATAGCACTGCAAAAATATTAAGGACATACTTCTGTATTTTGGCAGTTATGCTGTCAACATTTAACAAGATTTCTTCAACTTGGACTTGAAAGCATAAATAGTATTAACACTTTTAACAGTATAACAGTACTAAACAATTCCAATAGATAACATTGGTGTCATTACCTTTTTGTGGCTAAAATCCAAATTTAGCAACGGCATTAGACTTGTGTTTTTTTTGTCCCAACGTGGTCTTTTACATCGCTAATTCCTCCGTGTCCGATCGAAAAATCTTGTCTGCACAAGGTGCAATTCGCGTAGTTTTCACCCTTTTTGGAACGGATAATTATTCCCGGATAGGCTTTTGAATATTCTTCACGGAATGACTGCGGTTTTCTTTTCGGTTTAAGACTCGTTTGCGATTTTTCTCCGGCTGATTCCATGATCGTTCGCTCGTTTGGAAACAATGGGCAACAGGTGCCTCGTGCTTGGCAGCGGTGCTATAAATAGTCTCGCGCATGGCATTCGGAATGGCTCGACAGGAAGTTACGGGAAGCAGTGTCGATTATCATTGTTGTTACGCGATTTCGTGAATAAAACTTAAAAAAAAATTTTTTTTTTAATTAATGAAAAACCGTATTTTTTTATCACTGCAACCGTAACCCGGAATAGGTTGATGAAAACCGTACTAATTACGGGAAAACCGGAGTAGTTGGCAGGTATGTGTATGTATTAATGTGTAGATATATGTGTGTGTGTGTGTACGAACACAGCAATGGTGTCCTCCAGCATCGGACATGCAAAGTGAACTTTGAGCAGCACACTTCCTGATAAAAGTGTCAGTGTGAGTGTGGAGCTATCAGTGGGTCACATCAGCAGAGTGAGCGTAGTACAATATCAAGAGAAGTCAGCCACAAGGTTTATTCATCTTACCGACAGCCGGCGCGTCGTATTCGTCCCCAAGTAGGATCTCGGGAGCAGAGTAGGCCAGCGAGCCGCAAGACGTGTTGAGCTTTTTCCCTGGTTGAAACCTGTTGCTGAAGCCAAAGTCGGTGAGCTTGACCACACCCTGCTTCTCGAAGAACACCACGTTCTCAGGCTTCAGGTCCCTGTGCACCACGTGCAGCCGGTGACAGTAGGAGATGGCGTGCACGATCTGGGCGAAGTAACACTTGGACACCTAGGAAGGAGACGCAGAAGGTTGTTAAATGAATCGTGTCTGGGAACAATGCAGTTCAGTACTTGGCTGCAAGCAGTAGAGGCTTTGTTGATTCAGTCTCCACTAGTTGGAGGTTTAAGGAGGAACATCAGCTCTCCAAAGTTTGCTGTCACGCTCAGGTAAGCCAAGTGACCCCAAGATGCAGAGGATAGCAGACGGCATGCAGGTAAAAGTATATTTCATGACAAAGCAAAAGCCATAGTGCAGCTGGGAAGTGCACTGAAAGCATTGGGACAGCTATGCAGGAACACATTTAAACAGACATCAAAATAATGATCTCGGCCTGTTCAGTGGACTGGAACATAGGACGTTTATAGCAAAACCCAAATAGTCATCAAGGATCATATGGCCGAGGGTCCCTGGAAGTGTATGGAAAGAGGGCGTGGCCTCGGACACTCATCCACACTAGCTAAAAGGTTTTTTCATCTCATTGAATTAAGTGCAGACTGTAAAGTGACTTATGTATTAGATGTGAGAGGTATCACTCCTATTTAATTTTCTTGGCCAAACTGTTGCACTGATCCACACGGTGTTGGTAGAAAAGAACAAGGCATATTTATTAGACTTCATCTTCATAGGCCCAACTGATTTTTCTTTTAAATTGATATTAGTAAACACCATGGTTTTTTACATTATGTGTGGGGTTTTGGTTCCACGTCAGAAAGTTAATACAGTACTTTATTTTACGGAACCAGCTCAGTGGCCTAGTGGTTAGAGTGTCCGCCCTGAGATGGGTAGGTCGTGAGTTCAAACCCCGGCCGAGTCATACCAAAGACTATAAAAATGGGAGCCATTACCTCCCTGCTTGGCACTCAGCATCAGGGGTTGGAATTGGGGGTTAAATCACCAAAAATGATTCCTGGGCCGCTGCTGCTCACTGCTCCCCTCATCTCCCAGGGGGTGAACATGGGGATGGGTCAAATGCAGAGGTGCATTTCTTAACTTTAAAATAGTTTTCTGGGAATGTTTTGCAGTGTTTAGTTATATAAATAGTTAGTTACAGTTATGTAGTCATTTCTGGCAAAACCTGCTCCCTACCGGAATTCATGCACCCCCTGTGCGCCTGCGTATACCGTATTTTCCGCACTATTAGCCGCACCTAAAAACCACAAATTTACTCAAAAGCTGACAGTGCGGCTTATAACCCGGTGCGCTTTATATATGGATTAATATTAAGATTCATTTTCATAAAGTTTCGGTCTCGCAACTACGGTAAACAGCCGCCATCTTTTTTCCCCGTAGAAGAGGAAGTGCTTCTTCTTCTACGCAAGCAACCGCCAAGGTAAGCACCCGCCCCCATAGAACAGGAAGCGCTTCTTCTTCTACTGTAAGCAACCACCCGCCCGCGTAGAAGAAGAAGAAGCGCGCGGATATTACGTTTCATTTCCTTTGTGTGTTTACATCTGTAAAGACCACAAAATGGCTCCTACTAAGCGACAGGGATCCGGTTCATGAAAAGACGCAATCTCTCCATCCGCACACGGACTACTATTTCACAGCAACTGCCTAAAGACTTTCAAGAAAAGCTGGCTACTTTCCGTGCATATTGTAAAAACAAGATAGCTGAAAAAAAGATCCGGCCAGAGAACATTATCAACATGGACGAGGTTCCACTGACTTTTGATATTCCTGTGAACCGCACTGTGGATACAACGGGAGCACGTACGGTGAATATTCGCACCACAGGGAATGAGAAGTCATCCTTCACTGTGGTTCTAGCTTGCCATGCTAATGGCCAGAAACTTCCACCCATGGTGATATTCAAAAGGAAGACCTTGCCAAAAGAGACCTTTCCAGCCGGCGTCATCATAAAAGCTAACTCGAAGGGATGGATGGATGAAGAAAAGATGAGCGAGTGGTTAAGGTAAGTTTACGCGAAGAGGCCGGGTGGCTTTTTTCACGCAGCTCCGTCCATGTTGATATACGACTCCATGCGCGCCCACATCACGCTGGTTTTTAATATATTATTAAAGTTTGACTGACCTATCCGACTGTTTTTTTGACATTCCTTTAGCGCAGTTAGATGCGGCTTATAACACGGGGCGGCTTAT
The DNA here is from genome assembly GCF_033978685.3 of Nerophis lumbriciformis. Lineage (NCBI taxonomy): Eukaryota > Metazoa > Chordata > Actinopteri > Syngnathiformes > Syngnathidae > Nerophis > Nerophis lumbriciformis. The sequence continues at coordinate 39,843,339 of NC_084568.2, read as the reverse complement.
AGGTGGACAAAGTTTTGAAATATGCCGTTCATTGAAGGCGCGGCTTTTAACCCAAGGCGGCTTATGGTGCGGAAAATACGGTAAATCCAAGAAATGCACAATTGTTCACAATCTTTACACTAAATAACCATATTTTTGTATTTTGTCATTTATTATTATACATATTTTACAAATACATGATTTGGGCAACCAGGGGTGTCCAATTGATGACACGTTTTTATGGCATCATAACAAAAAAAGCATAAAAATGGAAAGTAGAGCGAAAGGCATCATGTAATAACAAAAAGCTGGTACTAATAATGAACAAAAACACTAACGTCTGTCTTCAAATACATGGATAACGTTTATCTAGCCATTTTATTAGACTTTATAATAAAAAATGACATGAGGGACAAGCGTTTTACCTAACTTAATGAATAATCTTCATTTCAATATTGATTAAAAAATAATCGGAATTCTTATTTAATTGTGCAGCCCGAGGTTGAGCAGGTTAGTAATCAACGGGAGGGGCTAATTTTGGGATAATGGTTATAAAACACAGCAATTTAATAATATTAGAAAGAGTGGGTGTCTTATATTCAGGTCATTACGTTATTAAAATAAAACAATTACACCTATGGTCGATACCTTCACTTCTGTTGATGAGGTTCATTAGAAATTCAGAAAAATCTTACAATAATAACAATGTTCCTTAATTCCAGCTGATGATCAGAATCAATGACTCCCACAAAGTACAGGTAAAAGCCAGTAAATTAGAATATTTTGAAAAACTTGATTTATTTCAGTAATTGCATTCAAAAGGTGTAACTTGTACATTATATTTATTCATTGCACACAGACTGATGCATTCAAATGTTTATTTCATTTAATTTTGATGATTTGAAGTGGCAACAAATGAAAATCCAAAATTCCGTGTGTCACAAAATTAGAATATTACTTAAGGCTAATACAAAAAAGGGATTTTTAGAAATGTTGGCCAACTGAAAAGTATGAAAATGAAAAATATGAGCATGTACAATACTCAATACTTGGTTGGAGCTCCTTTTGCCTCAATTACTGCGTTAATGCGGCGTGGCATGGAGTCGATGAGTTTCTGGCACTGCTCAGGTGTTATGAGAGCCCAGGTTGCTCTGATAGTGGCCTTCAACTCTTCTGCGTTTTTGGGTCTGGCATTCTGCATCTTCCTTTTCACAATACCCCACAGATTTTCTATGGGGCTAAGGTCAGGGGAGTTGGCGGGCCAATTTAGAACAGAAATACCATGGTCTGTAAACCAGGCACGGGTAGATTTTGCGCTGTGTGCAGGCGCCAAGTCCTGTTGGAACTTGAAATCTCCATCTCCATAGAGCAGGTCAGCAGCAGGAAGCATGAAGCGCTCTAAAACTTGCTGGTAGACGGCTGCGTTGACCCTGGATCTCAGGAAACAGAGTGGACCGACACCAGCAGATGACATGGCACCCCAAACCATCACTGATGGTGGAAACTTTACACTAGACTTCAGGCAACGTGGATCCTGTGCCTCTCCTGTCTTCCTCCAGACTCTGGGACCTCGATTTCCAAAGGAAATGCAAAATTTGCTTTCGTCAGAAAACATGACTTTGGACCACTCAGCAGCAGTCCAGCTCTTTTTTTCCTTAGCCCAGGTGAGACGCTTTGCGCGCTGTTTCTTGGTCAACAGTGGCTTGACACGAGGTATGCGGCAGTTGAAACCCATGTCTTTCAAGCGTCTTCTTGGTGGTGGATCTTGAAGCACTGACTCCAGCAGCTGTCCACTCCTTCTGAATCTCCCCCACATTTTTGAATAGTTTTTTTTTCACAATCTTGACCAGGGCGCGGTGATCCCTATCGCTTGTACACTTTTTCTGACCACAGTTTTTCCTTCCCTTTGCCTCTCCATTAATGTGTTTGGACACAGAGCTCTGAGAACAGCCAGCCTCTTCAGCAATAACCTTTTGTGTCTTTCCCTCCTTGTGCAATGTGTCGATGGTTGCCTTTTGGACAGCTGTCAAATCTGAAGTCTTCCCCATGTTTGTGTAGGCTTCAGAACTGGACTGAGAGACCATTTAAAGCCCTTTGCAGGTGTTTTGAGTTAATCAGCTGATTAGTTTGTGGCACCAAGTGTCTTCAAAATTTAACCCTTACACAATATTCTAATTTTGTGACACACGGAATTTTGGATTTTCATTTGTTGCCACTTCAAATCATCAAAATTAAATGAAATAAACATTTGAATGCATCAGTCTGTGTGCAATGAATAAATATAATGTACAAGTTACACCTTTTGAATGCAATTACTGAAATAAATCAAGTTTTTCAAAATATTCAAATTTACTGGCTTTTACCTGTATTAGGGCAATCGCGCATAGAACTCATCATGACGACCAAATCTAACGAGTTCTTCTTTGACCATTTCTGCACAATACTGCTCACAAGCTAAACCCAGGAAAGTTTGAACATGGTGTATGATGGTCACCTCTTCGGTCAGGCCTCCTTCGTGCTTCATGATGCAGTCGTACATGTCCCCGCCGTCGCCCAGTTCCAGGATGAGGTAGAGCTTGGTGGCCGTGTCGATGACCTCGTAAAGGCGCACCACATTGGGGTGCTGCACCAGCTTCATGCAACGCACCTCCTGGAAAAGGTGACCCCGCGCCACCGGGTCCAGCTTGGTCTTGTCGATCACCTTCACCGCCACCTGGAGCAGTGGGGGGGGGGGGGGGGGGGGGGGGGGAAATAAGCGTCTGGTGGCTTTTCTCCCGCCAGGTGTCCGAAAAACCAGGACATTGTTGCCACATTGAACACAAATACATCATCAGTGAAGCATGTTTAATATAAACAGTGGGATTTCCAACCATTAGGAAGGTTTGTGTCATGTTTGTCCTCCTACACAAACCATATAAAAACAAATTCTATATTTTATCCCCTCATCTTTTTCCATATTCATACATTTTTGAAAAAGCTCAAGGGATGCACTAGGGCGGGTTGCCGATCCCCAGGCTAAGCTAACGTTATAAAGAAGTAAAAAAACAAATGGGTCATTTCTCTATCCTACCTCTGCATTTGGTACCCAAATAAAGGGTTCTCAAGCTGCTCCAGCTTGGTGAATTTGGTACCCTTACTACGTTTTGACAATGCAAATACAAAACAAATGGCCACCAAACTGTGTGGACTGACAAAAACTGTTTTTTTACTGACAACAAATGCCAACCTGGAAAGTAGGCTTGGGCGATATATCGATAAATTCAAGTTTTTTTGTTGCAGATGATTTAAAATACCGTATTTTCCGCACTATTAGCCGCACCTAAAAACCACAAATTTACTCAAAAGCTGACAGTGCGGCTTATAACCCGGTGCGCTTTATATATGGATTAATATTAAGATTCATTTTCATAAAGTTTCGGTCTCGCAACTACGGTAAACAGCCGCCATCTTTTTTCCCCGTAGAAGAGGAAGTGCTTCTTCTTCTACGCAAGCAACCGCCAAGGTAAGCACCCGCCCCCATAGAACAGGAAGCGCTTCTTCTTCTACTGTAAGCAACCACCCGCCCGCGTAGAAGAAGAAGAAGAAGAAGCGCGCGGATATTACGTTTCATTTCCTTTGTGTGTTTACATCTGTAAAGACCACAAAATGGCTCCTACTAAGCGACAGGTTTCCGGTTCATGAAAAGACGCAATCTCTCCATCCGCACACGGACTACTATTTCACAGCAACTGCCTAAAGACTTTCAAGAAAAGCTGGCTACTTTCCGTGCATATTGTAAAAACAAGATGGCTGAAAAAAAGATCCGGCCAGAGAACATTATCAACATGGACGAGGTTCCACTGACTTTTGATATTCCTGTGAACCGCACTGTGGATACAACGGGAGCACGTACGGTGAATATTCGCACCACAGGGAATGAGAAGTCATCCTTCACTGTGGTTCTAGCTTGCCATGCTAATGGCCAGAAACTTCCACCCATGGTGATATTCAAAAGGAAGACCTTGCCAAAAGAGACCTTTCCAGCCGGCGTCATCATAAAAGCTAACTCGAAGGGATGAATGGATGAAGAAAAGATGAGCGAGTGGTTAAGGTAAGTTTACGCGAAGAGCCCGGGTGGCTTTTTTCACGCAGCTCCGTCCATGTTGATATACGACTCCATGCGCGCCCACATCACGCTGGTTTTTAATATATTATTAAAGTTTGACTGACCTATCTGACTGTTTTTTTGACATTCCTTTAGCGCAGTTAGATGCGGCTTATAACACGGGGCGGCTTATAGGTGGACAAAGTTTTGAAATATGCCGTTCATTGAAGGCGCGGCTTATAACCCAGGGCGCCTTATGGTGCGGAAAATACGGTATTAAAAAATCTTTTTTTTCCCTCCTCTTGCTCCTCTTGAGCTTCCGTAGCCCTCGCCCGCTCCCTTACTTCCTTAGCGGCTCACATAGCCAAACATGGCTAACGCTAATGAGAGCGAGACATTTGTTCCAAAGAAAAGAAAAGTGTTGTATTTGGTTTTGCGGCACCAGGCGTGGAACAAATGACTGCACGGTGCACAGTTTGTTTGAAAAAGGCATCCGCACAACTAACTTGTTCCAGCATGTGAAAGCGAAGCCTCCAGTGGAGTGCGGCAAATACAATTTCCTCTATGTGCATACAACATATAATACTGCATGTTTATTTTCACAAGTATGTCATTCAAGACTAGGGATGTCCCGATCCGATATTTGGATCGGATCGGCTGCCGATATTTGCCAAAAATTGCGTATCGGCAAGGCATGGGAAAATGCCGATCCAGATCCAGTTTTAAAAAAAACTCCGGTCCGTGTTTTCCAACGCACCTATTTAAATAATACATTCCACTTTTCTGCTGCTCCGTAATTCCGTTCCGCATTTTGCAGCACACCTTCAACACATCCACAATTCTCACGCAGTTGCTTTTAGCTGCTGGCATTACACGACAGGCTCTTCTCACTCTTTTCTGTGTCTCCCTCTCACAGACAGCGAGCGCACCTTCTTACACACGTCACATACTGTCACGTCATACGTCACATACGTATGCGTCCTCTCCCAGCAGAGAGCGAGGTAGCGGCATGGCAAACGTTAGCTGTGATGCTAGCGCAGCCGCTAAGGTGCGCGCCTGCTCAAGCGTCCTCTGCGCACGGCAAATCTATGCCACGCACAAAATCAAATAAAAAAATAAGCGCATAACAATTTTCGACACACGGACACGACAGAGACAACAGTTTTCGCCATCATTGTTCAAATATTGTGAGGTCTGTCGAGACGCTTATCTCCATTCGGTGCCACACGTCCACACCATCAAAATGGCAAAAATGTCCACATCAACACCGTATGAAAAAATTTGTGATTTTTTTTAGTTGTGATTTCCTTCTCTGCATGAAAGTTTAAAAGTAGCATATATTAATGCAGTATGAAGAAGAATGTTTTAATGTAGACATGCAAGCCTTGAAAGAACATTTTGAAAATCAAGACTACATTTCCTGCAAATGGGTGCATTTCTACCCTATATTTTAACTTTACATTTATTCTCATATCAAACTCTTTTGGCTGTCTTTTTGACACTTACATCCGGCGCCCCCCTCCACACCCTGGATTATAAATGTAAATAATTCAATGTGATTATCTTGTGTGATGACTGTATTATGATGATAGTATATATCTGATAGTATATATCTGTATCATGAATCAATTTAAGTGGACCCCGTCTTAAACAAGTTGAAAAACTTATTGGGGTGTTACCATTTAGTGGTCAATTGTACGGAATATGTACTTCACTGTGCAACCTACTAATAAAAGTCTCAATCAATCAATCAAAACACATAGAATCATCATACTGCTGTGATTATATGCATCAAGTGTTCATTCAAGGCTAAGGCAAAATATCGAGATATATATTGTGTATCGCAATATGGCCTTAAAATATCGCAATATTAAAAAAAAGGCCATATCGCCCAGCCCTAGTTCAATGATGCCATTTCTGTTTGTCATGTATAATTTTGTCTATTTTGTGTTTATCCTTGAATAAACAGGTCAGTTTCTTGTTACCAACCATTGTGTATTATTCAAACTCCCCTAATTCAGCTGGCTAGTTGTTATCAAGAGTACTAAAACCCTTTTCAACATGATTCTGACAACTAAGTAGGCTAAATAACTTTAAACTTTAATACATGCTCGGATAGGCCAGTATCGGTCAGTATCGGTATCGGATCGGAAATGCAAAAACAATATCGGTATCGGATCGGAAGTGCAAAAACCTGGATCGGGACATCCCTATTCAAGACAGAAGTTTTTATTTGCATGCAAAATGTGCAATGCTGCATTTTTGTTAACATAATTATTCTATTCAAGCAGAAGTATTGCTTTGCAAGGGAAGCTCTTATTTTAATTCTTTGAAAATTATTCCATAAAAAGCAAAAGTTTGTATCTAGTCTAAAAAGAACAACATTATTCAAATTAGAATTTTGCCAAGAGTAAGATGCAGTGTCATTTCCAACTTGCTATTTTTTGATTAAAAAAAAAAAAAACGAGTTTTGAATTTTCCTTGTCAATTGCATTCATTGGTTTCTTTAAAAAGTAGGGGGGGAAAAATGTAAAATAAATTGGATACCGAATTTTTGGTGAAAAAAAATCAGAGATTTAAATTTCCAGTCTTCATCGCCCAGGCCGCTTTATTTCAAGACCAGGGTTTTATGTTGCTGATCATACATGAGTGACATCACATCTCCTTATTTATCTATTCTATACTCTTTTCAATCCTTTGTTTTTGCCTTCAAAGTCCTCATGTGTCCAAGCAATTATTCCCTCAGTTTATAAACATTAACACAATGATTTAGAAAATATCGACATAAACACTGTAGTATCGATCATACACTACCAGAGGTGGGTAGAGTAGCCAGAAATTGTACTCAAGTAAGAGTACTGTTACTTTAGAGATTTATTACTCAAGTAAAAGTAAGGACTGGTCACCCAAATATTTACTTGAGTAAAAGTAAAAAGTATGTTGTGAAAAAACTACTCAAGTACTGAGTAACTGATGAGTAACATACACACACACATCATATATATATATATATATATACATACATACATTGATATATACAGTATATAATTTATATTTATTTATTTTGCCGCTTTTGTTTACATGTTAAAGGTGTTTTAATGAATATACATGCATGTTTAACACATATAGATTCCTTTCTTTCATGAAGACAAGAATATAAGTTGGTGTATTACCTGATTCTGATGACCTGCATTGATTGTAATCAGACAGTAGTGATGATAGCGTCAACATTTTCAAATGGAGGAGAAAAACAAGTTCCTCCTTTCTAATACCACATGAAAGTGGTTGGTTTTTAGCATCTTATTTGTCCAGCTTCCATATTCATTTTTATACACTTTACAAGAAATACATTGGCGGCAAACTCCGTAGCTTGCTAGCTTGTTTGCGCTGGCTTTCGGAGACTCTTATTTTGAAAGCGCAGGCGCAATGGAGCGGCACTTTTATTGTGAAGACAGGAACTGTGCAGTCAGTCTTTAGGCTTTTGACGGGATGTACGGTTGAAATAAAAAATGGTCTTTTTTCCTTCACAGTTTTGATTGATTGATTGGAACTTTTATCAGTAGATTGCACAGTACAGTACATATTCAGAACAATTGACCACTAAATGGTAACACCCGATTAAGTTTTTCAACTTGTTTAAGTCAGGTCATGTGACCCCTGGCTCTGTTTGATTGGTCCAACGTCACCAGTGACTGCATCTGATTGGTGGAACGGAGTGAACGTCACGAGTGACTGCATTTGGTGAAACGCAGGCACTATGAAGGTCTGTCTGACAGACCAAAACAAACAAAGCGTGCATTAACAGATCGATAAAAATTAGTAGCGAGTAGCGAGCTGAATATAGATAAAAGTAGCGGAGTAAAAGTAGTGTTTCTTCTCTATAAATATACTCAAGTAAAAGTAAGAGTATGTTGCATTAAAACTACTCTTAGAAGTACAATTTATCCCAAAAGTTACTCAAGTAGATGTAACGGAGTAAATGTAGCGCGTTACTACCCACCTCTGTACACTACCTACCTCTGGTATCAACCCCACCCATTTCTAGATGGATCCGCCATGTACTCACTGTGACCATGCGGACACACATTATCCTTCTCTTTAACGCTTTACTTATTTCTTGGTGTTGTTTCAAGATAGCTCAGCGGCTAGTTTAACTACCGTATTTTTCGGAGTATAAGTCGCACCTGCCGAAAATGCATAATAAAGAAGAAAAAAACATATATAAATCGCACTGGAGCCCGACCAAACTATGAAAAAAACTGCGTCTTATAGTCCAAAAAATACGGTATTAGCATGCCTGCTTGTGGCTTTTTTCCTGGGGTGCAACATGCATACCTGCCAACTTTTGAAATCAGAAAAACCTAGTAGCCAGGGTCCAGGGGCTGCAGGCCCCGGTAGGTCCAGGACAAAGTCCTGGTGGGGGGTTCAGGCTTCGCCCCCCGACGCAAAATGATTGATTGCATTCAGACAGGTTAAAATGTTGCTAAAACCATCACTTTTCTATCAGTCACAGTGACTTTTCAAAACAAAAATATTACAGCAAAAATCATATGGGTTGATTGACATGTTTATTCTGTAAGCTAACTTCAATAGTTTGAAATTATTTTGACAGTTAATGCCAGTTATCCTGTCAACCTTTCACAAGACTTCAATTTGTTAATTGAAAGTATAAACAGTATAAACACTTTTTACAGTAAACAAATGGTAAAACAGTACTAAACAATTCCATTAAAAAAAAAATTGGTGTCATTATTAACTTTCTGTCCAAGCTTGTATAATCTACTGCCTTGTTCAATTGTAAAAAATATTCTGTGCCTAAAATTCACATTTCTATCACAATTATCATACTGTAAACATGGTAAGCTAACTTCATTAAAATTAATAGTCCTGTCAATAGCATGGAATTACAATTCAAATGTAGTTTTTTTGTAAGCCTTTCAAAAGAATTCAAAATATGAACAATTCATGAAAATTAATTTAAGCCATCAGACACTTGAAAAGTGGCACATCACATCTCTAATGTAATCATTTGAACTTTTCGACAGAAATAGCACTGCAAAAATATTAAGGACATACTTCTGTATTTTGGTAGTTATGCTGTCAACATTTAACAAGATTTCTTCAACTTGGACTTGAAAGCATAAATAGTATAAACACTTTTAACAGTATAACAGTACTAAACAATTCCAATAGATAACATTGGTGTCATTACCTTTTTGTGGCTAAAATCCGAAAAACGTTGAAAGTTTTCCACTTGTATCGCTAGCAACAGCATTAGACTTGTGTTTTTTTGTCCCAACGTGGTCTTTTACATCGCTAATTCCTCCGTGTCCGATCGAAAAATCTTGTCTGCACAAGGTGCAATTCGCGTAGTTTTCACCCTTTTTGGAACGGATAATTATTCCCGGATAGGCTTTTGAATATTCTTCACGGAATGACTGCAGTTTTCTTTTCGGTTTAAGACTCGTTTGCGATTTTTCTCCGGCTGATTCCATGATCGTTCGCTCGTTTGGAAACAATGGGCAACAGGTGCCTCGTGCTTGGCAGCGGTGCTATAAATAGCCTCCCGCATGGCATTCGGAATGGCTCGATAGGAAGTTACGGGAAGCAGTGTCGATTGTCATTGTTGTTACGCGATTTTGTGAATAAAACTTAAAAAAAATAAAATTAATTTAATTAATGAAAAACCGTATTTTTTATCACTGCAACCATAACCCGGAATAGGTTGATGAAAACCGTACTAATTACGGGAAAACCAGAGTAGTTGGCAGGTATGAACATGTTTAGCCTCGTCCTCCAGTGATAATATACTTGATAATGATACTTAAAATACTATTATTTGCATTAATGGAGGTGATTATTAATAACTTAGAGGTGAAGCTCTAAAAGCGTGTATGCAGACACATAATCAGCTGCTAGCCGCGGGACTAAAAGTAAAAAGGGTGTTTAAAGACATACATCGGCAATGAAAATCGGCCGTAAATCCCTGCTTAAAATGCATCAGTCATGGCAAAACATGCTAACAAACCAAAATGGAGGAGAACCTTGTGTTTTCTCCACATGTGGCCACGGTAAAGGAGAGGAAACATACCCTTTCTCCAGTGAAGACATGCCGCGCCAGCTTGACCACGGCGAAGTGGCCACGCCCCAGCGTCTTGTCCAGGTCGTACAGCCCGGCGATCTTCCCATCATGGTGACGTTTGAGGCCCGCCATGGCCGCAGGAGGAGTTGTTTTGTGTCACCTTGGTGTCCCTCCCCGCCGTCAGACCTCCATCTTTGGGCGCCGCGTATCAATCAGCTGATGAAGAGGACGCCACAGGCCGAGGATGCGGACGCTTCACTCTAGTCCCATGTTGGCGTGCTCTGTGGGGTCAAATCCTGCATTAATCACCCAGACTTCCTGCAGGAAATGTCAACTCCAGAAATATCTTGGATGCCGTATTGGACGTCTAGACGTGTTCTGTGGTAGCGGCGTCCATTTCAGGCATGTTAAAATGTCCCATTACTTCACATCAAATATGACACTTTGAAAAATACTTTTTGTGGAAGATTTTGCATATTTTGTGTGTTTGCCATAAAAAACATAGTTTTCTTTGACAAAAAGGGCAGAAAACAACAAAACAACATAATATAATTAAAGATGCAAGCAGCATTGGTCGGGCCCGCGCATTTGGCAGGTGCTAGTCCTAAGTGTCCCAATACTTTTGTCAAGTTTTAGTCCCAAGTGTCCCAATACTTTTGTCTACTTTTAGTCTGAAGTGTCCCAAGACTTTTGTCTAGTGTACCTACCTTGTCTGCATTGTGTGGGCACGTTGGTGCTTCCTGCTTTTAAGCAGCCATCTTAGAAAAACAGCAGCGCAGCAGCATCAGCGCAGCGGTTCTTTGAAGGCTCATAAAATCAAAACCGGAGCAGTTAGAAAAATTATTTCGATAACTTTTATTTGGAAGGGTTCAATCTCTCTCCTGTGTTATTTTGAAGCTGATACAACAAACGCGCTCAGAGGAGATAATGTTTGAAGAGAAGTGACCGGTTTATAAAAAAAAATTGTTTTGAAGGGGAAATTGCAAACTTCCTGTTGATTTTTGCTGGGGGTTGTCAATATATGAAATGTAGGTCTAAGTGAGACCTACATAGAGGTTTTTGTTTCATGTCTCTCCGACCTTCCCAGTGGGAGTTACAGGCAGTTTTGTCATTTTTTTCTTCCAAGGAGCAGTTTTTTCTGCGTTTTATTCAAAAATTGCGCTAGAGCGCAATTTTGAGATTTGGGGTTAGGTTTTTTTATTAGATCGCAAGCCAGTCCTGATGTGTGTGTTCAGTTTGGTGAGTTTTGAAGCATGTTAAGAGGGTGAAAATACAGCTCAAAGAGGAAAAAGTTACTGTTTTTAGTACTTTTTTGTCTTGAAGGGGGAATTGCCAACTTCCTGTTGATTTTTGCCCGAGAATATACTATTATGAAATCTAGGTCTAAGTCACACCTACATAAAGGTTTTTGTTTCATGTCTCTCCGACCTTCCTAGTGGGAGTTACAGGTAGTCTAGTTGTTTTTTTTTTTCGTAGGGGGCGCTAGAGCGCAATTTTGAGTTTTGAGGTTTGGTTTTTTGATAAAAAGTTTTTCCGTATATTACTGATGTGTGTGTAAAATTTGGTGAGTTTTGAAGTATGTTAAGGGGGTCAAATTACAGCGCAAAGTTGCGGAAGAATAATAATAAGAAGAAGAAGAAAGAATAAAACCTTACAAATTCAATAGGTCCTTATGTCCCATTGCATAAGGACTCCCTGTGGGAGTCCTTATGCAATGGGCCATGCGGGCCCTAATAATAAGAAAGAATAAAACCTTACAAATTCAATAGGTACTTATGTCCCATTGCATAAGGACTCCCTGTGGGAGTCCTTATGCAATGGGCCATGCGGGCCCTAATAAAACTTAGAAGTGAGGGATGGATGTGAGATTGAAATAAATAACGTGTGTATGCCCTGGCACACCATTATCATCATTTCATGACCCAAGCAAAACACTTTTATACTGAAATAAATACACCTAAATATAGAAAAAACTAGCGTCAGCGGTAAAGTTTAGATCCATGAGAGAAAGAAGAAAGTGAATGAATGTTTATAAGTAAATACATTTACTTATGCATAATGTCGGAGGCAGATATTTACATATATCCGAATTTAAGTTGTACTTCTTTTATTTCTTAGTCATATTTGAAAACAGCTCGTGTTTCCATTTCTTCTCTTGATGCTCTGTCAGCAAGTATACTGTGTGTGTTAACCTTGAGTTCTTTGGAATGTATTATGGCTAGGGAGACGTTGTGCTTGTATTATGGCTAGGGAGGGGGAAGGAAAGAGGGGTTTTTGGCGTTGGGAGGACAGACCATTTTGGGAGGCGCAATAGAATGTTCTAGGGTTAGACTGGTCTCAAAATGTATATTGGCAAAGCTTTGAAAATATACAACAAAATACCTATTCTGTCTCTGGTGGTTTTTCAACTCAGCTTTAAGTGTCGTAAAGAGCTTGGGAGCGAATTGTGACTTGAATTCCCTGGGAGGAACAACTGGTCCAAAACGCAACAATTACCATTTCTTTTCTTTTCTATTATTTGTTTCATGAATGAAGTAACGTTTATGACAAAACACAATATAGAATGTGAGATATAACAGGATACATTCATCATTTGTTTTCAAAACGCTTACAAAAAAGTGGGACCCCAAAAAGGGACTTTTTATGACTTGATGGGGTCCCTGGGACCCCATTTTGAAAATTCCTAGCGCCAACACTGATGGAGCTAAAACCTAAGGCGTTGTGTATGACAAAAGACTCCACCCTGGATAGCGTCCACGCGTCTACCTGCATGCCAGCTCTACATTCCTGCTAGCTGATCCACACCAGGGTGTGCCCCCACACTGCCAGGGAGCACACCTTTCTATTCAGCTACTGAATGGCAGGAAGTGACGCCCACCTGGAATTGGCCCAAAGACATTTTACAGGCACGCTCCTGTGGCTTAGTAAGTAAGTAACTACATTTTCATTCACCACAATAATGGACGTACGGTACAGCGGAAGCGTTATACTAGTCATGTGCAAGGGGCCGTCACATGAGACTAATACAAATCCAAGGTATTACTTTTTCTTTGGCTTTTGGCAACATTGTTCCAATAAGAGGCTCAACAAGAGAAGAAACTGAGACTCCATTGTCTTACACCGCCTTTTCTGTTGTTTTTACAGGGCTTCACTTCTTTTTTCACTTGTATGAACCTTCAAAACTACTCCCTCAACATTTAAACTCAAGATTAAAGTAGAGTGGGAAAACAAGTTGCCTCTATATTGAATCTATTATCTTATATGTCTGATTTATGACACCAAAGGTTTGGGGATAAATAGATATGATCCAATTAAAAGATTCCCCAGTCATCTTGAGAGATAATGAAAAGCCAGTCACGATACTGCGTGACATCACGCTAGGAACCGCAGATCCCTTCCCCATCAACAACAATGCTAACCGAGCAGACTTTGTGAGAGCCAACAACGATTACTTTGGGAAAAATGATTTTTGAGCCTGAACACAAAGAGGATGAGCAATAGGTGCAAAACGGACGCAGCTTCATTGTAACACTAGAACGTCCGCAGAATTGTCAACTAACTTGAAGTCTTTTGTCATATTTACATTTTCAAAATGTGCTTTTTCGATTTAGGGCCAAAGTAAAACAAAGAAAACAATCTGGAGTTGTATTTTTAAGTCAATATAGCATGATTTTACCCATCCGGCCCACGTGGGAATAGATTTTCTTCCAAGCGGCCCCTGAGCTAAAATGACTTTGACCCCCCTGGTCTACCAGCAGGTGAGAGGTGCATGAATTATAATCTACAATTGACTTTTAGCAACTTGGACACCAAACAGGGGCGGTATGGCGTAGTGGGTAGAGCGGCCGTGCCAGAAACCTGAGGGTTGCAGGTTCGCTCCCCGCCTCTTGACATCCAAATCGCTGCCGTTGTGTCCTTGGGCAGGACACCTCACCCTTGCCCCCGGTGCCGCTCACACAGGTGAATGAATGATAGGTGGTGGTCGGAGGGGCCGTAGGCGCAAACTGGCAGCCTCGCTTCCGTCAGTCTACCCCAGGGCAACTGTGGCTACAAATGTAGCTTACCACCACCAGGTGTGAATGAATGATGGCTTCCCACTTCTCTGTGAGCGCTTTGAGTATCTAACAGAGGTGTGGACTCGAGTCACATGACTTGGACTCGAGTCAGACTCGAGTCATGAATTTGATGACTTTAGACTCGACTTGACAAAATGTAAAAAGACTTGCAACTCGACTTAGACTTTAACATCAATGACTTGTGACTTCACTTGGACTTGAGCCTTTTGAATTGACATGACTTGACATGACTTGCTACTTTCCCCAAAACCCAAAGATGAAAAAGTTATTCGGGAGCGCTCCGTATTTTTCATTGTGTACTTGTCTATCAGCGTTGCGTGTGTCAGCTGGTGTGGTCTCAGTACAACAGCCAATCAAATTAGATCTACTTTGTTTTCATCACACAGCATTCATCCAATCAAATTGCAGGACAACCAACGAAGAAGACATGTCCAAACCACACGCCAGTGAACAAAAAATGATACCTAAAATCATTTCGTTTGGGTATAAAAATTACGAGGTGGTCAACACAAAACGGTTTGCAGTATGCAACACATGCGGTTCGAAAATTACTGATGGAGAGGCAACAACTTCCAACTTCGTCCGGCATTTGAAGTTGCACAAAGAACGGTAAGTTTTGAATGTAAGATAACGTTTATTGGCGAAGTAACGTGACTTTTATTTGCTGTGTAGTTAAATCAGTGAGGCTGTAAACTCACTGCTAACGTTATAACGTTATTGCAAACACGGGAATCTGTTGCAGTTCACTACCTTATTCATACTTTTTGTTCAGTGATTTTTTTTAAGCAGGGTTACGTTAGTCAATATATCACATGTAACATTAGACGGCGGTCAGCAGCACCGCGTATTTTAGCCACCTAAAAAAAGACAAAAATAGTAAAATAAAGGTCAGTTAAAATGTATACTATATTATGAATATGTGTACCGTTTTAGCTAGCTTTCTGACATACTGTTGGTTGTTTACCTCAGTGGTCCCCAACCACCGGGCCGCGGCCCGGTACTGGTCCGTGGATCGATTGGTATCGGGCCGCACAAGAAATAATTTTTTTTTTCTTTTCTTTTTTTAATTAAATCAACATAAAAAACACAAGATACACTTACAAGTAGTGCACCAACCCAAAACAACTCTCTCCCCCTTTTGTTCTGGGCATTGAACATGAAGACTCTTCCTTCACTGTTCCGAGTGGCCATGAGAGTCTTGGCAGTGCCTGCCTCCAGTGCTCCAGTGGAGCGAGTTTTCAGCCATGGTGGCATCATACTACGCCCCCATCGTGCACAAATGACTGACAGACTCTTGGCTAATTTGGTCTTTTGCAAATGCAATGCAGCATAGGGCCCTGACATATAAAAAGTACAACTTTTTTGTTATGTTCACGTATATGTCATGTTTTTTCAATGTTAACACTTTTGTACAAATAAGTACATTTGCACTTTATTTTTCAATGTGTTTGTTCTGTAAAGGAATGAGTTAATGTTTAAAATGACTGGTTAATAGTGCTATTATAAAGTGCAATGTCAGCACAATTTTCTTTCCTGCAATTTAAAATGCACTTGTTTTAATAAATAAATACAGCGTTTGAAAAGCATACACAATCTGTGTTAATATATTAGTCTGTGGTTAAAAGGACTTGAAAGGACTCGAAACTCAAAATGCAGGACTTAGGACTTGACTTGAGACTTTTCAGTCTTGACTTTGGACTTGACTCGGGGCTTGCCTGTTTTGACTCGGGACTTGACTCGGACTTGAGGGCAAAGACTTGAGACTTACTTGTGACTTGCAAAACAATGACTTGGTCCCACCTCTGGGGTTTAGAATGCATAAAATAGCCAAGCATATGTTCTTGTCTTACATAAGGAATGTGAATGATTAACAGCACACCTATTTCCAATGTTTGCATATTTCCAGTATGACTAACCTAATAATACGGTCAGAGTGCAGAAGCGTTACTACACTGATGTCAATCTCTGCAAAAAGGTATACGGAGCAGAATTTTCAAAATGGCTGGCTGAATGTGTGCCATTTTGTGATGTTTAGACAGTATTTTCCTATACTTTGTGGATTATAAATATGGTTTCATGGATACAATGAAACACAAATAAGAGTATAAAGTCAACGGGTGTTTCCACTCTAAAGTGTTTTATTGTTTTTTCATGTTGTCATATTTGCAGTAGTTAACTTATTTTTACACTTGTATGGCAGGTAGGGATAGGCAATACGACCTAGAATCTATATTGTGATATGAAGTATAATAATGATATACAGGTAAAAGCCAGTAAATTAGAATATTTTGAAAAACTTGATTTATTTCAGTAATTGCATTCAAAAGGTGTAACTTGTACATTATATTTATTCATTGCACACAGACTGATGCATTCAAATGTTTATTTCATTTAATTTTGATGATTTGAAGTGGCAACAAATGAAAATCCAAAATTCCGTGTGTCACAAAATTAGAATATTACTTAAGGCTAATACAAAAAAGGGATTTTTAGAAATGTTGGCCAACTGAAAAGTATGAAAATGAAAAATATGAGCATGTACAATACTCAATACTTGGTTGGAGCTCCTTTTGCCTCAATTACTGCGTTAATGCGGCGTGGCATGGAGTCGATGAGTTTCTGGCACTGCTCAGGTGTTATTTATGAGAGCCCAGGTTGCTCTGATAGTGGCCTTCAACTCTTCTGCGTTTTTGGGTCTGGCATTCTGCATCTTCCTTTTCACAATACCCCACAGATTTTCTATGGTCAGGGGAGTTGGCGGGCCAATTTAGAACAGAAATACCATGGTCCGTAAACCAGGCACGGGTAGATTTTGCGCTGTGTGCAGGCGCCAAGTCCTGTTGGAACTTGAAATCTCCATCTCCATAGAGCAGGTCAGCAGCAGGAAGCATGAAGTGCTCTAAAACTTGCTGGTAGACGGCTGCGTTGACCCTGGATCTCAGGAAACAGAGTGGACCGACACCAGCAGATGACATGGCACCCCAAACCATCACTGATGGTGGAAACTTTACACTAGACTTCAGGCAACGTGGATCCTGTGCCTCTCCTGTCTTCCTCCAGACTCTGGGACCTCGATTTCCAAAGGAAATGCAAAATTTGCATGGTTGGGTGATGGTTTGGGGTGCCATGTCATCTGCTGGTCATAAAGTTTCGGTCTCGCAACTACGGTACACAGCCGCCATCTTTTTTCCCCGTAGAAGAGGAAGTGCTTCTTCTTCTACGCAAGCAACCGCCAAGGTAAGCACCCGCCCCCATAGAACAGGAAGCGCTTCTTCTTCTACTGTAAGCAACCACCCGCCCGCGTAGAAGAAGAAGCGCGCGAATATTACGTTTCATTTCCTTTGTGTGTTTACATCTGTAAAGACCACAAAATGGCTCCTACTAAGCGACAGGGATCCGGTTCATGAAAAGACGCAATCTCTCCATCCGCACACGGACTACTATTTCACAGCAACTGCCTAAAGACTTTCAAGAAAAGCTGGCTACTTTCCGTGCATATAGTAAAAACAAGATAGCTGAAAAAAAGATCCGGCCAGAGAACATTATCAACATGGACGAGGTTCCACTGACTTTTGATATTCCTGTGAACCGCACTGTGGATACAACGGGAGCACGTACGGTGAATATTCGCACCACAGGGAATGAGAAGTCATCCTTCACTGTGGTTCTAGCTTGCCATGCTAATGGCCAGAAACTTCCACCCATGGTGATATTCAAAAGGAAGACCTTGCCAAAAGAGACCTTTCCAGCCGGCGTCATCATAAAAGCTAACTCGAAGGGATGGATGGATGAAGAAAAGGTGAGCGAGTGGTTAAGGGAAGTTTACGCGAAGAGGCCGGGTGGCTTTTTTCACGCAGCTCCGTCCATGTTGATATACGACTCCATGCGCGCCCACATCACGCTGGTTTTTAATATATTATTAAAGTTTGACTGACCTATCTGACTGTTTTTTTGACATTCCCTTTAGCGCAGTTAGATGCGGCTTATAACACGGGGCGGCTTAAAGGTGGACAAAGTTTTGAAATATGCCGTTCATTGAAGGCGCGGCTTATAACCCAGGGCGGCTTATGGTGCGGAAAATACGGTAGTTATTGGTCATAACAATTAGTTTCTGGTCATACTACAAATGAATCTATTTGTATTTATATTTCCTAGAGAAAACAACTATTTCTACACATTTATCAGAAGTGTAACTTAGCTAGGAGTAGACACACACATGGCAGGTGAGGTGTTGTTGTTACCTAATAAGGTGTGTGACACACTTGTGTTTGCATCACTTCAAGGTAGATTGTGTTAGGTAATAAGGAATATGTTGATTTTGTCTTCTGCATACACACACAAGGTCAAGGACTGAACGACATAAACCAGTGGTGTCCAAAGTGCGGCCTGCGGGCCATAGCTAATTCTTTAACCGTTTGCATGCTAACGCCATTATGCTAGCTTTTTAAGCAGATTTTGTAGGTATGCACCTCAGTCATAGTTTGGTACTTGATGCATGCTAACATTAGCATGATATAATTTTAAACATTTATTTCAGGTAGACATCTCAAAGTAATATTTTGGTACTTGACGCATGCCAACATGA
This sequence comes from Nerophis lumbriciformis, assembly GCF_033978685.3. NCBI lineage: Eukaryota > Metazoa > Chordata > Actinopteri > Syngnathiformes > Syngnathidae > Nerophis > Nerophis lumbriciformis. The sequence continues at coordinate 39,824,533 of NC_084568.2, read as the reverse complement.
GCATGCTAGCTTTTTTGCATTAAAATTTTGCAGTTATACACCTTAACATCAAATATTTTGTCACTTAATGAATGATACCTGTTAGCATACTAACATTAGTATGCAAGATTTTTTTTAAGCTAATTTTGTGGGTATACATTTCAGTCACATTTTAGTTCTTGATGCATGCTAATATTTGTATCCTACGTTTTTGGCTAGCTTTGTAGGTATACACCTCAGTCATAGTTTGGTACTTGATGCATGCTAATGTTGGCATGCTAGCATTTTAAATACAATTTTCAGGTACAAATCCCAGAGTAATATATTTTGGAACGTGACGCATGCTAACATTAACATGCAATATATTTTTTCAGATAATTTCACAGGTGCACACCTCAGTGTCATATATTTTGATATTTCACTAATGATAGCTATAACATTTTAAACATTTTTTCCAGGTACACACCTCAGAGTAATACATTTTGGTACTTAATGCATGCCCACATTAGCAAGTTAGATTTTTTTTACAGATATACACTAGCATACCTGCCAACTTTTGAAATCAGAAAAACCTAGTAGCCAGGGTCCAGGGGCCACAGGCCCCGGTAGGTCCAGGACAAAGTCCTGGTGGGGGGTTCAGCTTCGCCCCCCCGACGCAAAATGATTATTAGCATTCAGACAGGTTAAAATGTTGCTAAAACCATCACTTTTCTATCAGTCACAGTGACTTTTCAAAACAAAAATATTACAGCAAAAATCATATGGGTTGATTGACATGTTTATTCTGTAAGCTACTCATTGGCCTAGTGGTTAGAGTGTCCGTCCTGAGATCGGTAGTTTGGGAGTTCAAATCCCGGCCGAGTCATACCAAAGACTATAAAAATGGGACCCATTACCTCCCTGCTTGGCACTCAGCATCAAGGGTTGGAATTGGGGGTTAAATCACCAAAATGATTCCCGGGCGCAGCCACCGCTGCTGCCCACTGCTCCCCTCACCTCCCAGGGGGTGATCAAGGGTGATGGGTCAAATGCAGAGAATAATTTCGCCACACCTAGTGTGTGTGTGACAATCATTGGTACTTTAACTTTAACTTTAACTTTAATAGTTTGAAATTATTTTGACAGTTAATGCCAGTTATCCTGTCAACCTTTCACAAGACTTCAATTTGTTAATTGAAAGTATAAACAGTATAAACACTTTTTACAGTAAACAAATGGTAAAACAGTACTAAACAATTCCATTAAAAAAAAAATTGGTGTCATTATTAACTTTCTGTCCAAGCTTGTATAATCTACTGCCTTGTTCAATTGTAAAAAATATTCTGTGCCTAAAATTCACATTTCTATCACAATTATCATACTGTAAACATGGTAAGCTAACTTCATTAAAATTAATAGTCCTGTCAATAGCATGGAATTACAATTCAAATGTAGTTTTTTTGTAAGCCTTTCAAAAGAATTCAAAATATGAAAAATGAATGAAAATTAATTTAAGCCATCAGACACTTGAAAAGTGGCACATCACATCTCTAATGTAATCATTTTAACTTTTCAACAGAAATAGCACTGCAAAAATATTAAGGACATACTTCTGTATTTTGGTAGTTATGCTGTCAACATTTAACAAGATTTCTTCAACTTGGACTTGAAAGCATAAATAGTATAAACACTTTTAACAGTATAACAGTACTAAACAATTCCAATAGCTAACATTGGTGTCATTACCTTTTTGTGGCTAAAATCCAAAGTTTTCCACTTGTATCGCTAGCAACGGCATTAGACTTGTGTTTTTTTGTCCCAACGTGGTCTTTTACATCGCTAATTCCTCCGTGTCCGATCGAAAAATCTTGTCTGCACAAGGTGCAATTCGCGTAGTTTTCACCCTTTTTGGAACGGATAATTATTCCCGGATAGGCTTTTGAATATTCTTCACGGAATGACTGCAGTTTTCTTTTCGGTTTAAGACTCGTTTGCGATTTTTCTCCGGCTGATTCCATGATCATTCGCTCGTTTGGAAACAATGGGCAACAGGTGCCTCGTGCTTGGCAGCGGTGCTATAAATAGTCTCGCGCATGGCATTCGGAATGGCTCGACAGGAAGTTACGGGAAGCAGTGTCGATTGTCATTGTTGTTACGCGATTTCGTGAATAAAACTTTAAAAAATTGTTTTTTTTAAATTAATGAAAAACCGTATTTTTTATCACTGCAACCGTAACCCGGAATAGGTTGATGAAAACCGTACTAATTACGGGAAAACCGGAGTAGTTGGCAGCAGAGGTGGGTAGTAACGCGCTACATTTACTCCGTTACATCTACTTGAGTAACTTTTGGGATAAATTGTACTTCTAAGAGTAGTTTTAATGCAACATACTTTTACTTTTACTTAAGTATATTTATAGAGAAGGAACGCTACTTTTACTCCGCTACTTTTATCTACATTCAGCTCGCTACTCGCTACTCATTTTTATCGATCTGTTAATGCACGCTTTGTTTGTTTTGGTCTGTCAGACAGACCTTCAAAGTGCCTGCCTTACTGGTGACGTTTCACTTCGTTCCACCAATCAGATGCAGTCACTGGTGATGTTGGACCAATCAAACAGAGCCAGGCGGTCACATGACCTGACTTAAACAAGTTGAAAAACTTATTGGGGTGTTACCATTTAGTGGTCAATTGTACGGAATATGTACTGTACTGTGAAATCTACTAATAAAAGTTCCAATCAATCAATCAAAAGTGTGAAGGAAAAAAGATACTTGTTTTATTTCAACCGTACCGTCAAAAGCCTCAAGACTGACCGCACATGAGGACGTTCCTGTCTTCACAATAAAAGTGCCGCTCCATCGCGCCTGCGCTTTCAAAACAAGAGTCTCCGAAAGCCAGCGCAAACAAGCTAGCAAGCTACGGAGTTTGACACCAATATATTTCTTGTAAAGTGTATAAAAACGAATATGGAAGCTGGACAAATAGGATGCCAAAAACCCACCACTTCCATGTGGTATTAGACAGAAAGGAGGAACTTTTCTTCTCCTCCATTTGAAAACGTGGACGTTATCATCACTACTGTCTGATTACAATCAATGCAAGTCATCAGAATCAGGTAATACACCAACTTATATTCTTGTCTTCATGAAAGAAAGGAATCTATATGTGTTAAACATGCATGTATATTCATTAAAACACCTTTAACATGTAAACAAAAACAGCAAAATAAATACTTATAAATTATATACTGTATATATCAATGTATATGTATGTATGTATGTATGTATGTATATATATATATATGTATGATATGAGTGTGTATGTTACTCATCAGTTACTCAGTACTTGAGTAGTTTTTTCACAACATACGTTTTACTTTTACTCAAGTAAATATTTGGGTGACTACTCCTTACTTTTACTTGAGTAATAAATCTCTAAAGTAACAGTACTCTTACTTGAGTACAATTTCTGGCTACTCTACCCACCTCTGGTTGGCAGGTATGCACTAGTGATGGGATCTGCAGTTCTTTTGACTGTACTGAATCACTAGAATCAGTTCCTTAAATTGAGTCGTTCAAAAAATTTGTTCACCGAATCCCCAAATCCCCTCAAAAAAATAAAAAAGGAGGATCACGAGTCAGTCAGTAACAGCTTCCCCAGCGGCGGATCTCGGTGTGTGTCAGTTCGCGAACGACACAATGAAAGACGCGCACAGTGACTGAACGAGAGCCTCAATGTGACGTCCTCCTCTGCGACACAGTCAGTTCTCTGTGTCAGTAGGTTCGCGAGTCCTGATTCTGTCGTTCACTGAGTGATTCATGTCGTTAATCCGCGGTGAACGAATCATTCGCCCTCCCCCCGCCCCCATGATGAGTAGCTGGCTGCGTCGTTCGCCGACGTCGAGGGTTCAGTGAGTCACAGAATGCGCCAGTTCCACTCATACCGGCATGGTCGCGGCGGAGCTCAACTGAACTGAGAAAGGAACGAATCAGTTCATGAAGTGATTCGGTTCAGTACGTTCACTCAAAAGATTTGTTCGTTCGAACGAATCGTTCGCGAACGACACAACATCAGTATACACCTCAGCAGAGTTGGGTAGAGTAGCCAGAAATTGTACTCAAGTAAGAGTACTGTTACTTTAGAGATTTATTACTCAAGTAAAAGTAAGGAGTAGTCACCCAAATATTTACTTGAGTAAAAGTAAAAAGTATGTTGTGAAAAAACTACTCAAGTACTGAGTAACTGATGAGTAACATACACACACACACATCATATATATATATATATATATATATATATATATATATATATATATATACACATATATATATATACATACATACATTGATATATACAGTATATAATTTATATTTATTTATTTTGCCTCTTTTGTTTACATGTTAAAGGTGTTTTAATGAATATACATGCATGTTTAACACATATAGATTCCTTTCTTTCATGAAGACAAGAATATAAGTTGGTGTATTACCTGATTCTGATGACTTGCATTGATTGTAATCAGACAGTAGTGATGATAACGTCAACATGTTCAAATGGAGGAGAAAAAGAAGTTCCTCCTTTCTAATACCACATGAAAGTGGTTGGTTTTTAGCATCTTATTTGTCCATCTTCCATATTCGTTTTTATACACTTTACAAGAAATACATTGGCGGCAAACTCCGTAGCTTGCTAGCTTGTTTGCGCTGGCTTTCGGAGACTCTTATTTTGAAAGCGCAGTCGCAATGGAGCGGCACTTTTATTGTGAAGACAGGAACTGTGCAGTCAGTCTTTAGGCTTTTGACGGGATGTACGGTTGAAATAAAAAATGGTCTTTTTTCCTTCACAGTTTTGATTGATTGATTGGAACTTTTATCAGTAGATTGCACAGTACAGTACATATTCCGAACAATTGACCACTAAATGGTAACACCCCAATAAGTTTTTCAACTTGTTTAAGTCAGGTCATGTGACCCCTGGCTCTGTTTGATTGGTCCAACGTCACCAGTGACTGCATCTGATTGGTGGAACGGAGTGAACGTCACGAGTGACTGCATTTGGTGAAACGCAGGCACGAAGGTCTGTCTGTCTGACCAAAACAAACAAAGCGTGCATTAACAGATCGATAAAAATTAGTAGCGAGTAGCGAGCTGAATATAGATAAAAGTAGCGGAGTAAAAGTAGCGTTTCTTCTCTATAAATATACTCAAGTAAAAGTAAGAGTATGTTGCATTAAAACTACTCTTAGAAGTACAATTTAGCCCAAAAGTTACTCAAGTAGATGTAACGGAGTAAATGTAGCGCGTTACTACCCACCTCTGCACCTCAGTGTCAGTTTGTTGTATCACCAATACGAACTTTAATCATGCTATTGTTAGCATGCTAACATTACAAAAATGTCAGGTACACACCTCAGATTAATATATTTTGGTATTTGATGCATGCCAACATTAAAATGTTAGCTTTTTAAGATATTTGACTAGGTATACATATCAGTGTCATAGTTTATAATATCACTAATGCGAACTTTAATAATGCTATAGTTAGCATAGTACTGTTAGCATGCTAGCTTATTAGGCTAATTTTTCTCTTATTTTTTGTTACTTGACGCCATCTGGCTAGCGTGGTAAGTGTTAGCATTTCTGCTTTGGCTAATCAGCATTCACATACAATTTCTACCAAAATGTTCTGGTTGTTTAAAAAAAAAAACCTGCATATTGTAGTGGTTTTGAAGGTGAAAACGACTAAGATGGCCACGGCCTCCTTTGATTAGTCAGTGTGTGGCCCTGACTGGGGAAAGTTTGAGTACCTTTGACAGAAACTCTAACACATCATACGCTGTCACACAGGAAAAAGAAGTGAATCAATAACGCTGCAGTATAATTCATCCAACTAAAGACAGTGATTATGTTACCTTTCCCAGTCACAATAACCACTGACAGAATTACTTGGAATATTACAACTGCAATGTACTTTATATATTTGAGAATGGGTGGTGGAATTTACACAAGGCCCTTTTATATTTCACATTGGTATTGTTCCATATATTCCATACGCTCCATATATTCCATAAGCTCCATGTATCCTATATGTTCCATGTATCCTATACGTTCCATGTATCCTATATGTTCCATGTATTCTATACGTTTCTATATATTATATATGTTCCATGTATTCTATACGTTCCATGTATCCTATACGTTCCATGCATCCTATATGTTCCATGTATTCTATACGTTTCTATATATTCTATATGTTCCATGTATTCTATACGTTCCATGTATTCTATACATTCCATGTATCCTATACGTTCCACAAATTCTATACATTCCACGTATCCTATACGCTGCACGTATCCTATACGTTCCATGTATTCTATACGTTTCTATATATTATATATGTTCCATGTATTCTATATGTTTCTATATATTCTATATGTTTTCTATATATTCCATACGCTCCATGTATTCTATATGTTCCATGTATTCTATACGTTCCATGTATTCTATACGTTCCATATATTCTATACGTTCCATGTATCTTATACGTTCCATGTATCCTATATGTTCCATGTATTCTATACGTTCCATGTATTCTATACGTTTCTATATATTATATATGTTCCATGTATTCTATACGTTCCATGTATCCTATACGTTCCATGTATCCTATACGTTCCATGTATCCTATATGTTCCATGTATTCTATATGTTTCTATATATTCTATATATTCTATGTTTTCTATATACATTCCATGTATTCTATACGCTTCATGTATTCTGTATATTCCATGTATTCTATACGTTCCATGTATTCCATACATTCCCTGTATTCCATATGTTCCATGTATTCTATATGTTCCATGTGTTCTATACATACCATGTATTCTATACGTCCCATGCATCCTATACGTTCCATGTATTCTATACGTTCCATGTATCCTATACGTTCCATGTATCCTATACGTTCCATGTATTCTATACGTTCCATGTATTCTATACGTTCCATGTGTTCTATACGTTCCATGTATTCTATACGTTCCATGTATTCTATACGTTCCATGTGTTCTATACGTTCCATGTGTTCTATACGTTCCATGTATTCTATACGTTCCATGTATTCTATACGTTTTATGTATTCTATACGTACCATGTATTCTATACGTTCCATGTATTCTATACGTTCCATGTATCCTATACGTTCCATGTATCCTATACGTTCCATGCATTCTATACGCTCCATGTATTCTATACGTTCCATGTATTCTATACATTTTATGTATTCTATACGTTCCATGTATCCTATACGTTTCCATGTATCCTATACGTTCCATGTATTCTATATGTTCCATGTATCCTATACGTTCCATGTATCCTATACGTTCCATGTATTCTATACGTACCATGTATTCTATATGTTCCATGTATCCTATATGTTCCATGTATCCTATATGTTCCATGTATCCTATACGTTCCATGTATTCTATACGTTCCATGCATCCTATACGTTCCATGCATCCTATACGTTCCATGCATTCTATACGTTCCATGTATTCTATACGTACCATGTGTTCTATATGTTCCATGCGTTCTATACGTTCCATGTGTTCTATACGTTCCATGTATTCTATACGCTCCATGTATTCTATACGTTCCATGTATTCTATACGCTCCATGTATTCCATACGCTCCATGTATTCCATACGTTCCATGTATTCCATACGTTCCATGTATTCTATACGTTCCATGTATTCTATACGTTCCATGCATTCTATACGTTCCATGCATCCTATACGTTCCATGTATCCTATACGTTCCATGTATCCTATACGCTCCATGTATTCTATACGCTCCATGTATTCTATACGCTCCATGTATTCTATACGCTCCATGTATCCTATACGTTCCATGTATCCTATACGCTCCATGTATTCTATACGCTCCATGTATCCTATACGTTCCATGTATCCTATACGTTCCATGTATCCTATACGTTCCATGTGTTCTATATGTTCCATGTATCCTATACGTTCCATGTATCCTATACGTTCCATGTATTCTATACGTTCCATGTATTCTATACGTACCATGTATTCTATACGTACCATGTATTCCTACCTACTCAGTGGCCTAGTGGTTAGAGTGTCCGTCCTGAGATCGGTAGGTTGGGAGTTCAAATCCCGGCCGAGTCATACCAAAGACTATAAAAATGGGACCCATTACCTCCCTGCTTGGCACTCAGCATCAAGGGTTGGAATTGGGGGTTAAATCACCAAAATGATTCCCGGGCGCAGCCACCGCTGCTGCCCACTGCTCCCCTCACCTCCCAGGGGGTGATCAAGGGTGATGGGTCAAATGCAGAGAATAATTTCGCCACACCTAGTGTGTGTGTGACAATCATTGGTACTTTAACTTTAACTTTATTCTATACGTTCCATGTATCCTATACGTTCCATGTATCCTATACGTTCCATGTATCCTATATGTTCCATGTATCCTATACGTTCCATGTATCCTATACGTTCCATGTATTCTATACGCTCCATGTATTCCATACGCTCCATGTATTCCATACGTTTTATGTATTCCATACGTTCCATGTATTCTATACGTTCCATGTATTCTATACGTTCCATGTATTCTATACGTTCCATGCATTCTATACGTTCCATGTATTCTATACGTTCCATGTATCCTATACGTTCCATGTATCCTATACGCTCCATGTATTCTATACGTTCCATGTATTCTATACGTTCCATGTGTTCTATACGTTCCATGTATTCTATACGTTCCATGTATTCTATATGTGATGATAGCTCGTGCATCATTTGGAAGAAGAAATGCAGAATGTCGGTGTGCGTTAACAAAGATGAAGAATTAAGTCAAGAAATGCAGAATGTTGGAGGCCGGTGTGCGTTAACAAAGAGCCACACGTAGGGGCCCGCGGCGGCGTGATTACGTCCACCCGAGACGAGGCCGCGGCGGCGTGCACTTCACTACTTCCACCGGAGACGAGGCCACGGCGGCGTAATTACTTCCACCGGAGACGAAGCCACGGCGGCGTGATTACTTCCACCAGAGACGAGGCCGCGGCGGAGTGATTACTTACACCGGAGACGAGGAGAAGGAAGCGGTCGCTCGTCCTCTTCGGTTCCCTTCCACCAGACGGCGAGGCTTCAGCCGCTAGAACTACGGCTTTCGACGATGTTGTGTCCCGCCGACGCTTGCAGTATAATCCCAACCGCCGGAGGTGGACGCAGACGGCGTTTAGAAGCAAATATTGTCGGTGGACATTGTCAGCGTCTCTTCCTCCCCGTCGTTCGGCTTCGTCAAGCAGCGGATGTGCTTAGTGCTGGGGCAGGATATTAGCACGCGTCGCAGCTTTCAGAACAAAAGCACAGCCATGTTATTCGTGAAGTTATTTTACAGCCCTACGTTTGATTACATCCAACTAAAATAAGCAATTGAATTATTATTATTATTTTCTTTAAACACACTCCTTTTTTTAAACGAGCACGTTATGGCTAAACAATTATTTTATTTTCAATTCGCATTAACCGGCTTCCGGTATAATGTGAACTTCATTGTCACTGCGCATCCACAACGTTGGTCTCTGACGTCACAGTTACGTTCATCGACGACAGAAATTTCACGGTGATAAAGCAACAAAAAAGCGTACCTTTTTGTCGCCAGTAATCATAACAAGCCCGTACAATTAAAAGGCAGACTGGTAAATGATAGAACGAATATGCACAAAAGAGGTTTATGTGAAATTGACTGTGTCCATGTTCACAACGTGCAAGCATTATATCGCGGGAAAACGATGAGGGATTATTGCTAGTCCGATAGTTTGATCTGCAGGTCGACATTGAAATTGATATTCTACACTGAACAGCACATATGTTCCATGGTGGAAGAAGTGTGTTCAGTTTATGAGCATGGCGGTTAAAGCTGCCAAAAATATGGTTGCATTCAGGCCCGGCCCTAACCAATCTGGCGCCCTAGGCAAGATTTTAGGTGGCGCCCCCCCACATCGGCAGTGAAGTGTATATACTCACAAGAACCCGAATAGCTTTGTCTTTGACCTTTTTTTTTACTTACAACTATACCTAATGTATAAAGGGGTGGAAAAGTGACTATTACCTGCAGGGCAAACATTAGCTAACCAGAAGGCAATAACAATGTAAACAAAAAACACCTGCTTAAAAGATCTAATACAAATGTCCCTGAGGAATGTAAGGTGGGAGTACTGTAATTACCTAACGTTACATTATTATTTTCCATAACAATTTAGCCCCCTCCACAATATTAACCCGACGTTAAAACAGAACTAGCTATTTATTGATTAGCAATTGCCGAATCATGTAACATTAGCTTAATGCTAAAAAGCCAGGTTACTATCACATTCTGTAACAGACAAATAATTTCATGTAGGCTAACGTTACCTACCTGCTACCTCTGTCTTTTTCTCATTTCTCCTCCTCTTCTTTTCTCTTTTTTTCTTCCCTGGGCACCTGACAGTTTTGGCCGTTTTGACATCTTGTGTTGATTTTTTGATGTGGTGACGTCCAAAAAGAGTCATGATACGGGAAGGGAGGGGGTGTAACAAATAATATTTCCATTATATAGGCTTTACTTTGCATTTTAATTAACGAGGGATTATTTTTTGTATTTACAAATAATAGTACCAACTTTTTTTTTCCTCCAACATTTGTGGCACTGGCGTGGCGCCCTTAGCATTTGCCTATACGGCCTATGCCACGGGCCGGCCCTGCTTGGGCAGGTAAACAAAGCAACATGACTTGTGCAGGTAAACAAAGCAACGTGACTTGTGCAGGTAAACAAAGCAACGTGACTTGTGCAGGTAAACAAAGCAACATGACTTGGGCAGGTAAACAAAGCAACGTGACTTGTGCAGGTAAACAAAGCAACATGACTTGTGCAGGTAAACAAAGCAACATGACTTGGGCACAGGGCCGGCCCGTGGCATAGGCCGTATAGGCAAATGCTAAGGGCGCCGTCCACCAGGGGGCGCCACGCCAGTGCCACAAATGTTGGAGAAAAAATAAATAAAATAAAAGTTGGTACTATTATTTCTAAATACAAAAAATAATCCCACGTTAATTAAAATGCAAAGTAAAGCCTATTTAATAGAAATATTATTTGTTACAACATTACGCCCCCCCCCCACCGGGGGGAACCCCCCGCACGGTGCGCCCCTCCCTTCCCGTATCATGACTCTTTTTGGACGTCACCACATCAAAAAATCAACACAAGATGTCAAAACGGCCAAAACTGTCAGGTGCCCAGGGAAGAAAAAAGAGAAAAGAAGAGGAGGAGAAACGAGAAAAGACAGAGGTAGCAGGTAGGTAACGTTAGCCTACATGAAATGATTTGTCTGTTACAGAATGTGATAGTAACCTGGCTTTTTAGCATTAAGCTAATGTTACATGATTCGGCAATTGCTAATCTATAATCTGTTTTAACGTCGGGTTAATATTGTGGAGGGGGCTAAATTGTTATGGAAAATAATAATGTAACGTTAGGTAATTACAGTACTCCCACCTTACATTCCTCAGGGACATTTGTATTAGATCTTTTAAGCAGGTGTTTTTTGTTTACATTGTTATTGCCTTCTGGTTAGCTAATGTTTGCCCTGCAGGTAATAGTCACTTTTCCACCCCTTTATATATTAGATATAGTTGTAAGTAAAAAAAAAAGGTCAAAGACAAAGCTATTCGGTTTCTTGTGAGTATATACACTTCACTGCCGATGTGGGGGGGCGCCACCTAAAATCTTGCTAGGGCGCCAGATTGGTTAGGGCCGGGCCTGCTTGGGCAGGTGAACAAAGCAACGTGACTTGTGCAGGTAAACAAAGCAACGTGACTTGGGCAGGTAAACAAAGCAACATGACTTGTGCAGGTAAACAAAGCAACATGACTTGGGCAGGTAAACAAAGCAACGTGACTTGTGCAGGTAAACAAAGCAACATGACTTGTGCAGGTAAACAAAGCAACATGCATAATGGGCCATGGCCCCTAGCGGCAATAAGAGGAAGTACATGGATCTGCTGACGCGTAATAATGTCTCAGCACCCCACCCCCCCATCTTTTTTTTTTTACAAGTGAAACATCCATCCATCCATTATGATGACATATTCATGATGGTGGATTAAAATGTATGTTTAGGATGTCCAGCAAAAGGAATGCACATCATCATCCTGCAGTATTTCCATAGCCAAGTCCTATTTTGGCTTGCAATACATTGCTATTTTTAGAAATGAAACGAGTAGCATTGGCAGAAGATGACTTTCATGAGGTGTTATTTGACTATTCAGTCACACAAAAATACATATTGTACATTTATGTCAATCGCCTTCATTGAGGGCCACATCACAGTTATGGACGCTTTTTAAAAATATGAATGAGCGGTAGAAAAATGGATGGATGGAATGTGGGTAATAACCTGTAAGTAATCATGATTACAATTGTAGATTATTTGACAGCACTAATATAAATGTATGTAGAATATATTCAGCATATTGTAAGTTGCATAAGAAATGAAGTATTTGACACATGTAAAATGAGGAGGTTGTATTCCAAGACTGCAAGTTGATAAAGAAAGATTCACAGACAAAAAGGTGGATAAGCAAAGTGAATGTTTATTTTGAAAAAGGTTTCACTCCTTTGCCTCCACTTTCTCTGGCTCTGCTTTCTTTGCGCCTGCTTTCTTTAGGCCTTTCTTTAAGCCTGCTTTCCTTGGGCCCGCTTTCTTTGCACGCACTTTCTTTGCGGCCGCTTTTTTTGCGGCCGCTTTGTCTGTGCCCCCTTTCTTTGCAGCGTCCGCTTTCCTTGCCGCCTTCTTTGCTGCGTTCTGCAGCCTTTTCACCTCAACCTTGATGATCCTGTTCCTCTGCAGAAGCAAAGTGTATCATTACAAACAGCTAGTTAAGGAGTTACACTTGTCGTCAACAGCTAGTTTATCAGCTATGTTAACACACAGCAGAACACTAGTGAACTGCTTCTTCATGCAAAGTGTGTTTTAGCCTGAATTACAAGGACAAGACTTACAATCCTCCTGGCCTGCATCACCCTGTAGCGGTCAAAGTCAGACATTTTGGCCCTCTGCAAAGAAGTTCAAAGTATGCATTAAACCTGGGATGGAATTCTTCTACAACACTTTGTTCAGTTGAGATATAAAAAAAAAAAAAAAAGGTACAACTGCCTGTAAAAATATTAGTTGCACCTTTTTCTGTGGTGGCACATTCAGAATGGAGAAAAAAGCAACAATAAGCAAGGAAAGCTGCTTGTCATGTCTACTCCAAGTTGGACACAGTCTTACACCTACCACAGTAATCTTTGCTATCTTATATATAAAGACTTGTGTTAAATATTACATGATGTACTTACACTAGTACTGAGCTTAAAATGGACAACTGGTTAGAGTGGACACTTGCTAAAACCCAGGCTTCAAACGAGGGCTGGGCGATATATTGAATATACTGGATATATCACGGGTTTCTCTGTGCGATATAGAAAATGACTACCGTATTTTCCGCACAATAAGGCGCACCTAAAAACCACAAATTTTCTCAAAAGCTGACAGTGCGCCTTATAACCCGGTGCGCTTTATATATGGATTAATATTAAGATTCATTTTCATAAAGTTTCGGTCTCGCAACTACGGTAAACAGCCGCCATCTTTTTTCCCCGTAGAAGAGGAAGTGCTTCTTCTTCTACGCAAGCAACCGCCAAGGTAAGCACCCGCCCCCATAGAACAGGAAGCGCTTCTTCTTCTACTGTAAGCAACCACCCGCCCGCGTAGAAGAAGAAGCGCGCGGATATTACGTTTCATTTCCTTTGTGTGTTTACATCTGTAAAGACCACAAAATGGCTCCTACTAAGCGACAGGTTTCCGGTTCATGAAAAGACGCAATCTCTCCATCCGCACACGGACTACCATTTCACAGCAACTGCCTAAAGACTTTCAAGAAAAGCTGGCTACTTTCCGTGCATATTGTAAAAACAAGATAGCTGAAAAAAAGATCCGGCCAGAGAACATTATCAACATGGACGAGGTTCCACTGACTTTTGATATTCCTGTGAACCGCACTGTGGATACAACGGGAGCACGTACGGTGAATATTCGCACCACAGGGAATGAGAAGTCATCCTTCACTGTGGTTCTAGCTTGCCATGCTAATGGCCAGAAACTTCCACCCATGGTGATATTCAAAAGGAAGACCTTGCCAAAAGAGACCTTTCCAGCCGGCGTCATCATAAAAGCTAACTCGAAGGGATGGATGGATGAAGAAAAGATGAGCGAGTGGTTAAGGTAAGTTTACGCGAAGAGGCCGGGTGGCTTTTTTCACGCAGCTCCGTCCATGTTGATATACGACTCCATGCGCGCCCACATCACGCTGGTTTTTAATATATTATTAAAGTTTGACTGACCTATCTGACTGTTTTTTTGACATTCCTTTAGCGCAGTTAGATGCGGCTTATAACACGGGGCGGCTTATAGGTGGACAAAGTTTTGAAATATGCCGTTCATTGAAGGCGCGGCTTATAACCCAGGGCGGCTTATGGTGCGGAAAATACGGTAGTTGCACCTTTTTCTGTGGTGGCACATTCAGAATGGAGAAAGAAGCAACAATAAGCAAGGAAAGCTGCTTGTCAGGTCTACTCCAAGTTGGACACAGTCTTACACCTACCACAGTAATCTTTGCTATCTTATATATAAAGACTTGTGTTAAATATTACATGATGTACTTACACTAGTACTGAGCTTGTAATGGACAACTGGTTAGAGTGGACACTTGCTAAAACCCAGGCTTCAAACTAGGGCTGGGCGATATATTGAATATACTGGATATATCACGGGTTTGTCTCTATGCGATATAGAAAATGACTATATGGTGATATTGGAGTATACCTTCTCACACAGTTGCTTTTAGGCTCTTATCACTCTTGTCTCCTTCTCACAGACAGCAAGGGCACCTTCTTACATACGTCACGTCACACACGTATATGCCCTCGCAGAGCAGAGAGGTAGCAGCATGGGTAAAGTTAGCTGTGGTGCGAGTGGTAATACGGGCGAAAGAAGGTGCCAATCTGGTAACAAATGACGGAAGAATTAATTCCCAAGAAAAACAGCAGGGGGTCCATCGTCTGGCGGTGGTTTGGCTTCAAGCGGGAAGATGTCGAACAGACAACCGTAATATGTCGAGTGTGGGGCAAAAGTGTTGCTACAAAAAGTAGCATTACTGCTAATATGTAGCATCATTTGAAAAGTCACCTGCTAGAGAATAAGGAGTGCTTGAATCTCCGCATGTCAACATCTCCGTTCAGTGCCACACCAACAAAATGCCCAAGCAACCATTTCCACATCAACACCGTATGAAACAAATAGTGAACAGAACGAGATATCGTCCACAGTATCCTACCACATAGCGATTCTATTCTATTTATTTGACAGTTATTGAAATATCTTGTGTGACATCATGCACAAAAGTGCACTTTATTTGTTTTAAACTATTGTAGTGGTGTTCTGTACAAAAAGTGCACTTTAATTTAGTGTTGTTTTGATATGTCACCTTAGTGACATCATGCACAAAAGTGCACTAATAGCTTGTTTTAAAATGTCTCTGACAATCTTGCACTTTCTGTTTGGAAATGACATGAATGTTTGTGCCACTGCTTAATAACTGTCTAATACACTTTTAGTTGTGGTTTCCCTCTCTGCATGAAAGTTTAAAATAAGCATATGAAGAAGAATGTTTTAATGTAGACACATAGAATCATCATACTGCTGTCATTATATGCATCAAGTGTTCATTCAAGACTAAGGCAAAATATCCACATACCGTATTTTCCGCACTATTAGCCGCACCTAAAAACCACAAATTTACTCAAAAGCTGACAGTGCGGCTTATAACCCGGTGCGCTTTATATATGGATTAATATTAAGATTCATTTTCATAAAGTTTAGGTCTCGCAACTACGGTAAACAGCCGCCATCTTTTTTCCCCGTAGAAGAGGAAGCGCTGCTTCTTCTACGGCAAGCAACCGCCAAGGTAAGCACCCGCCCCCATAGAAGAGGAAGCGCTTCTTCTTCTACTGTAAGCAACCACCCGCCCCGTAGAAGAAGAAGAAGCGCGCGGATATTACGTTTCATTTCCTTTGTGTGTTTACATCTGTAAAGACCACAAAATGGCTCCTACTAAGCGACAGGTTTCCGGGTCATGAAAAGACGCAATCTCTCCATCCGCACACGGACTACTATTTCACAGCAACTGCCTAAAGACTTTCAAGAAAAGCTGGCTACTTCCCGTGCATATTGTAAAAACAAGATAGCTGAAAAAAAGATCCGGCCAGAGAACATTATCAACATGGACGAGGTTCCACTGACTTTTGATATTCCTGTGAACCGCACTGTGGATACAACGGGAGCACGTACGGTGAATATTCGCACCACAGGGAATGAGAAGTCATCCTTCACTGTGGTTCTAGCTTGCCATGCTAATGGCCAGAAACTTCCACCCATGGTGATATTCAAAAGGAAGACCTTGCCAAAAGAGACCTTTCCAGCCGGCGTCATCATAAAAGCTAACTCGAAGGGATGGATGGATGAAGAAAAGATGGGCGAGTGGTTAAGGGAAGTTTACGCGAAGAGGCCGGGTGGCTTTTTTCACGCAGCTCCGTCCATGTTGATATACGACTCCATGCGCGCCCACATCACGCTGGTTTTTAATATATTATTAAAGTTTGACTGACCTATCTGACTGTTTTTTTGACATTCCCTTTAGCGCAGTTAGATGCGGCTTATAACACGGGGCGGCTTATAGGTGGACAAAGTTTTGAAATATGCCGTTCATTGAAGGCGCGGCTTATAACCCAGGGCAGCTTATGGTGCGGAAAATACGGTATATGCTGTATTGTGCCATGGACTAAAAATCCACATATTAAAAAAAGGCCATATCGCCCAGCCCTACTTCAAACTGACTTTTGTCATAACATCTTTCTAAAATTCATTTGACAAGGGAAGCATGAAGAGCTTTCATTTTGTGTAGTGGCAGACACCTTATAACACACACAGGCCATTACAAACAATGTTTCCTGGGACATATGGCACACAAATAAAATACCCTTTTAATCACAAAAAATTTGATTTACGATTGTATCGCTCTATTTTTTAAAGAAACCATCAAATACAAATGACAGTGATAATTCAAAACAAGTTTTTATTTTATTGGATTCAAAACTTGTAGTTGGAAATGACACTGCATCTTATTCTTAGCAATATTCTAATTTGTATTATGTTGTTCTTTTTAGACCAGATATTAATTGTACTTTTTATGGAATCATTTTCAAAGAATTAAAATAAGAGCTTCCCTTGCAAAGCAATACTTCTGCTTGAATAAGTTAAGTGAAGTGAAGTGAAGTGAAGTGAATTATATTTATATAGCGCTTTTCTCTAGTGACTCAAAGCGCTTTACATAGTGAAAACCCAATATCTAAGTTACCGGTACATTTAAACCAGTGTGGGTGGCACTGGGAGCAGGTGGGTAAAGTGTCTTGCCCAAGGACACAACGGCAGTGACTTGGATGGCGGACGCGGGGATCGAACCTGCAACCCTCAGGTTGATGGCACGGACACTCTACCAACCGAGCTATACCGCCCTATATATTATATAGAATAATTCTGTTAACAAAAATGCAGCATTGCACATTTTGCATGCAAATAAAAACTTCTGTCTTGAATGACATACTTGTGAAAATAAACATGCAGTATTATATGTTGTATGCAAATAGAGGACTGTTATAGTTTCATTGTTGGTGTGCTTTAGTGATGCATGGTGCTTCTTTCTCATCATCTCCATACAAACCTGCTGGAAATGATTCCACCACACAAAGGTGATTTGTACTTGACTTCTTGTTTGCCTGCTCAACAATTGTATTTGCCACCGTCCACTGGAGGCTTCGCTTTCACATGCTGGAACAAGTTAGTTGTGCTGATGCCTTTTTCAAACAAACTGTGCACCGTGCAGTCATTTGTTCCACGCCTGGTGCCGCAAAACCAAATACAACACTTTTTTTTTCTTTGGAACAAATGTCTTGCTCTCATTAGCGTTAGCCATGTTTGGCTATGTGAGCCGCTAAGGAAGTAAGGGAGCGGGCGAGGGCTACGGAAGCTCCTGAGGGGCAGAAAGTATGCCAGAGCAAGTGGAGAAAAAAAGTGATTTTTGAATCGTCTGCAACAAAAAAGTAGAATATATGGATAAAATCGATATATGGCTCAGACATAGTGTGCACTAGAGATGCGCGGATAGGCAATTATTTCATCCGCAACCGCATCAGAAAGTCGTCAACCATCCGCAATTCACCCGATCTAACATTTGATCAGAACCGCATCCGCCCGCACCCGCCTGTTGTTATATATCTAATATAGACGATGCAAGGCATTAGTGAGGTTATAAAGCTTTTGCCTGTTAAAGAAAGGAGACTGATCCAATGCAGCACAGACATTCGCGTGCCACGCTGTCACGACCCAGACGCACACCAGTGCGCAATCATATGGGAGCCGCGCTGAGCGCACCTCCAAGCGCGTCTCGCTGCCGGCGACGGCCGGGTATATGGGCCCGACGCTCCAGCGCCATCCATTTTCAGGGCTAGTTGATTCGGCAGGTGGGTTGTTACACACTCCTTA
The DNA here is from genome assembly GCF_033978685.3 of Nerophis lumbriciformis. Lineage (NCBI taxonomy): Eukaryota > Metazoa > Chordata > Actinopteri > Syngnathiformes > Syngnathidae > Nerophis > Nerophis lumbriciformis. The sequence goes on along the minus strand of NC_084568.2, from coordinate 39,805,864 downwards.
GCGGGTTCCGACTTCCATGGCCACCGTCCTAGCTGCTGTCTATCAACCAGGGTGAGCCCCACCCCTTTCGTGAGCGCACTGCGCGCGGAGTGACCCCTGTTACGCGCCCCCGGCAACAGGGGTGGCGGGCAGGTAAGCTGCGCGGGCGGAGCGCGCAGAGTGACCCCTGTTACGAGCCCCCGGCCACAGGGGTGGCGGGCAGGTAAGCAGCTTACCTGCTGCGCGTGACGCCGGCCGCGGCGAAGGCGGACGAGGCGGGGTGTCGGTGCGGTGGGCGCGGTGGTGACCCTGGACGTGCGTCGGGCCCTTCTCACGGATCGCCTCAGCTACGGCTCCCGGTGGGGCCCTCTCGGGGGAAGGGGCCTCGGTCCCGGACCCCGGCGAGGCGTCCCTTCTCCGCTCCGTAAAAGTGTCCATCTCTTTTTTTTCTTCTTCTGTTGTGGCATATGCAGCAGGTGCCTGCTCGTTTTTCGTATGTGGGTAACAACATTTAACTATGTATATATATTTCCCAATTGGTTTAACTGCCACCCGCCTGAATCTATTTAAAATCAAATAGTTTTTTATTTCAACCACCCGACCCGACCCGCGGATAAAATCTAATTTTTTAAAATTTCATCTGCCCGATCCGCGGATAATCCGCGGACTCCGCGGTTGTGCCCGCAAACCGCGCATCTCTAGTGTGCACTAATTATAGCGATACCAATAACTTATTGGTATCAATGATTTATTCCATATAGATCTAGGTGTAGTTTGTGCAGACCTCAAGAAAAGCTGTATCGTTAACAAGGACTAGTGGTCCAGCGCCATCATTCCCACAACACAGCAATAGGCTGGATTTGAGGTAGCTTCTTTAACGGCCAGCGTTTCCGTGGACTTTCAAACATCGCCGTAGCCATGCTGCTTTTTCAGGTGGCTCATCAGGTTTGATGTGTTGAAGCTCGATGTTTTTTTTCCTTCCTTGTGGAATGTTTGCAAAACATTTGGGGCAAATAGCAGCTGCCAAAACATTTTTCTCTTCAACACACACGACTATGTTTGTTTACAGTGAGCTAAATTTATTCAGCCTGAGACAGGAGAAAAGGAGCACTTGATTTGCTTACCTAACCCACCGTAGCGGCGCATATATCCATTATCAGAAGATTACTGGTACAATTCCTCTTATGTCATACACTCAGGTTTTTATGGGGACAGACTTTTTTGCAAACTCCACTGGTGTGGCAGGACATTTTTCAAACACCAGTGTGGGAAATGTGTTTAGAAAGACGTGTCAATCTGAGCTAGGGCTCATCACATTTCAGTTTTGACTATGGTTTTTCACAATCATGAATATATAATCATTATATTAATAGGCCACACAACGTGCATGCAAATTTCAGAGCTTGGGATGGTGAAAGGGATGAGTGAGCACAAAAGGTTTGGGATCTCACCATGGTTGCTCTTTTTTATTTGACACAGCACTAGTATGCCTAAACAATAATCACTAAACTCAACAATAAAACTAAGGCCGTATATTTTCCGCGTGTACGTAACCGCGGAAGTAGTCACATAATCGGCCTGCAAAATATCACAGAGACGGACATAAATGTGAGTGAAATGCTGTCATTGTGAGAAGAATCAATTGTTTGGGAACTCATTTATCTCCGACACAGCGACTAAACTAGCAAGAACAATCCAAACTCCTCTCATCTGCTTGTGAAGGATATAACAATGAACAAACAGGAAAGCAGTCACACCTCGAAAGATGTTTTCTTTTAAAGAACTGCCTCAAATTGCCTCTTTACTTCTCAAGCTGAGACAGCAACACAGCACTCTTACCCCCTTCACAATAATAGTGCGGCACGCTACAGAATAAAGTTGTCAAAAAAGTACCTTACACAAGCATAATGTACTTAAAACACTTGATACATTTACACAATTAAGCTTTGACATAAAATACTGGTCAATATTGTCCAAAGATGTATTGTGCCAATAAATGTGAGGATTTTTGCATTTATTAAACACGTTGTTAAATGTTATTTGACAAAGAGAGCACACACTCTATTGTGGCAAAATAAGTGAGGGGATAAACAACGGGACTAAAAAACATTTATTGTTTATTATAATGCTATTATTTCAATTTATTATTACTATTTTATTTGTTGTGGTTTATTCGTCACAAATGTATACAGGTTTTTTTTAACTACCGTATTTTTCGGATTGTAAGGTGCACTTAAAATCCCTTAATTTTCTCAAAAACCCAGAGTACACCTTTTAACGTGTTGCGCCTAATATACGGAATAACTGGTTGTGCTTACCGATTGCAAAGCAATTTTATTTGGCACGTGGTGTAATGATAAGTGGGACCAGTAGATGGCAGTCACACATAAGAGATATTGTCAGCACATTACGGCTACTGTAGTCAGACCTTCTGTGCTTCATTCAACATATGGGGATTATTATGGTTTGGTATGAAAACCCCAAAATGGCACCTATTAGCAGACATTATCTGGCGTTTTGTTTAGCAATATTATGCAAAACCTTTTTTTTTAACCTTCTGATGTGTACTTGAGAACTGCTTAAGTCCTGAAAATTTGCGAGCGTCCACCGCAATTGTCATCTGTGACGACGCCGCAGTTGATAAGCTGCTTCTTTTTCTCTATCTTCTTGTTATGGGACATTCATCCTCCACTGTTGTCATTTCTAATGTAAAGTAGTGTAAAGTTCTTACTTATATCTGTCCGTAAACTCACCACGAAAGCACTAAAACATACCGGTGTAGTGAGTTTGCATTATTCACCCAAGGAACTTTAGTTATTAGAGTTATAGTTGGATGGTTTTACACGGGACACATTTCGGGCGTTGTTGTTGCACTAGTGAGCCACGGATGAGGAGATTCCGCCTTGTTATTGATTGAAGTAAAAGTCTGAATGTCATTAAAACAGTTAGCTCCATGTTTTGACACTTCTTCCACTCCCGTCCTTGGACGCTACAACAAAGATGACGGGGAGAAGACGCTGTTGAAGGTGATAATTAAGACCGCCCACAAAACGGCGACTGTCAGAAAGCGACTTGAAGATGATGCGTAAAACATCATCTATGCAACATTTTCACCTAAGAACCACCATTACCGTATTTTCCGCACTATAAGGCGCACCTAAAAACCACAAATTTTCTCAAAAGCTGACAGTGCGCCTTATAATCCGGTGCGCCTTATATATGGGTTAATATTAATATTAATTTTCATAAAGTTTCGGTCTCGCAACTACGGTAAACAGCCGCCATCTTTTTTCCCGCGCGCGGTGCATGCTGGGATATGTGACGTTTCATTTCCATTTGTGTGTTTATGTAAAGACCCCAAAATGGCTCCTATTAAGTGTGTTGTCTGTCTAATTATAAATAATGCAGACGAGGCGTGTTAACAGAGTTCTCAACGTTTACTCACAGCGTGCTCATAACCACATTCTAACTCCCAGCATACAACGCTTCTCAGGGCTACCGCGCATGCTCGTCACTATCGTTGCATGCTGGGTAGTGTAGTTGTTATATTTGCTAGCTCATAACATCACATTAAGAGACACGCTTACGCGCTTAATTCAATACTCGCCGTCATTCCGGGTGGATTGACAAAAGACCTCCAGCCGCTAGATATTGGTGTCAACAGGGCATTCGAAGCTAGACTGCTAACTGCGTGGGAACAATGGATGACAGAAGGCGAACACACCTTCACTAAGACGAGGAGGCAGCGCCAGACGACGCCAACATCTGCCAGTGGATCGTAAATTTGCCCAACTTTTCACTTCGGACACCGAAGACGAAGGATTTACGAATGAATGGTAACTTCAGAAAGTGAGCGCTATGTTTATTTTGTGTGTTGTGACATTAACGTTCGAGCAACATTATGTTGCTATTGCTCTGCACTATTTTGAATTTGACTATGTTTGTGATTGCACATTTGCGTACATTTTGGGAGTGAACAGAGTTGTTAGAACGCTGGTTTTTAATATATTATTAAAGTTTGACTGACCTATCTGACTGTTTTTTTGACATTCCCTTTAGCGCAGCGTAGGCGCGGCTTATAGTCCGGGGCGGCTTATTGGTGGACAAAGTTATGAAATATGCCATTCATTGAAGGTGCGGCTAATAATCCGGTGCGCCTTATAGTGCGGAAAATACGGTATGTTAACGTGACTACCATATTAACAAAATAGTTGTAATTATTATTTTTGACATAATCGTCCAGCCCTAATCTGACCAATTGAATATTTGTATCATTTTTCACGACTAACAATCTAGAAGAAAGATCCATGTTCACCTTCTCTCGTGCCTCGATCTTCTTGAACCAATTGCTCTGTTCCCACTTCTCGTTGACTTGGGCCTTCTCCCAGGCTCTCCTCACGAACTTCTGGCGGGCACTGTGGATAAAAAAGTCGTGTTAGGAAAGGCCAAACATTGGTGCTAAAATGAAGAAAGGAGTGATGCTCCGCACCTGTGAGGAACTTTGATGACATAGTCTGTGAGCTGCATGACCTTAAAGGGCAAAGCTTGCCTCTTCACACCTGTGCAGGGACCGTCCACAAGAGCCTGCAAATGCGCCAAACATACATTCAACAACAAAAAGAGCCCCATTGAAATGTCACAATTTTTGTCGCCAGCCCCTTAAAGGGGAACTGCAACTTTTGATGGAATTTTGCCTATCATTCACAATCCTAATGTGAGATAAGCACACATTTTAAAATGCATTCTGACCTGTTAAAATAGACAAAGGAAAGTAAACAGTATAAACGTACTAACAATAAATATTAGCTAAAAATATATATGTAAAATAGCAACAATTACATTCATAACATGTAATATTTATGTATTTTGCCAATTTTAAGCATACAGTGGCGCATTAATGTAATAGATATCCTTCAACAACATATCTTATCAAGGCAGACTTCATGAGAGACAAGAAACAAGACAATCACATACTGTACAATGTCTGCTCTCACTAAGATGCAGACAGATAGGATGGTCATATTGCTGATAAGATGAAGAATTAATCATTATATTTGAGAAATGTTAAAATAAAAAGCTAGCACTCTAAACTAGCATCTTGTGTCTTTCACGCCATCTCTGGGTATAAGTTGGCTGTCACAGATGACCAACTTCTTAAGTTTATGTCCATAACCTTTTACTACCGAGGTAAGAGGCATGATTTGCAATCTACAATTAACTTACACCAGCTAACATGCAATCACAATATGTCAACACTACAGCTGCACAAGCTAGTTAGCGCTCTGTGATCACACTGTGGCTAAAAATGTTTGCCTGCATAAACGCTTATTATCACAATACTTTGTTAATATTCAGGTCACAAAATGTAAATGGAATATTGTTGGATGCATTTTTAGAATGATTTTAAAGGCAAAATAGACTACCAGAATGAGCAGATTATTACAAACTTAAAAGCAAAAAAAGTATGGCTAATGATAGGCAAAATTCCATAAAAGTACAGTTCTCCCTTAGGCACTCACCCTATTTTGGTCAATAACGTCAACAATGGCCACCAGCTTGCCGGAATAAGGTCCAAAAGAGATGTAGACCACACGGCCAATCTCAACAAAGCGCTTGAACACCTGAAAGTTGAAGATTATAAAGTAAATACACAGTACCGGTAAGTAGTGTTAAGACACATTTCAGGAATATCTTTAATATAAATGATCAAAGCATATAAAACACAGGATAACATTTCTAAGATAGTGCTTTTAAAACAATTTAACAGAATCACTGTGAAAAGTTAATTAAAATCACATGCCTATGATGCAAGTTTTATGCATTTGTGGATTGTAGCACATAAAATGTACTATAAATGTCTCATTAATGGTCTGTACCGTATTTTCCGCACTATAAGGCGCACCTAAAAACCAAAAATTTTCTCAAAAGCTAACAGTGCGCCTTATAACCCGGTGCGCTTTATTACGATTCATTTTCATAAAGTTTAGGTCTCGCAACTACGGTAAACAGCCGCCATCTTTTTTCCCCGTAGAAGAAGCGCGCGGTGCATGCTGGGATATGTGACGTTTCATTTCCATTTGTGTGTTTATGTAAAGACCCCAAATGGCTCCTATTAAGTGTGTTGTCTGTCTAATTATAAATAATGCAGACGAGGCGTGTTAACTGAGTTCTCAACGTTTTCTCACAGCGTGCTCATAACCACATTCGAACTCCCAGCATACAACATCGCTTCTCAGGGCTACTGCGCATGCTCGTAACTATCGTTGCATGCTGGGTAGTGTAGTTGTTATATTTGCTAGCTCATAACAGCACATTGAGAGACACGCTGACACGCTTAATTCAATACTCGCCGTCATTCCGGGTGGATTGACAAAAGACCTCCAGCCGCTAGATATTGGTGTCAACAGGGCATTCGAAGCTAGACTGCTAACTGCGTGGGAACTTCTCAGGGCTACCGCGCATGCTCGTAACTATCGTTGCATGCTGGGTAGTGTAGTTGTTATATTTGCTAGCTCATAACAGCACATTGAGACACGCTGACGCGCTTAATTCAATACTCGCCGTCATTCCGGGTGGATTGACAAAAGACCTCCAGCCGCTAGATATTGGTGTCAACAGGGCATTCGAAGCTAGACTGCTAACTGCGTGGGAACAATGGAAGACAGAAGGCGAACACACCTTCACTAAGACGAGGAGGCAGCGCCAGACGACGCCAACATCTGCCAGTGGATCGTAAATTTGCACAACTTTTCACTTCGGACACCGAAGACGAAGGATTTACGAATGAAGAATAACTTCAGAAAGTAAGCGCTATGTTTATTTTGTGTGTTGTGACATTAACGTTCGAGCAACATTATGTTGCTATTGCGCTGCACTATTTTGAATTTTACTATGTTTGTGATTGCACATTTGCGTACATTTTGGGAGTGAACAGAGTTGTTAGAACGCTGGTTTTTAATATATTATTAAAGTTTGACTGACCTATCCGACTGTTTTTTTGACATTCCCTTTAGCGCAGCGTAGGCGCGGCTTATAGTCCGGGGCGGCTTATTGGTGGACAAAATTATGAAATATGTAATTCATAGAAGGTGCGGCTAATAATCCGGTGCGCCTTATAGTGCGGAAAATACGGTAATGTCAACACCAGTGTCAGAGAAGGAATACCAAGTTCATAAATGGTAAGTACACGAGATATAGCTAGGGAGTGGTGTATTAAAAGGTGTGTAACTTTCGTGTATAAATGTTGTGTCACGTGATGCTGTTTTAATGTGTATTCATACTGTTTTAAGGCGTATAGGCGAGGGCGGACCTACGTCACTTCCGCCTGCCAATCCCCTAGCAACCGGTCGCCATATTGAATTCGTTGAAAACAAACCAGCTCACAGCGAACACAGCATTGACAGAAAAGGCATTTAACGAGGTTTCACGGCATTTTAAACTGTTCTAAATGGCGTATGATTATGTAAATAGTCTTTCCAGTGAGGCTAGGTTAAGATACGAGTTAAAATGTTCTGTAGTTGGATTAAACGACTGCCCTTACCGCCTTCCAGCAGATGCGTGGACTGATAATCCTACACAATGGCCGGACATGGAATTTGGAAATCTTTATGTCTACCTCACAAGCGCACCAGGTCGGTTGTTAGCTTCGGTTGTTATATAACGAATAAATCACATAAAAATTGTTAAATCACCCAAGGTATGTTGATAAATGATAATAAGGATGACACGGTGACTACCAGTATCTGTATATGTATTATATCTGTAGAGAGCTCATTCAAATTCAGTTCAGTATTATGATTTATTATTTGCTGAATTACTGGAAATAGCCTTTATACCGTATGTTATTGTTGTGCAACAACAACAACTTCAGCTGTCGAACGTTATTCAGTAAAAATTCAACGGGTTCAACATTAGCATGGACGGTATAGCCAAGTTGTGGTTAAGAAGGTGGATTTTTGTTCCTTATATTTTTACCAGAAACGAAGTGATCCGAACACACGACCCGGGATTTTGGGGGACTCCAGTGAGAACCGTCCTCGTTTTCCCGGTGTAAAGACCCGGGATTTTGGGGGACTCCAGTGAGAACCGTCCTCGTTTTCCCGGTGTAAAGCTGCGAGCCATTTGTCTCGTCTCTGTGGGCTTTTAGCACGCTTTGGCAGAACAAAATACGACCTTTGTTTTCCCTGTTTCCAGTTGTGGTTTGCACAACCAAAAACAACACAGTTTTTTTGGCATTTTGTTGCTATGGCTCGAAGAACCAGTATGTAGCTCAGTTGCCCGGATGTCGGCCCTGCCCTATTAATGCAGTTTTAAGGTGTATTAATGCTGTTTTAGGGTGTATTAACAGAGGTGGGTAGTAACGCGCTACATTTACTCCGTTACATCTACTTGAGTAACTTTTGGGATAAATTGTACTTCTAAGAGTAGTTTTAATGCAACATACTTTTACTTTTACTTAAGTATATTTATAGAGAAGGAACGCTACTTTTATCTACATTCAGCTCGCTACTCGCTACTAATTTTTATCGATCTGTTAATGCACGCTTTGTTTGTTTTGGTCTGTCAGACAGACCTTCAAAGTGCCTGCCTTACTGGTGACGTTTCACTTTGTTCCACCAATCAGATGCAGTCACTGGTGACGTTGGACCAATCAAACAGAGCCAGGTGGTCACATGACCTGACTTAAACAAGTTGAAAAACTTATTGGGGTGTTACCATTTAGTGGTCAATTGTACGGAATATGTACTGTACTGTGCAATCTACTAATAAAAGTTTCAATCAATCAATCAAAAGTGTGAAGGAAAAAAGATAATTTTTTATTTCAACCGTACGTCCCGTCAAAAGCCTAAAGACTGAATGCACATGAGGACGTTCCTGTCTTCACAATAAAAGTGCCGCTCCATCGCGCCTGCGCTTTCAAAACAAGAGTCTCCGAAAGCCAGCGCAAACAAGCTAGCAAGCTACGGAGTTTGACGCCAATATATTTCTTGTAAAGTGTATAAAAACGAATATGGAAGCTGGACAAATAGGATGCCAAAAAACTACCACTTTCATGTGGTATTAGACAGAAAGGAGGAACTTTTCTTCTCCTCCATTTGAAAACGTGGACGTTATCACGACTGTCTGATTACAATCAACGCAAGTCATCAGAATCAGGTAATACACCAACTTATATTCTAGTCTTCATTAAAGAAAGGAATCTATATGTTAAACATGCATGTATATTCATTAAAACACCTTTAACATGTAAACAAAAACAGCAAAATAAATTCTTATAAATTATATACTGTATATATCAATGTATATGTATGTATGTGTATATATATATATGATATGAGTGTGTATGTTACTCATCAGTTACTCAGTACTTGAGTAGTTTTTTCACAACATACTTTTTACTTTTACTCAAGTAAATATTTGGGTGACTACTCCTTACTTTTACTTGAGTAATAAATCTCTAAAGTAACAGTACTCTTACTTGAGTACAATTTCTGGCTACTCTACCCACCTCTGTGTATTAATGCTGCTTTAAGGTGTATTCATGCTGTTTTAAGGTGTATTAATGCTGTTTAATTGTGTGTTAATGCTGTTTAAATGTGTATTAATGCTGTGTCAACTTCAAACTTGTGCCACCAAGTTGGGCCAAAAGTCCCCGATTAGCAGACTAGCTATTAGCACTAGGCTAACTCCTTCTAACCGCGCGTAACGTGTGTCGGAGCTAAACAACATGGACTTATTCAACAAACTGAAGGTTGGCTAGAAGAAGTATGACAAGAAGGTAATGGTAGTTAGTTAGTTAGTTAGTTAAGGCCACTATTAGGGAGACACATTCCAGCAGCAAGGCCGTCCTGACCACGTTGCGGCCGACATTTTACCGTCGGGGAAAAACGTCGACAAAAGTAGAACGCTGGCTTTAAACTCTTTTGGCTAAACTGCACGCGTGTGTTTGGCCTTACATGTGGTGAACATTGTAGCCCATAAAGGACACATTAAGGAGAAATTGCGTGGTGTAAATGCTAAATCCGTAACGGCGAACCTACCATGATGGCAGCCGGGGAGCAGAAAGGACGAGCCGACTTCCGGCAGGAGCAGATACCACTTCCGCTTACCAAGTACGCATGCGCAATATGTGCTCGCTCCAACGTCAGATTTTCAGCCATATTTCAAATATACTTTATGTGCATATTGTCTCTTAAATATACCCACATTTGAGCATTTTTTATTTTCTATTCTTCTTTTGTCCGTTATTCCTCGTCTAAAGCTGATATGATCCAGTTTAAGAGGTTGTTCAAAATAATAGTGCTTACCAGAGGTGGGTAGAGTAGCCAGAAATTGTACTCAAGTAAGAGTACTGTTACTTTAGAGATTTATTACTCAAGTAAAAGTAAGGAGTAGTCACCCAAATATTTACTTGAGTAAAAGTAAAAAGTATGTTGTGAAAAAACTACTCAAGTACTGAGTAACTGATGAGTAACATACACACACACATCATATATATATATATATATATATATATATATATATATATATATATATATATATATATATATATATATCCCGTATTTTTCGGAGTATAAGTAGCACCGGAGTATAAGTTGCACCTGCCGAAAATGCATAATAAAGAAGGAAAAAAACATATATAAGTCGCACTGGAGTATAAGTCGCATTTTTGGGGGAAATGTATTTGATAAAGCCCAACACCAAGAATAGACATTTGAAAGGCAATTTAAAATAAATAAAGAATAGTGAACAACAGGCTGAATAAGTGTACGTTATATGAGGCATAAATAACCAACTGAGAATGTGCCTGGTATGTTAACGTAACATATTATGGTAAGAGTCTTTCAAATAACTATTAACATATAGAACATGCTATACGTTTACCAAACAATCTGTCACTCCTAATCACTAAATCCCATGAAATCTTATACGTCTAGTCTCTTACGTGAATGAGCTAAATAATATTATTTGATATTTTACGCTAATGTGTTAATAATTTCACACATAAGTCGCTCCTGAGTATAAGTCGCACCCCCGGCCAAACTATGAAAAAAACTGCAACTTATAGTCCGAAAAATACGGTACATTAGTTGATATATACAGTATATAATTTATATTTATTTATTTTACCGTTTTTGTTCACATGTTAAAGGTGTTTTAATGAATATACATGCATGTTTAACACATATAGATTCCTTTCTTTCATGAAGACAAGAATATAAGTTGGTGTATTACCTGATTCTGATGACTTGCATTGATTGTAATCAGACAGTAGTGATGATAACGTCAACATTTTCAAATGGAGGAGAAAAACAAGTTCCTCCTTTCTAATACCACATGAAAGTGGTTGGTTTTTAGCATCTTATTTGTCCAGCTTCCATATTCGTTTTTATACACTTTACAAGAAATACATTGGCGGCAAACTCCGTAGCTTGCTAGCTTGTTTGCGCTGGCTTTCGGAGACTCTTATTTTGAAAGCGCAGGCGCAATGGAGCGGCACTTTTATTGTGAAGACAGGAACTGTGCAGTCAGTCTTTAGGCTTTTGACGGGATGTACGGTTGAAATAAAAAAGGGTCTTTTTTCCTTCACAGTTTTGATTGATTGATTTGAACTTTTATCAGTAGATTGCACAGTACAGTACATATTCCGTACAATTGACCACTAAATGGTAACACCCGAATAAGTTTTTCAACTTGTTTAAGTCAGGTCATGTGACCCCTGGCTCTGTTTGATTGGTCCAACGTCACCAGTGACTGCATCTGATTGGTGGAACGGAGTGAACGTCACCAGTGACTGCATTTGGTGAAACGCAGGCACTATGAAGGTCTGTCTGACAGACCAAAACAAACAAAGCGTGCATTAACAGATCGATAAAAATGAGTAGCGAGTAGCGAGCTGAATGTAGATAAAAGTAGCGGAGTAAAAGTAGCGTTTCTTCTCTATAAATATACTCAAGTAAAAGTATGTTGCATTAAAACTACTCTTAGAAGTACAATTCATCCCAAAAGTTACTCAAGTAGATGTAACGGAGTAAATGTAGCGCGTTACTACTCACCTCTGGTAACGCGCTACATTTACTCCGTTACATCTACTTGAGTAACCTTTGGGATAAATTGTACTTCTAAGAGTAGTTTTAATGCAACATACTTTTACTTGAGTAATACATCTCTAAAGTAACAGTACTCTTACTTGAGTACAATTTCTGGCTACTCTACCTCTGGTGCTTACAGAGTACAAAGAAGAAGAATCATGAGAAATACTTTCAACCTTATTGAAAATAAGATATTCTTCATCTCAGTATGTAAATAATGACTGAATTAATTAATTAATTACATATTACAAAACTGTTGTATACTAATTCATAGATGTTATTTTATTATATAAAAAGGTCAGTAAATGATTCTATATATTTGTAAACGCTTTGAAGTGGGAAAGGGGTAGGATTAAATAAGATTTGCTTCTTCCTACTCCTTTTCGGGCATGATGTAAAATGAAATGATATGAAATTGTGTGATGTATTATGATGTAAGTGTGTTCTTGTTCGAGATAAACTAAAGAAAGAAAAGAAAGAAAGCGTATTCTGCTTCGTCAATGAAAGCACGAGCGGTGATGAGGTCACGTGTGTAACATATTTTATTTGTTCATTCGCCTGTTTATTGTGTCTTTTTTCCAACATTTGTGTGTTTGTTGCTCTGACTCTGACTGTTTTTCTGCACAGGTGGCTCACTAGATGGCAGCATCCCCATATCCACAATACATGCTTGGTAGTAAGTTCAAGATTTGACTATAGTCATATCAGCAGAGGTGGGTAGAGTAGCCAGAAATTGTACTCAAGTAAGAGTACTGTTACTTTAGAGATTTATTACTCAAGTAAAAGTAAGGAGTAGTCACCCAAATATTTACTTGAGTAAAAGTAAAAAGTATGTTGTGAAAAAACTACTCAAGTACTGAGTAACTGATGAGTAACATACACACACATATCATATATATATATATATATATACACACATACATACATATATACACACACACACACACACACACACACACATGTATATATATTGATATATACAGTATATAATTTATATTTATTTTTGCCGTTTTTGTTTACATGTTAAAGGTGTTTTAATGAATATACATGCATGTTTAACACATATAGATTCCTTTCTTTCATGAAGACAAGAATATAAGTTGGTGTATTACCTGATTCTGATGACTTGCATTGATTGTAATCAGACAGTAGTGCTGATAACGTCCACGTTTTCAAATGGAGGAGAAAAAAGTTCCTCCTTTCTGTCTAATACCACATGAAAGTGGTTGGTTTTTGGCATCTTATTTGTCCAGCTTCCATATTCGTTTTTATACACTTTACAAGAAATACATTGGCGGCAAACTCCGTAGCTTGCTAGCTTGTTTGCGCTGGCTTTCGGAGACTCTTATTTTGAAAGTGCAGGTGCGATGGAGCGGCACTTTTATTGTGAAGACAGGAACTGTGCAGTCAGTCTTTAGGCTTTTGACGGGATGTACGGTTGAAATAAAAAAGTATATTTTTTCCTTCACACTTTTGATTGATTGATTGAAACTTTTATTAGTAGATTGCACAGTACAGTACATATTTCGTACAATTGACCACTAAATGGTAACACCCGAATAAGTTTTTCAACTTGTTTAAGTCAGGTCATGTGACCACTGGCTCTGTTTGATTGGTCCAACGTCACCAGTGACTGCATCTGATTGGTGGAACGGAGTGAACGTCACCAGTGACTGTTTTTGTTGAAACGCAGGCACTATGAAGGTCTGTCTGACAGACCAAAACAAACAAAGCGTGCATTAACAGATCGATAAAAATTAGTAGCGAGTAGCGAGCTGAATGTAGATAAAAGTAGCGGAGTAAAAGTAGCGTTTCTTCTCTATGAATATACTCAAGTAAAAGTAAAAGTATGTTGCATTAAAACTACTCTTAGAAGTGCAATTTATCCAAAAAGTTACTCAAGTAGATGTAACGGAGTAAATGTAGCGCGCTACTACCCACCTCTGCATATCAGCCATCCATTTCCTACCGCTTGTCTTATTATTATTCCCAGCTTTTTTGACCTGTGACTTATCTTCAATAAAACTTCCACCCTACTTTCATCACACTAAACAGAAATCCATACTTGCCAACCTTGAGACCTCCGATTTCGGGAGGTGGGGGGTGGGGCGGGGGTGTGGTCGGGGGTGGGGCGGGGGGCGTGGTTGGGGCCGTGGTTAAGATATATATATATATATAAGAAATACTTGACTTTCAGTGAATTCTAGCTATATATATATATATATATATATATATATATATATATATATATATATATATATATATATAAATAAAATAAATACTTGAATTTCAGTGTTCATTTACAAACTACAACTCACAAACACTTTAGAGTTAGGCTCCACCATCAGAATGTGTACTTAAACTTATAAGGATCACATGGATATTATTCAGTGAGTTGATTCACCAAAACTAACCTGTTATACAGGAGGAAAAAGCACACAGGACGTTTCAATTGTTCACAGACTGGTCGCGCTCATCAGAATGACAAGACACTTCCGGTCTGCAGGCGATAGCATTCAATTGGGAAGAAACGCCCTACTGCCCCCTACTGACCAATGTGAATACTGATAAATGTGTAATGACAGCTCCAAAAAACGAATTCAAACCACAAAATAAAATAAATAAATCAACACAAAAATGTTGTCCTGTTTAAAAGTGTCACAACATTGCTGTTTACGGCAGACAAACTGCTTTACGGTAGACACTGTTGTTGCGTGTTGTCAACACGTCACTCAGGTCCGCCTGAATTTCGGGAGTTTTTCGGGAGAAAATTTGTCCCGGGAGGTTTTCGGGAGAGGCGCTGAATTTCGGGAGTCTCCCGGAAAATCCGGGAGGGTTGGCAAGTATGCAGAAATCATATTTAATAACAGTTTTGTTTTTGTGAACTTTAGGTTTACACAGTCTAGGGTTGGTTTCTGATATTGTGGTATTGTTTAGCAACATAGGAAAACCAGTCAAAGATCTCCTATATTACAGGGGCGCTCTGCTTTTTTTAAGGACATACCGTAAAAACCTTTGTCACAGATCCTGCTTTTGACAGGAGCGCTGTGCAGTTTTCAAGGACCATACTGCAAAAACACTAGTCAAAGATCCTCTCTATCAAGGGTGTGCTCTGCTGTTTGTAAAGACTGATTGCAAAAATACTAGTCAAAGTAGCACACTGTCTCTGGAAATGTACAGACTGCATGGTAAGGTTGTAAAGTCTACTGCTAGACCAAGGTAATGTACAGACAACTTCAAGCAATAGCGCTCTGCTATTTGAAGGACACGTTGTAAAAACATCGGTCAAAGATCATTTCTATGATGACATTCCTTCGCTCTTTTTAAGGACATATTGCAAAACCACTAGTCAAAGATCCTTTCCATGGTGGGAGTGTTCTATTGATTTTAAGGCCATATTTCAAAAACACTAGTCAAAGATCCTTTCTATAGCGGGTGTGTTCAGCTGTTTTCAATGACATATTGCAAAAACACTAGTCAAAGATCCTATTCATGACAAGAGTGCTATTCTATTTTTAAGGACATATTATAAAAACACTAGTCAAAGACCCTTTCTATAATAAGAGTTGTTTGCTGTTTTTAAGGACATATTGCAAAATCACTAGTCAAAGATCCTTTTTATAGTGCGAGTGTTCAATTGTTAAAAGCATTAAATGGATTCAATTCTTTAAGATGTCAATAAACTTCTCAATCAATCAGTGTTCAGCTGTTTTTAAAGACATATTGCAAAAACACTAGTCAAAGATCCTATCTATGACGAGAGTGCTATATTATTTTTAAGGACATATTTCAAAAACACTAGTCAAAGATCCTTTCCATGGTGGGAGTGTTCTATTGGTTTTAAGGCCATATTTCAAAAACACTAGTCAAAGATCCTTTCTATAGCGGGAGTGTTCAGCTGTTTTCAATGACATATTGCAAAAACACTAGTCAAAGATCCTTTCTATTGCGGGAGTGTTCAGCTGTTTTTAAAGACATATTGCAAAAACACTAGTCAAAGATCCTATCTATGACGAGAGTGCTATATTATTTTTAAGGACATATTTCAAAAACACTCGTCAAAGATCCTTTCTATAGTGGGAGTGTTCAGCTGTGTTCAGAGACATTACAAAAACACTAGTCAAAGATCCTATCTATGACGAGAGTGCTATATTATTTTTAAGGACATATTTCAAAAACACTAGTCAAAGATCCTTTCCATGGTGGGAGTGTTCTATTGGTTTTAAGGCCATATTTCAAAAACACTAGTCAAAGATCCTTTCTATAGTGGGAGTGTTCAGCTGTTTTCAATGACATATTGCAAAAACACTAGTCAAAGATCCTATTCATGACAAGAGTGCTATTCTATTTTTAAGGACATATTATAAAAACACTAGTCAAAGACCCTTTCTATAATAAGAGTTGTTTGCTGTTTTTAAGGACATATTGCAAAATCACGAGTCAAAGATCCTTTTTATAGTGCGAGTGTTCAATTGTTAAAAGCATTACATGGATTCAATTCTTTAAGATGTCAATAAACTTCTCAATCAATCAGTGTCCAGCTGTTTTTAAAGACATATTGCAAAAACACTAGTCAAAGATCCTATCTATGACGAGAGTGCTATATTATTTTTAAGGACATATTTCAAAAACACTAGTCAAAGATCCTTTCCATGGTGGGAGTGTTCTATTGGTTTTAAGGCCATATTTCAAAAACACTAGTCAAAGATCCTTTCTATTGCGGGAGTGTTCAGCTGTTTTTAAAGACATATTGCAAAAACACTAGTCAAAGATCCTATCTATGACGAGAGTGCTATATTATTTTTAAGGACATATTTCAAAAACACTAGTCAAAGATCCTTTCCATGGTGGGAGTGTTCTATTGGTTTTAAGGCCATATTTCAAAAACACTAGTCAAAGATCCTTTCTATAGCGGGAGTGTTCAGCTGTTTTCAATGACATATTGCAAAAACACTAGTCAAAGATCCTTTCTATTGCGGGAGTGTTCAGCTGTTTTTAAAGACATATTGCAAAAACACTAGTCAAAGATCCTATCTATGACGAGAGTGCTATATTATTTTTAAGGACATATTTCAAAAACACTCGTCAAAGATCCTTTCCATGGTGGGAGTGTTCTATTGGTTTTAAGGCCATATTTGAAAAACACTAGTCAAAGATCCTTTCTATTGCGGGAGTGTTCAGCTGTTTTCAATGACATATTGCAAAAACACTAGTCAAAGATCCTATTCATGACAAGAGTGCTATTCTATTTTTAAGGACATATCATAAAAACACTAGTCAAAGACCCTTTCTATAATAAGAGTTGTTTGCTGTTTTTAAGGACATATTGCAAAATCACTAGTCAAAGATCCTTTTTATAGTGCGAGTGTTCAATTGTTAAAAGCATTACATGGATTCAATTCTTTAAGATGTCAATAAACTTCTCAATCAATCAGTGTTCAGCTGTTTTTAAAGACATATTGCAAAAACACTAGTCAAAGATCCTATCTATGACGAGAGTGCTATATTATTTTTAAGGACATATTTCAAAAACACTAGTCAAAGATCCTTTCCATGGTGGGAGTGTTCTATTGGTTTTAAGGCCATATTTCAAAAACACTAGTCAAAGATCCTTTCTATTGCGGGAGTGTTCAGCTGTTTTTAAAGACATATTGCAAAAACACTAGTCAAAGATCCTATCTATGACGAGAGTGCTGTATTATTTTTAAGGACATATTTCAAAAACACTAGTCAAAGATCCTTTCCATGGTGGGAGTGTTCTATTGGTTTTAAGGCCATATTTCAAAAACACTAGTCAAAGATCCTTTCTATAGCGGGAGTGTTCAGCGGTTTTCAATGACATATTGCAAAAACACTAGTCAAAGATCCTATTCATGACAAGAGTGCTATTCTATTTTTAAGGACATATTATAAAAACACTAGTCAAAGACCCTTTCTATAATAAGAGTTGTTTGCTGTTTTTAAGGACATATTGCAAAATCACTAGTCAAAGATCCTTTTTATAGTGCGAGTGTTCAATTGTTAAAAGCATTACATGGATTCAATTCTTTAAGATGTCAATAAACTTCTCAATCAATCAGTGTTCAGCTGTTTTTAAAGACATATTGCAAAAACACTAGTCAAAGATCCTATCTATGACGAGAGTGCTATATTATTTTTAAGGACATATTTCAAAAACACTAGTCAAAGATCCTTTCCATGGTGGGAGTGTTCTATTGGTTTTAAGGCCATATTTCAAAAACACTAGTCAAAGATCCTTTCTATAGTGGGAGTGTTCAGCTGTTTTCAATGACATATTGCAAAAACACTAGTCAAAGATCCTATTCATGACAAGAGTGCTATTCTATTTTTAAGGACATATTATAAAAACACTAGTCAAAGACCCTTTCTATGACGAGAGTGCTATATTATTTTTAAGGACATATTTCAAAAACACTCGTCAAAGATCCTTTCCATGGTGGGAGTGTTCTATTGGTTTTAAGGCCATATTTCAAAAACACTAGTCAAAGATCCTTTCTATAGCGGGAGTGTTCAGCTGTTTTCAATGACATATTGCAAAAACACTAGTCAAAGATCCTATTCATGACAAGAGTGCTATTCTATTTTTAAGGACATATTATAAAAACACTAATCAAATACCCTTTCTATAATAAGAGTTGTTTGCTGTTTTTAAGGACATATTGCAAAATCACGAGTCAAAGATCCTTTTTATAGTGCGAGTGTTCAATTGTTAAAAGCATTACATGGATTCAATTCTTTAAGATGTCAATAAACTTCTC
This sequence comes from Nerophis lumbriciformis, assembly GCF_033978685.3. Classification (NCBI taxonomy): domain Eukaryota; kingdom Metazoa; phylum Chordata; class Actinopteri; order Syngnathiformes; family Syngnathidae; genus Nerophis; species Nerophis lumbriciformis. The sequence continues at coordinate 39,787,014 of NC_084568.2, read as the reverse complement.
AATCAATCAATCAATCAGTGTCCAGCTGTTTTTAAAGACATATTGCAAAAACACTAGTCAAAGATCCTATCTATGACGAGAGTGCTATATTATTTTTAAGGACATATTTCAAAAACACTAGTCAAAGATCCTTTCTATAGTGGGAGTGTTCAGCTGTTTTCAGAGACATTACAAAAACACTCGTCAAAGATCCTATCTATGATGGGAGTGCTATGTTATTTTTAAGGACATATAAAAACAGGGCAGCGCGGTGGTAGAGGGGTTAGTGCGTCTGCATCACAATAAGAAGGTCCTAAGTAGTCCTGAGTTCAATCCTGGGCTTGGGATCTTTCTGTGTGGAGTTTGCATGTTCTCCCCGTGACTGTGTGGGTTCTACTCCGGCTTCCTCCCACCTCCAAAGACATGCACCTGGGGATAGGCCCCTCCCACCTCCAAAGACATGCACCTGGGGATAGGCCCCTCCCACCTCCAAAGACATGCACCTGGGGATAGGCCCCTCCCACCTCCAAAGACATGCACCTGGGGATAGGTTGATTGGCAACACTAAATGGTCCCTAGTGTGTGAATGTGAGTGTGAATGTTGTCTGTCTATCTGTGTTGGCCCTGCGATGAGTTGGCGACTTGTCCAGGGTGTACCCCGCCTTCCGCCCGATTGTAGCTGAGATAGGCTCCAGCGCCCCCCGCAACCCCGAAGGGAATAACGGACGGATTATAAAAACACTAGTCAAAGATCCTTTCTATAATAAAAGTTATTTGCTGTTTCTTAGGACATATTGCAAAAAAAACACTAGTCAAAGATCCTTTCTATGACGAGAGTGCTCTGCTATTTTAAAGACATATTATAAAAACACTAGTCAAAGATCCTTTCTATGGTGGGAGTGTCCAGCTGTTTATAAAGACATTGTAACAACACTAGTCAAAGATCCTATCTATGACGAGAGTGCTCTGCTGTTTTTAAGGACATATCGCAAAAACATCAGCAAAGATCCTTTTTATGACAAGAGTGCTCTGCTATTTTAAGGACATATTTGAAAAACACTCGTCAAAGATCCCTTCTATAATCAGAGTCTTTCGTTGTTTTAAGGACATATTGTACAAACAGCAGTCAAAAGTCCTCTCCGTGTTGAAGTGCTTTGCTGTTTTTAAGGTCATTGCAAAAACACTAGTCAAAGATCCTTTTTTATGACAAGAGTGCTCTGCTATTTTAAGGACATATTTGAAAAACACTCGTCAAAGATCCCTTCTATAATCAGAGTCTTTCGTTGTTTTAAGGACATATTGTACAAACAGCAGTCAAAAGTCCTCTCCGTGTTGAAGTGCTTTGCTGTTTTTAAGGTCATTGCAAAAACACTAGTCAAAGATCCTTTTTTATGACAAGAGTGCTCTGCTATTTTAAGGACATATTTGAAAAACACTCGTCAAAGATCCCTTCTATAATCAGAGTCTTTCATTGTTTTAAGGACATATTGTACAAACAGCAGTCAAAAGTCCTCTCCGTGTTGAAGTGCTTTGCTGTTTTTTAAGGTCATTGCAAAAACACTAGTCAAAGATCCTTTTTTATGACAAGAGTGCTCTGCTATTTTAAGGACATATTTGAAAAACACTCGTCAAAGATCCCTTCTATAATCAGAGTCTTTCGTTGTTTTAAGGACATATTGTACAAACAGCAGTCAAAAGTCCTCTCCGTGTTGAAGTGCTTTGCTGTTTTTAAGGTCATTGCAAAAACACTAGTCAAAGATCCTTTTTTATGACAAGAGTGCTCTGCTATTTTAAGGACATATTTGAAAAACACTCGTCAAAGATCCCTACTATAATCAGAGTCTTTCGTTGTTTTAAGGACATATTGTACAAACAGCAGTCAAAAGTCCTCTCCGTGTTGAAGTGCTTTGCTGTTTTTAAGGTCATTGCAAAAACACTAGTCAAAGATCCTTTTTTATGACAAGAGTGCTCTGCTATTTTAAGGACATATTTGAAAAACACTCGTCAAAGATCCCTTCTATAATCAGAGTCTTTCGTTGTTTTAAGGACATATTGTACAAACAGCAGTCAAAAGTCCTCTCCGTGTTGAAGTGCTTTGCTGTTTTTAAGGTCATTGCAAAAACACTAGTCAAAGATCCTTTTTTATGACAAGAGTGCTCTGCTATTTTAAGGACATATTTGAAAAACACTCGTCAAAGATCCCTTCTATAATCAGAGTCTTTCGTTGTTTTAAGGACATATTGTACAAACAGCAGTCAAAAGTCCTCTCCGTGTTGAAGTGCTTTGCTGTTTTTTAAGGTCATTGCAAAAACACTAGTCAAAGATCCTTTTTTATGACAAGAGTGCTCTGCTATTTTAAGGACATATTTGAAAAACACTCGTCAAAGATCCCTTCTATAATCAGAGTCTTTCGTTGTTTTAAGGACATATTGTACAAACAGCAGTCAAAAGTCCTCTCCGTGTTGAAGTGATTTGCTGTTTTTTAAGGTCATTGCAAAAACACTAGTCAAAGATCCTTTTTTATGACAAGAGTGCTCTGCTATTTTAAGGACATATTTGAAAAACACTCGTCAAAGATCCCTTCTATAATCAGAGTCTTTCGTTGTTTTAAGGACATATTGTACAAACAGCAGTCAAAAGTCCTCTCCGTGTTGAAGTGCTTTGCTGTTTTTAAGGTCATTGCAAAAACACTAGTCAAAGATCCTTTTTTATGACAAGAGTGCTCTGCTATTTTAAGGACATATTTGAAAAACACTCGTCAAAGATCCCTTCTATAATCAGAGTCTTTCGTTGTTTTAAGGACATATTGTACAAACAGCAGTCAAAAGTCCTCTCCGTGTTGAAGTGCTTTGCTGTTTTTAAGGTCATTGCAAAAACACTAGTCAAAGATCCTTTTTTATGACAAGAGTGCTCTGCTATTTTAAGGACATATTTGAAAAACACTCGTCAAAGATCCCTTCTATAATCAGAGTCTTTCGTTGTTTTAAGGACATATTGTACAAACAGCAGTCAAAAGTCCTCTCCGTGTTGAAGTGCTTTGCTGTTTTTTAAGGTCATTGCAAAAACACTAGTCAAAGATCCTTTTTTATGACAAGAGTGCTCTGCTATTTTAAGGACATATTTGAAAAACACTCGTCAAAGATCCCTTCTATAATCAGAGTCTTTCGTTGTTTTAAGGACATATTGTACAAACAGCAGTCAAAAGTCCTCTCCGTGTTGAAGTGCTTTGCTGTTTTTAAGGTCATTGCAAAAACACTAGTCAAAGATCCTTTTTTATGACAAGAGTGCTCTGCTATTTTAAGGACATATTTGAAAAACACTCGTCAAAGATCCCTTCTATAATCAGAGTCTTTCGTTGTTTTAAGGACATATTGTACAAACAGCAGTCAAAAGTCCTCTCCGTGTTGAAGTGCTTTGCTGTTTTTAAGGTCATTGCAAAAACACTAGTCAAAGATCCTTTTTTATGACAAGAGTGCTCTGCTATTTTAAGGACATATTTGAAAAACACTCGTCAAAGATCCCTTCTATAATCAGAGTCTTTCGTTGTTTTAAGGACATATTGTACAAACAGCAGTCAAAAGTCCTCTCCGTGTTGAAGTGCTTTGCTGTTTTTAAGGTCATTGCAAAAACACTAGTCAAAGATCCTTTTTTATGACAAGAGTGCTCTGCTATTTTAAGGACATATTTGAAAAACACTCGTCAAAGATCCCTTCTATAATCAGAGTCTTTCGTTGTTTTAAGGACATATTGTACAAACAGCAGTCAAAAGTCCTCTCCGTGTTGAAGTGCTTTGCTGTTTTTAAGGTCATTGCAAAAACACTAGTCAAAGATCCTTTTTTATGACAAGAGTGCTCTGCTATTTTAAGGACATATTTGAAAAACACTCGTCAAAGATCCCTTCTATAATCAGAGTCTTTCGTTGTTTTAAGGACATATTGTACAAACAGCAGTCAAAAGTCCTCTCCGTGTTGAAGTGCTTTGCTGTTTTTAAGGTCATTGCAAAAACACTAGTCAAAGATCCTTTTTTATGACAAGAGTGCTCTGCTATTTTAAGGACATATTTGAAAAACACTCGTCAAAGATCCCTTCTATAATCAGAGTCTTTCGTTGTTTTAAGGACATATTGTACAAACAGCAGTCAAAAGTCCTCTCCGTGTTGAAGTGCTTTGCTGTTTTTAAGGTCATTGCAAAAACACTAGTCAAAGATCCTTTTTTATGACAAGAGTGCTCTGCTATTTTAAGGACATATTTGAAAAACACTCGTCAAAGATCCCTTCTATAATCAGAGTCTTTCGTTGTTTTAAGGACATATTGTACAAACAGCAGTCAAAAGTCCTCTCCGTGTTGAAGTGCTTTGCTGTTTTTAAGGTCATTGCAAAAACACTAGTCAAAGATCCTTTTTTATGACAAGAGTGCTCTGCTATTTTAAGGACATATTTGAAAAACACTCGTCAAAGATCCCTTCTATAATCAGAGTCTTTCGTTGTTTTAAGGACATATTGTACAAACAGCAGTCAAAAGTCCTCTCCGTGTTGAAGTGCTTTGCTGTTTTTAAGGTCATTGCAAAAACACTAGTCAAAGATCCTTTTTTATGACAAGAGTGCTCTGCTATTTTAAGGACATATTTGAAAAACACTCGTCAAAGATCCCTTCTATAATCAGAGTCTTTCGTTGTTTTAAGGACATATTGTACAAACAGCAGTCAAAAGTCCTCTCCGTGTTGAAGTGCTTTGCTGTTTTTAAGGTCATTGCAAAAACACTAGTCAAAGATCCTTTTTTATGACAAGAGTGCTCTGCTATTTTAAGGACATATTTGAAAAACACTCGTCAAAGATCCCTTCTATAATCAGAGTCTTTCGTTGTTTTAAGGACATATTGTACAAACAGCAGTCAAAAGTCCTCTCCGTGTTGAAGTGCTTTGCTGTTTTTAAGGTCATTGCAAAAACACTAGTCAAAGATCCTTTTTTATGACAAGAGTGCTCTGCTATTTTAAGGACATATTTGAAAAACACTCGTCAAAGATCCCTTCTATAATCAGAGTCTTTCGTTGTTTTAAGGACATATTGTACAAACAGCAGTCAAAAGTCCTCTCTCCGTGTTGAAGTGCTTTGCTGTTTTTAAGGTCATTGCAAAAACACTAGTCAAAGATCCTTTTTTATGACAAGAGTGCTCTGCTATTTTAAGGACATATTTGAAAAACACTCGTCAAAGATCCCTTCTATAATCAGAGTCTTTCGTTGTTTTAAGGACATATTGTACAAACAGCAGTCAAAAGTCCTCTCCGTGTTGAAGTGCTTTGCTGTTTTTTAAGGTCATTGCAAAAACACTAGTCAAAGATCCTTTTTTATGACAAGAGTGCTCTGCTATTTTAAGGACATATTTGAAAAACACTCGTCAAAGATCCCTTCTATAATCAGAGTCTTTCGTTGTTTTAAGGACATATTGTACAAACAGCAGTCAAAAGTCCTCTCCGTGTTGAAGTGCTTTGCTGTTTTTTAAGGTCATTGCAAAAACACTAGTCAAAGATCCTTTTTTATGACAAGAGTGCTCTGCTATTTTAAGGACATATTTGAAAAACACTCGTCAAAGATCCCTTCTATAATCAGAGTCTTTCGTTGTTTTAAGGACATATTGTACAAACAGCAGTCAAAAGTCCTCTCCGTGTTGAAGTGCTTTGCTGTTTTTAAGGTCATTGCAAAAACACTAGTCAAAGATCCTTTTTTATGACAAGAGTGCTCTGCTATTTTAAGGACATATTTGAAAAACACTCGTCAAAGATCCCTTCTATAATCAGAGTCTTTCGTTGTTTTAAGGACATATTGTACAAACAGCAGTCAAAAGTCCTCTCCGTGTTGAAGTGCTTTGCTGTTTTTTAAGGTCATTGCAAAAACACTAGTCAAAGATCCTTTTTTATGACAAGAGTGCTCTGCTATTTTAAGGACATATTTGAAAAACACTCGTCAAAGATCCCTTCTATAATCAGAGTCTTTCGTTGTTTTAAGGACATATTGTACAAACAGCAGTCAAAAGTCCTCTCCGTGCTGAAGTGCTTTGCTGTTTTTTAAGGTCATTGCAAAAACACTAGTCAAAGATCCTTTTTTATGACAAGAGTGATGTGTGATTTTAAGGACACATGGTCATTTTTGTACATTTTGATGCATGACTTGCTTTGAGTCAAGCAGATATCAGAGTATTTATTTTTATTTTAACATAAGAAAAATGTTTGGAATGCAGAGGTGTGGACTCGAGTCACATGACTTGGACTCGAGTCAGACTCGAGTCATGAATTTGATGACTTTAGACTCGACTTGAAAAAATGTAAAAAGACTTGCAACTCGACTTAGACTTTAACATCAATGACTTGTGACTTCACTTGGACTTGAGCCTTTTGAATTGACATGACTTGACATGACTTGCTACTTTCCCCAAAACCCAAAGATGAAAAAGTTATTCGGGAGCGCTCCGTATTTTTCATTGTGTACTTGTCTATCAGCGTTGCGTGTGTCAGCTGGTGTGCTCTCAGTACAACAGCCAATCAAATTAGATCTACTTTGTTTTCATCACACAGCATTCATCCAATCAAATTGCAGGACAACCAACGAAGAAGACATGTCCAAACCACACGCCAGTGAACAAAAAATGATACCTAAAATAATTTCGTTTGGGTATAAAAATTACGAGGTGGTCAACACAAAACGGTTTGCAGTATGCAACACATGCGGTTCCAAAATGACTGATGGAGAGGCAACAACTTCCAACTTCGTCCGGCATTTGAAGTTGCACAAAGAACGGTAAGTTTTGAATGTAAGATAACGTTTATTGGCTAAGTAACGTGACTTTTATTTGCTGTGTAGTTAAATCAGTGAGGCTGTAAACTCACTGCTAACGTTATAACGTTATTGCAAACACGGGAATCTGTTGCAGTTCACTACCTTATTCATACTTTTTGTTCAGTGATTTTTTTTAAGCAGGGTTACGTTAGTCAATATATCACACGTAACGTTAGACGGCGGTCAGCAGCACCGCGTATTTTAGCCACCTAAAAAAAGACACAAATAGTAAAATAAAGGTCAGTTAAAATGTATACTATATTATGAATATGTGTACCGTTTTAGCTAGCTTTCTGACATACTGTTGGTTGTTTACCTCAGTGGTCCCCAACCATTGGTTGGTCCGTGGATCGATTGGTATCGGGCCGCACAAGAAATATATATATATATATATATTTTTTTTTCTTTTTTTAATTAAATCAACATAAAAAACACAAGACACACTTACAAGTAGTGCACCAACCCAAAACAACTCTCCCCCCCCCTTTTGTTCTGGGCATTGAACATGAAGACCCTTCCTTCACTGTTCGGAGTGGCCATGAGAGTCTTGGCAGTGCCTGCCTCCAGTGCTCCAGTGGAGCGAGTTTTCAGCCATGGTGGCATCATACTACGCCCCCATCGTGCACAAATGACTGACAGACTCTTGGCTAATTTGGTCTTTTGCAGATGCAATGCAGCATAGGGCCCTGACATATAAAAAGTACAACTTTTTTGTTATGTTCACGTATATGTCATGTTTTTTCAATGTTAACACTTTTGTACAAATAAGTACATTTGCACTTTATTTTTCAAAGTGTTTGTTCTGTAAAGGAATGAGTTAATGTTTAAAATGACTGGTTAATAGTGCTATTATAAAGTGCAATGTCAGCACAATTTTCTTTCCTGCAATTTAAAATGCACTTGTTTTAATAAATAAATACAGCGTTTGAAAAGCATACACAATCTGTGTTAATATATTAGTCTGTGGTTAAAAGGACTTGAAAGGACTCGAAACTCAAAATGCAGGACTAAGGACTTGACTTGAGACTTTCCAGTCTTGACTTTGGACTTGACTCGGGGCTTGCCTGTCTTGACTCGGACTTGAGGGCAAAGACTTGAGACTTACTTGTGACTTGCAAAACAATGACTTGGTCCCACCTCTGTTGGAATGTATGGTAATATGATATTTGTTGCATTATTAGATCAAGTTTAAATATGACAGAGTAGGCCAGTGACAATCTACAATGTAAAATAGTGAAATAAAGAAAACGCGAGGTGATCACCTGAAATGGTTTTTCACTTCACAGGTGTGCTCGAAGCTCATGGAGAGAATGCCACGAGTGTGCAAAAGCAGTAATCAGAGCAAAGCGTGGCTATTTTGAAGAAACTAGAATATTAAACATGTTTTCAGTTATTTCACCTTTTTTTTTGTTTAGTACATAACTCCACATGTGTTCATTCATAGTTTTGATGTGACAATCTACAATGTAAATAGTCATGGAAATAAAGAAAACACATTGAATGAGAAGGTGTGTCCAAACTTTTGGGCTGTACTGTATATATAATAATAATAATAATAATAATAATAGATTGTATTTGTAAAAAGCACTTTACATTGAGTAAACAACCTCAAAGTGCTACAGTGTATTAAAAAAAAATAAAAAATAAATAAAAAGGTAATAAAAAAAGAAATAAAAATAAAAACTACAACAGCCAAATAGCTAAAAATAGTATGCATACATCTTAAAAAAGGCTTTCTTAAAAAGAAGGGTTTTTAAGCATTTTTTTTTTTTTTTTTTTTTTTTTAAAAAAGCATCCACAGTCTGTGGTACCCTCAGGTGGTCAGGGAGAGCGTTCCACAGACTGGAAGCGTCGGAGCAGAAAGCCCAGTCTCCCATTGTTCGTAGTATATATACATATATACTGTATGTGTGTATATATATATATGTGTATATATATATACATATATATATATATATATATATATATATATATATATATATATATATACACACACAGGTAAAAGCCAGTAAATTAGAATATTTTGAAAAACTTGATTTATTTCAGTAATTGCATTCAAAAGGTGTAACTTGTACATTATATTTATTCATTGCACACAGACTGATGCATTCAAATGTTTATTTCATTTAATTTTGATGATTTGAAGTGGCAACAAATGAAAATCCAAAATTCCGTGTGTCACAAAATTAGAATATTACTTAAGGCTAATACAAAAAAGGGATTTTTAGAAATGTTGGCCAACTGAAAAGTATGAAAATGAAAAATATGAGCATGTACAATACTCAATACTTGGTTGGAGCTCCTTTTGCCTCAATTACTGCGTTAATGCGGCGTGGCATGGAGTCGATGAGTTTCTGGCACTGCTCAGGTGTTATGAGAGCCCAGGTTGCTCTGATAGTGGCCTTCAACTCTTCTGCGTTTTTGGGTCTGGCATTCTGCATCTTCCTTTTCACAATACCCCACAGATTTTCTATGGGGCTAAGGTCAGGGGAGTTGGCGGGCCAATTTAGAACAGAAATACCATGGTCCGTAAACCAGGCACAGGTAGATTTTGCGCTGTGTGCAGGCGCCAAGTCCTGTTGGAACTTGAAATCTCCATCTCCATAGAGCAGGTCAGCAGCAGGAAGCATGAAGTGCTCTAAAACTTGCTGGTAGACGGCTGCGTTGACCCTGGATCTCAGGAAACAGAGTGGACCGACACCAGCAGATGACATGGCACCCCAAAATATCACTGATGGTGGAAACTTTACACTAGACTTCAGGCAACGTGGATCCTGTGCCTCTCCTGTCTTCCTCCAGACTCTGGGACCTCGATTTCCAAAGGAAATGCAAAATTTGCTTTCGTCAGAAAACATGACTTTGGACCACTCAGCAGCAGTCCAGCTGGTGTCGGTCCACTCTGTTTCCTGAGATCCAGGGTCAACGCAGCCGTCTACCAGCAAGTTTTAGAGCACTTCATGCTTCCTGCTGCTGACCTGCTCTATGGAGATGGAGATTTCAAGTTCCAACAGGACTTGGCGCCTGCACACAGCGCAAAATCTACCCGTGCCTGGTTTACGGACTATGGTATTTCTGTTCTAAATTGGCCCGCCAACTCCCCTGACCTTAGCCCCATAGAAAATCTGTGGGGTATTGTGAAAAGGAAGATGCAGAATGCCAGACCCAAAAACGCAGAAGAGTTGAAGGCCACTATCAGAGCAACCTGGGCTCTCATAACACCTGAGCAGTGCCAGAAACTCATCGACTCCATGCCACGCCGCATTAACGCAGTAATTGAGGCAAAAGGAGCTCCAACCAAGTATTGAGTATTGTACATGCTCATATTTTTCATTTTCATACTTTTCAGTTGGCCAACATTTCTAAAAATCCCTTTTTTGTATTAGCCTTAAGTAATATTCTAATTTTGTGACACACGGAATTTTGGATTTTCATTTGTTGCCACTTCAAATCATCAAAATTAAATGAAATAAACATTTGAATGCATCAGTCTGTGTGCAATGAATAAATATAATGTACAAGTTACACCTTTTGAATGCAATTACTGAAATAAATCAAGTTTTTCAAAATATTCTAATTTACTGGCTTTTACCTGTATATATATATATATATATATATATATATATATATATATATATATATATATATATATATATATATATATATATATATATATAATTTTTTATTTTTTTTTGGCCCTAGTGTGTGAATGTGAGTGTGAATGTTGTCTGTCTATCTGTGTTGGCCCTGCGATGAGGTAGCGACTTGTCCAGGGTGCACCCCGCCTTCCGCCCGAATGCAGCTGAGATAGGCTCCAGCGCCCCCCGCGACCCCAAAAGGGACAAGCGGTAGAAAATGGACGGATGGATTATTAGACTTAGACTTCCTTTTTATTGTCATTCAAATTTGAACTTTACAGCACAGATAAGAACGAAATGTCATTATAAAAACATTAGTCAAAGATCTTTTCTATGATGAGAGTCCTTGGCTGTTTTTTGATCGATACATTGATACAACATTGATGTCCAACGTTTGATCCACGCTCTTAGTTAGGAAATGACCAAAACTTCAATGTCAGGTCAAGGTCAGAACCCAACATTGATTAAAGGTGGTCAAAAAGCATGTTTCAACGTTTTGTTTGAGTTGCCCAACGTCAGGACCTAATTCAACACCAGTCAAAGATCCTTTTTATGATGGCAGTGCTCTGCTATTTTAATGACATATTATAAAAACACTAGTCAAAGATCCTGTCTATAGTTAGAGTTTCAGCAGCAACATATGAGTGAGGTGTGCAAAAAGAATAGTAAGATTAATGCTGCAAGCAGCATTGGTCGGGCCCGCATATTTGGCAGGTGCTAGTCCTAAGTGTCCCAATACTTTTGTCCAGTTTTAGTAGTAAGTGTCCCAATACTTTTGTCAAGTTGTAGTCCTAAGTGTCCCAATACATTTGTCAAGTTTTAATCCTAAGTGTCCCAATACTTTTGTCCAGTTTTAGTCCTAAGTGTCCCAAAACATTTGTCCAGTTTTAGTCCTAAGTGTCCCAATACTTTTGTCCAGTGGTAGTTCTATGTGTCCCAATACTTTTGTCAAGTTTTAGTCCCAAGTGGCCCAATACTTTTGTCAAGTTTTAGTCCTAAGTGTCCCAATACTTTCGTCCAGTGGTAATCCGAAGTGTCCCAATATTTATGTCAAGTTGTAGTCAAGTGTCCCAATACTTTTGTCAAGTTTTAGTCCCAAGTTTCCCAATACTTTTGTCAAGTTGTAGTCCCAAGTGTCCCAATACTTTTGTCCAGTTGTCGTCCTAAGTGTCCCAATACTTTTGTCCGGTGGTAGTCATAAGTGTCCCAATACTTTTGTCTAGTGTACCTACCTTGTCTGCATTGTGTGGGCACACTGGTGCTTCCTGCTTTTAAGCAGCCATCTTAAAAAAACAGCAGCGCAGCAGCATCAGCGCAGTGGGTCTTTGAAGGGTCATAAAATCAAAACCGGAGCAGTTAGAAAAATTAATCTCTCTCCTGTGTTAGTTTGAAGCCGAAACGACAAACGCGCTCAGAGGAGATAGATTTTGAAGAAAGGTGACCGGTTTTTACAAAAATTGTGTTTTGAAGGGGGAATAGCAAACTTCCTGTTGATTTTTGCTGGGGGTTGTCAATTTATGGAATGTAGGTCTAAGTGAGACCTACATAGAGGTTTTTGTTTCATGTCTCTCCGACCTTCCCAGTGGGAGTTACAGGCAGTTTTGTCAGTTTTTTCATCCGAGGAGCAGTTTTTTGTGCGTTTTATTAAAAAATTGCGCTAGAGCACAATTTTGAGATTTGGGGTTAGGTTTTTTTATTAGATCGCAATTTGTGCCAGTCCTGATGTGTGTGTTCAGTCTGGTGAGTTTTGAAGCATGTTAAGAGGGTGAAAATACAGCTCAAAGAGGCAAAAGTTACTGTTTTTAGTACTTTTTTGTCTTGAAGGGGGAATTGCCAACTTCCTGTTGATTTTTGCCCGAGAATATACTATTATGAAATCTAGGTCTAAGTCACACCTACATAAAGGTTTTTGTTTCATGTCTCTCCGACCTTCCTAGTGGGACTTACAGGCAGTCTAGTTTTTTTTTTTCGTAGGGGGCGCTAGAGCGCAATTTTGAGTTTTGAGGTTTGGTTTTTTGATAAAAAGTTTTGCTGTATATTACTGATGTGTGTAATTTGGTGAGTTTTGAAGTATGTTAAGGGGGTCAAATTACAGCGCAAAGTTGCGGAAGAATAATAATAATAATTAAAGCTGCAAGCAGCATTGGTCGGGCCCGCATATTTGGCAGGTGCTAGTCCTAAGTGTCCCAATACTTTTGTCCAGTTTTAGTCCCAAGTGTCCCAATACTTTTGTCAAGTTGTAGTCCCAAGTGTCCCAATACTTTTGTCCAGTGGTAGTTATAAGTGTCCCAATACTTTTGTCCAGTTTTTGGCCTAAGTGTCCCAATACTTTTGTCCAGTGGTAGTTATAAGTGTCCCAATACTTTTGTCTACTTTTAGTCCGAAGTGTCCCAATACTTTTGTCTAGTGTACCTACCTTGTCTGCATTGTGTGGCCACGCTGGTGCTTCCTGCTTTTAAGCAGCCATCTTGAGAAAACAGGCTCATAAAATCAAAACCGGAGCAGTTAGAAAAATTATTTCGATAACTTTTATTTGGAAGGGTTCAATCTCTCTCCTGTGTTAGTTTGAAGCCGAAACGACAAACGCGCTCAGAGGAGATAGATTTTGAAGAAAGGTGACCGGTTTTTACAAAAATTGTGTTTTGAAGGGGGAATAGCAAACTTCCTGTTGATTTTTGCTGGGGGTTGTTAATTTATGAAATGTAGGTCTAAGTGAGACCTACATAGAGGTTTTTGTTTCATGTCTCTCCGACCTTCCCAGTGGGAGTTACAGGCAGTTTTGTCAGTTTTTTCATCCGAGGAGCAGTTTTTTGTGCGTTTTATTAAAAAATTGCGCTAGAGCACAATTTTGAGATTTGGGGTTAGGTTTTTTTATTAGATCGCAATTTGTGCCAGTCCTGATGTGTGTGTTCAGTTTGGTGAGTTTTGAAGCATGTTAAGGGGGTCAAAATACAGCTCAAAGAGGCAAAAGTTACTGTTTTTAGTACTTTTTTGTCTTGAAGGGGGAATTGCCAACTTCCTGTTGATTTTTGCCCGAGAATATACTATTATGAAATCTAGGTCTAAGTCACACCTACATAAAGGTTTTTGTTTCATGTCTCTTCGACCTTCCTAGTGGGACTTACAGGCAGTCTAGTTTTTTTTTCCCGTAGGGGGCGCTAGAGCGCAATTTTGAGTTTTGAGGTTTGGTTTTTTGATAAAAAGTTTTGCCGTATATTACTGATGTGTGTAATTTGGTGAGTTTTGAAGTATGTTAAGGGGTCAAATTACAGCGCAAAGTTGCGGAAGAATAATAATAATTAAAGCTGCAAGCAGCGTTGGTCGGGCCGGCAAACTTGGCAGGTGCTAGTCCTAAGTGTCCCAATACTTTTGTCCAGTGTTAGTCCCAAGTGTCCCAATACTTTTGTCCAGTTTTAGTCCCAAGTGTCCCAATACTTTTGTCAAGTTGTAGTTGTAAGTGTCCCAATACTTTTGTCCAGTATAGGTGTCCCAATACTTTTGTCCAGTGGTAGTCCTAAGTGTCCCAATATTTTTGTTCAGTTTTCGTCCTAAGTGTCCCAATACTTTTGTCTACGTTTAGTCCGAAGTGTCCCAATACTTTTGTCCAGTGTGAGTGTCACAATACTTTTGTCCAGTATAGGTGTCCCAATACTTTTGTCCAGTGGTATTCCTAAGTGTCCCAATACTTTTGTCAAGTAAAAGTCCTAAGTGTCCCAATACTTTTGTCCAGTGTGAGTGTCCCAATACTTTTGTCCAGTGTTCGTCATAAGTGTCCCAATACTTTTGTCCAGTGTTCGTCATAAGTGTCCCAATACTTTTGTCCAGTGTTCGTCATAAGTGTCCCAATACTTTTGTCCAGTGTTCGTCATAAGTGTCCCAATACTTTTGGCCAGTGGTAGTCATAAGTGTCCCAATACTTTTGTCAATTTCTGGTCCTAAGTGTCCCAAAACTTTAGTCCAGTTTTAGTCCTAAGTGTCCCAATACTTTTGTCCAGTTTTCGTCGTAAGTGTCCCAATACTTTTGTCCAGTGGTAGTAATACGTGTCCCAATACTTTTGTCTACTTTTAGTCTGAAGTGTCCCAATACTTTTGTCTAGTGTACCTACCTTGTCTGCATTGTGTGGGCACGCTGGTGCTTCCTGCTTTTAAGCAGCCATCTTGAAAAAACAGCAGCGCAGCAGCATCAGCGCAGTGGGTCTTTGAAGGGTCGTAAATTCAAAACCGGAGCAGTTAGAAAAACTATTTCGATAACTTTTAATCAGAAGAGTTCAATCTCTCTCCTGTGTTAGTTTGAAGCCGAAACGACAAACGCGCTCAGAGGAGATAGATTTTGAAGAAAAACAAAAATTTTGTTTTGAAGGGGGAATAGCAAACTTCCTGTTGATTTTTGCTGGGGGTTGTCAATTTATGAAATGTAGGTCTAAGTGAGACCTACATAGAGGTTTTTGTTTCATGTCTCTCCGACCTTCCCAGTGGGAGTTACAGGCAGTTTTGTCAGTTTTTTCATCCGAGGAGCAGTTTTTTGTGCGTTTTATTAAAAAAATTGCGCTAGAGCACAATTTTGAGATTTGGGGTTAGGTTTTTTTATTAGATCGCAATTTGTGCCAGTCCTGATGTGTGTGTTCAGTTTGGTGAGTTTTGAAGCATGTTAAGAGGGTGAAAATACAGCTCAAAGAGGCAAAAGTTACTGTTTTTAGTACTTTCTTGTCTTGAAGGGGGAATTGCCAACTTCCTGTTGATTTTTGCCCGAGAATATACTATTATGAAATCTAGGTCTAAGTCACACCTACATAAAGGTTTTTGTTTCATGTCTCTCCGACCTTCCTAGTGGGACTTACAGGCAGTCTAGTTTTTTGTTTCGTAGGGGGCGCTAGAGCGCAATTTTGAGTTTTGAGGTTTGTTTTTTTGATAAAAAGTTTTGCCGTATATTACTGATGTGTGTAATTTGGTGAGTTTTGAAGTATGTTAAGGGGGTCAAATTACAGCGCAAAGTTGCGGAAGAATAATAATAATTAAAGCTGCAAGCAGTATTGGTCGGGCCCGCATATTTGGCAGGTGCTAGTCCTAAGTGTCCCAATACTTTTGTCCAGTTTTAGTAGTAAGTGTCCCAATACTTTTGTCAAGTTGTAGTCCTAAGTGTCCCAATACATTTGTCAAGTTTTAATCCTAAGTGTCCCAATACTTTTGTCCAGTTTTAGTCCTAAGTGTCCCAAAACATTTGTCCAGTTTTAGTCCTAAGTGTCCCAATACTTTTGTCCAGTGGTAGTTCTATGTGTCCCAATACTTTTGTCAAGTTTTAGTCCCAAGTGGCCCAATACTTTTGTCAAGTTTTAGTCCTAAGTGTCCCAATACTTTCGTCCAGTGGTAATCCGAAGTGTCCCAATATTTATGTCAAGTTGTAGTCAAGTGTCCCAATACTTTTGTCAAGTTTTAGTCCCAAGTTTCCCAATACTTTTGTCAAGTTGTAGTCCCAAGTGTCCCAATACTTTTGTCCAGTTGTCGTCCTAAGTGTCCCAATACTTTTGTCCGGTGGTAGTCATAAGTGTCCCAAGACTTTTGTCTAGTGTACCTACCTTGTCTGCATTGTGTGGGCACACTGGTGCTTCCTGCTTTTAAGCAGCCATCTTAAAAAAACAGCAGCGCAGCAGCATCAGCGCAGTGGGTCTTTGAAGGGTCATAAAATCAAAACCGGAGCAGTTAGAAAAATTATTTCGATAACTTTTAATTGGAAGGGTTCAATCTCTCTCCTGTGTTAGTTTGAAGCCGAAACGACAAACGCGCTCAGAGGAGATAGATTTTGAAGAAAGGTGACCGGTTTTTACAAAAATTGTGTTTTGAAGGGGGAATAGCAAACTTCCTGTTGATTTTTGCTGGGGGTTGTCAAATTATGAAATGTAGGTCTAAGTGAGACCTACATAGAGGTTTTTGTTTCATGTCTCTCTGACCTTCCCAGTGGGAGTTACAGGCAGTTTTGTCAGTTTTTTCATCCGAGGAGCAGTTTTTTGTGCGTTTTATTAAAAAATTGCGCTAGAGCACAATTTTGAGATTGGGGGTTAGGTTTTTTTATTAGATCGCAATTTGTGCCAGTCGTGATGTGTGTGTTCAGTTTGGTGAGTTTTGAAGCATGTTAAGGGGGTCAAAATACAGCTCAAAGAGGCAAAAGTTACTGTTTTTAGTACTTTTTTGTCTTGAAGGGGGAATTGCCAACTTCCTGTTGATTTTTGCCCGAGAATATACTATTATGAAATCTAGGTCTAAGTCACACCTACATAAAGGTTTTTGTTTCATGTCTCTCCGACCTTCCTAGTGGGACTTACAGGCAGTCTAGTTTGTTTTTCCCGTAGGGGGCGCTAGAGCGCAATTTTGAGTTTTGAGGTTTGGTTTTTTTGATAAAAAGTTTTGCCGTTTATTACTGATGTGTGTAATTTGGTGAGTTTTGAAGTTTGTTAAGGGGGTCAAATTACAGCGCAAAGTTGCGGAATAATAATAATAATAATTAAAGCTGCAAGCAGCATTGGTCGGGCCCGCATATTTGGCAGGTGCTAGTCCTAAGTGTCCCAATACTTTTGTCCAGTTTTCGTCCCAAGTGTCCCAATACTTTTGTCCAGTTTTAGTCCTAAGTGTCCCAATACTTGTGTCCAGTGTAGGTGTCCCAATACTTTAGTCCAGAGGTAGTCCTAAGTGTCCCAATACTTTTGTCCAGTTTTAGTCCTAAGTGTCCCAATACATTTGTCTAGTGGTAGTCCAAAGTGTCCCAATACTTTTGTCAAGTTGTAGTCCTTAGTGTCCCAAAACGTGTGTCAAGTTTTAGTCCCAAGTGTCCCAATAGTGTTGTCCAGTTTTCATCCAAAGTGTCCCAATACTTGTGTCCAGTTTTCGTCATAAGTGTCCCAATACTTTTGTCCAGTTTTGTTCGTAAGTGTCCCAATACCTTTGTCCAGTTTTAGTCCTAAGTGTCCCAAAACTTTTGTCAAGTTGTAGTCCTAATTGTCCCAATACTTTTGTGCAGTGTAAGTGTCCCAATACTTTTGTCCAGTGTAAGTGTCCCAATACTTTTGTCCAGTGGTAGTCCTAAGTGTCCCAATACTTTTGTCCAGTGGTAGTCCTCCGACCTTCCCAGTGGGAGTTACAGGCAGTTTTGTCATTTTTTTCTTCCGAGGAGCAGTTTTTTCTGCGTTTTATTCAAAAATTGCGGTAGAGCGCAATTTTGAGATTTGGGGTTAGGTTTTTTTATTAGATCGCAATTTTTGCCAGTCCTGATGTGTGTGTTCAGTTTGGTGAGTTTTGAAGCATGTTAAGGGGGTCAAATTACAGCTCAAAGAGGCAAAAGTGACTGATTTTACTAAAATTTAGTGTTGAAGGGGGAATAGCAAACTTCCTGTAGATTTTTGGCCGAGGAAATAAATTAATAAAATTTAAGTGTAAGTGAGACCTACATAAAGTTAAAGTTAAAGTACCAATGATTGTCACACACACACACTAGGTGTGGCGAGATTATTCTCTGCATTTGACCCATCACCCTTGATCACCCCCTGGGAGGTGAGGGGAGCAGTGGGCAGCAGCGGTGGCCGCGCCCGGGAATCATTTTTGGTGATTTAACCCCCAATTCCAACCTTTGATGCGGAGTGCCAAGCAGGGAGGTAATGGGTCCCATTTTTATAGTCTTTGGTATGACTCGGCCGGGATTTGAACTCACAACCTACCGATCTCAGGGCGGACACTCTAACCACTAGGCCACTGAGTAGGTAGAGGTTTTTGTTTCATGTCTCTACGACATTCGTACTGGGAGTTAGAAAAAGTTTACTTTGTAGGGGGCGCTAGAGCGCAATTTAGATTTTTGGGTTTTGGTTTTTTTACCAAAGAGTTTTGTTCGAGTTTATTTTAAGAGGGTCAAAGTACCGCGCAAAGCTGCGGAATAAGAAAGAATAATAATAAAACCTTACAATTTCAATAGGTCCTTATGGCCCATTGCATAAGGACTCCCTGTGGGAGTCCTTATGCAATGGGCCATGCGGGCCCTAATAAGAAAGAATAAAACCTTACAAATTCAATAGGTCCTTATGTCCCATTGCAAAAGGACTCCCTTCGGGAGTCCTTTTGCAATGGGCCATGCGGGCCCTAACTAGCATGCTAGCAGGTATCATAAGTGCAGAATGATCAAAGAGTTAGCATTGTCAGGATCAAATGCTAACGGCTGTTGAAAAATGAGCTGGACTTTGGTGTAAAGTCTGCTGCACTGCTAATGTTTGCTCTGTATGCTTTAGTAAGAACTTTGACTCCTGGGATCTTACATCATAACTTGTGTGCTTCAAGTCCTTCAAAGCAAACAAAAACATTGTTGAAGAAAAGCTTCCCGCCTGACCGGCGATAGGAAATGTGATTAGTTTCTGTCTCAAAGTCTTTGTCCGCCTTTCCTGTTACCTTTTTCCTGTTACCTTTTCCTGTTACCCTGGCACAAGAAAACAACTTTGTTATTTGTGCCAGCAACTTTTTAGTGCTCAGGGAAACCCTGTGTGACCTGTGGGGGGCTGCTCCATCACCACAACACCCTTCTACCTATCAATCTACTGCTCCATCACCACAACACCCTTCTACCTATCAATCTACTGCTCCACCACCACAACACCCTTCTACCTATCAATCTACTGCTCCATCACCACAACACCCTTCTACCTATCAATCTACTGCTCCATCACCACAACACCCTTCTACCTATCAATCTACTGCTCCATCACCACAACACCCTTCTACCTATCCATCTACTGCACCATCACCACAACACCCTTCTACCTATCAATCTACTGCTCCATCACCACAACACCCTTGTACCTATTGTTGCGTTTTGGACCAGTTGTTCCTCCCAGGGAATTCAAGTCACAATTCGCTCCCAAGTTCTTTCCGACACTTAAAGCTGAGTTGAATAACCACCAGAGACAGAATAGGTATTTTCTTGTATATTCTCAAAGCTTTGACAATATACATTTTTGATTGAGACCAGTCTAACCATAGAACATTCTCTTGCGCCTCCACAAAATGGTCTCTCTCCCAACGCCAAAAACCTCTCTTTCCTTCCCCCTCACTAGCCATAACAAAAGCACAACGTCTCCCTAGCCATAATACATTCCAAAGAACTCAAGGTTATCACACATAGTATGCTTGCTGACAGAGCATCAAGAGAATAAATGGAAAAGACGAGCTGTTTTCAAATATGACTAATAAATGAAAGAAGTACAACTTAAATTCGGATATATGTAAATATCTGCCTCCGACACTATCAATCTACTGCTCCATCACCACAACACCCTTCTTCCTATCAATCTACTGCTCCGTCACCACAACACCCTTCTACCTATCAATCTACTGCTCCGTCACCACAACACCCTTCTACCTATCAATCTACTGCTCCATCACCACAACACCCTTCTTCCTATCAATCTACTGCTCCGTCACCACAACACCCTTCTACCTATCAATCTACTGCTCCGTCACCACAACACCCTTCTACCTATCAATCTACTGCTCCATCACCACAACACCCTTGTACCTATCAATCTACTGCTCCATCACCACAACACCCTTCTACCTATCAATCTACTGCTCCATCACCACAACACCCTTCTACCTATCAATCTACTGCACCATCACCACAACACCCTTCTTCCTATCAATCTAATAATTTTCGGAATTTTACTTGGCAAAATTGCCAAGTAACTGACTGCTCGCTGTTACTGTTGCGAAAAAGCTAAGTGTTGTTCTATCTGTGTGCTTCTAATTGTTTTACAGCTTCCTTTACTACTTCCCAAACATATTTAGTACCGTATTTTCCGCACTATTAGCCGCACCTAAAAACCACAAATTTACTCAAAAGCTGACAGTGCGGCTTTTAACCCGGTGCGCTTTATATATGGATTAATATTACGATTCATTTTCATAAAGTTTCGATCTCGCAACTTCGGTAAACAGCCGCCATCTTTTTTCCCGGTAGAACAGGAAGCGCTTCTTCTTCTACGCAAGCAACCGCCAAGGTAAGCACCCGCCCCCATAGAACAGGAAGCGCTTCTTCTTCTACTGTAAGCAACCACCCGCCCGCGTAGAAGGAGAAAAAGCGCGCGGATATACTGTACGTTTCATTTCCTTTGTGTGTTTACATCTGTAAAGACCACAAAATGGCTCCTACTAAGCGTCAGGGATCCGGTTCATGAAAAGACGCAATCTCTCCATCCGCACACGGATTACTATTTCACAGCAACTGATATTCCTGTGAACCGCACTGTGGATACAACGGGAGCACGTACGGTGAATATTCGCACCACAGGGAATGAGAAGTCATCCTTCACTGTGGTTCTAGCTTGCCATGCTAATGGCCAGAAACTTCCACCCATGGTGATATTCAAAAGGAAGACCTTGCCAAAAGAGACCTTTCCAGCCGGCGTCATCATAAAAGCTAACTCGAAGGGATGGATGAAGAAAAGATGAGCGAGTGGTTAAGGTAAGTTTAAGTTTACGCGAAGAGGCCGGGTGGCTTTTTTCACACAGCTCTGTCCATGTTGATATACGTATGTTTGTGATTGCACATTTGCGTACATTTTGGGAGTGAACAGAGTTGTTAGAACGCTGGTTTTTAATATATTATTAAAGTTTGACTGACCTATCTGACTGTTTTTTTGACATTCCTTTAGCGCAGTTAGATGCGGCTTACAACACGGGGCGGCTTATAGGTGGACAAAGTTTTGAAATATGCCGTTCATTGAAGGCGCGGCTTTTAACCCAGGGCGCCTTATGGTGCGGAAAATACGGTAGTCTTATTCAACTTGCAAATCACCCGATTTCTGTCTCACCATCCCTCTCTCAGCTAGCTGTCTGTTAAGCTAACGAAGCTAGAGCGGAGAAAGACGGCGTCGGTCTACAGGAATCTACTCCCCACACGTCGCGACCACTTCCCTGAAGACATCAAGAACTTCCATCCATCCATCTCCCGCTTGTCTCTTTTGGGGTAGCGGGGGGTACATCAAGAACTTGACTCGGTGAAAGAAATACCATGAATATGGCTCCCTGCGCTTCGTGCACCGTTCTCTGGCTCTGCTAGAGCGCCGTGTCCGCCAGTTAGAGCAGAGTAATCTTCTAACTTTAGATGTTGCGGACACATCTGCTAGCGTTAGCCGTAGCCAGCTAACTAGCCCAGCTTATAGCAGCCCTAAGCGGCCTATAAGCAACGGTGAACCGGTTGAGACGCATAATAGATTTAGCCCTTTAGCTAGTCCTACACCCCAGTCTACCGGGCACCACACCTTAGTCATAGGAGACTCCATCACCCGAAACATAAAGCTTAGTGTCACGTTCAAACACTGAGGACATCTATTAAACAAGACAAAAGGCAAGGAATCAAACAGAGACAGAATTCAATTTGGACTCAATATTGAGGAGAGACATGGCCACTGCACTCTCTGTACAGTCCTGCACCACGCTCTGACGAAGAAGGTTTTCGTCTCCTCTTCTATTCAGATGTTCAATGTTCACGCACCAACACATGTCACAGCAGGAATGGGAAGTATGTAAAACAGTCATTGTTTTCGGTCGCTTTGAAGACCAAGAAGAGGATTTCTCGGGCTTGGGCTCTTCCTGGATCCAGCTGGGGCAGGTGTTGGAGGACAATGGATAACCCCTCCCGTCTCCTGACCACAGCAACTTCAAGAGGGCAGCGGGTCGTAAATAGCGTTGACCTCGGTTACCAAATAGTTGGAAGAGAGTTTGTGAAATACTTCAGAGAGAGTTCGTTTAACACTTCAAAGAGAGTTCCTCTGGAAGTTGAGCAGATCCTGCCATCTGTCCGTGTTGAAATCACAGTGGCGTTTCACGAGCCTTCTTCCTCTTGTTAGGCCTCGAAAGACAGCATTCATAATACAACGTTTCTTTTGTGATAACTTACAAACAATTATTCCAACACTTAGCAAACCAGCCACAATTAAGTGTATTACCGGGGCCAGAGCACCTGACATTGAGGCTAATCTTAGGGAGCTAACTCGCAACAGGCCTAGTAAACACGTACGACAGGCTAATCGCACCACTAGTTATGCGAACATAGTTGTACACGTTGGCTCCAATGACACTAGGATGAGACAGTCAGAGATTACAAAGAGAAACATAGCCAGGACTTGTGATCTCGCTAGAAAAATGTCCAGGCATGGAGTAATTGTCTCTGGCCCCCTGCCTGCGAGAGGCAATGATGAGAGATATAGCAGATTAGTCTCGCTTAACAAGTGGCTGGCTAGCTTCTGTAGACAACAGGGACTAACGTTTATTGATAATTGGCCCTTTTTGGGGGGCAAACCGGGCCTGCTGATGAGAGACGGCCTTCACCCTAACCAAGAAGGCGCCACCATCCTGCCTAGGAACACAGATTATTGTTTGAGTCACACTTGAGAGCAAGCCCGGTCACAGGCAATTACAGAGTCTGCTAGTCCGGGTGAGGAGTCAGTTAAGCTAGAACTAGCCAGCGCCAGGCTGGAAAATGCCTGCACACGTAGCATTTCTCCTAGAATAATACACAACTCACATAAGGTTTTTTCTGCAGTGACTGTGCCAGAGGTGGACATGCATTCTACTGAGGTGGCAAATTATGATGCGTTCAGTGTATCGCAGCACCAAGCAAACAATCTGAAGATTCCCCGTCATATCTCCTCCTAACTATACGAATGCGCATATTGCCCGTCCCCTTAAAAGGGGTGTGTGTGTGTGTGTGTGGGGGGGGGGGGGTCGCACTAATATACAATGAAAACCTTAACCTTACCCCTAACCTAAATAATAAATATAAATCGTTTGAGGTGCTTACTATGAGGTCTGTCACACCGCTGCCTCTCGACATGGCTGTTATCTACCGACCCCCAGGGCCCTATTCGGACTTTATCAGTGAATTCTAAGAGTTGGTCGCTGATCTAGTGACGCACACCGACAATATATACATAATGGGGGACTTTAATATTCATATGAATACCCCATCAGACCCTCTGGGCATGGCGCTCCAGACTATAATTGATAGCTGTGGTCTTACACAAATAATAAATGAACCCACGCATCGCAACGGTAATACGATAGATCTAGTGCTTATATATATATATATATATATATATATATATATATATATATATATATATATATATATCTTTCTATCTATCTATATATACTATATATAACATATGTATACTACAAACCCCGTTTCCATATGAGTTGGGAAATTGTGTTAGATGTAAATATAAACCATCACTGATGGTGGAAACTTTACACTAGACTTCAGGCAACGTGGATCCTGTGCCTCTCCTGTCTTCCTCCAGACTCTGGGACCTCGATTTCCAAAGGAAATGCAAAATTTGCATGGTTGGGTGATGGTTTGGGGTGCCATGTCATCTGCTGGTGTCGGTCCACTCTGTTTCCTGAGATCCAGGGTCAACGCAGCCGTCTACCAGCAAGTTTTAGAGCACTTCATGCTTCCTGCTGCTGACCTGCTCTATGGAGATGGAGATTTCAAGTTCCAACAGGACTTGGCGCCTGCACACAGCGCAAAATCTACCCGTGCCTGGTTTACGGACCATGGTATTTCTGTTCTAAATTGGCCCGCCAACTCCCCTGACCTTAGCCCCATAGAAAATCTGTGGGGTATTGTGAAAAGGAAGATGCAGAATGCCAGACCCAAAAACGCAGAAGAGTTGAAGGCCACTATCAGAGCAACCTGGGCTCTCATAACACCTGAGCAGTGCCAGAAACTCATTGACTCCATGCCACGCCGCATTAACGCAGTAATTGAGGCAAAAGGAGCTCCAACCAAGTATTGAGTATTGTACATGCTCATATTTTTCATTTTCATACTTTTCAGTTGGCCAACATTTCTAAAAACCCCTTTTTTGTATTAGCCTTAAGTAATATTCTAATTTTGTGACACACGGAATTTTGGATTTTCATTTGTTGCCACTTCAAATCATCAAAATTAAATGAAATAAACATTTGAATGCATCAGTCTGTGTGCAATGAATAAATATAATGTACAAGTTACACCTTTTGAATGCAATTACTGAAATA